>NC_020491.1:9144494-9171025 GCF_000184155.1 Fragaria vesca subsp. vesca
ATTTTAGACAGATTTGAGTAGATTTTGTATTACTTGAGTAGATCTTGTATTACTTTATAGTAGTTTTTATTTGGTAGTATTTTTTGGTCCTAGCGGTAGTATCTTTTGTTGGTGACGATAATATTTTTCGTTGCTGGCGGTAATAGATTTATTTTTTACGGTAATAGCTTTTGTTCACATCGGTAGTATCTTTTGTTGCTGGCGGTAATATCTTTTGTTGGTGACTGTAGTAGCTTTTGTTTACGGCGGTAATATCTTTGTTGATAGTAGTTTTTCATATGCTTGGTAGTATCTTTTGTGACCTCGCCGGAGGTCACCGGAATCTTAGTATCGTAGCTTTTGTAGCTGGTGGTAGTAGATTTTGTTATGTTCGGTAGTATTTTTTGTTACTGGCGATAGTATTTTTTGTGACCTCGCCGGAGGTCGTCGAAGATCTCACCATAGTAGCTTTTATAGCCGATGATAGTAGTTTTTATAGCCGGTGATAGTAGCCTTTGTTGCTAGTGACAGTATCTTTTGCAATCTTCAGTTACATTGTCGGAGGTCAACGGTAAAATTGTCAAAGGTCGGTCAGAAACTTTACCTGAAGTCAGCCAGCAGAGACCTGTCAGTGGTAGTAGCTTTCTTTGCTGGTCGTAGTAGCTTTTGTTGCTATCGGTAATAGCTTTCTTTGCTGGTGACAGTAGCCTTTTTTGTTATCGGTAGTATATTTTGTTGTCAGTAGTAGCAGCTTTCTTTGCTGGCAGTAGTAGCTTTTGTTGCTATCAGTAGTAGATTTCTTTACTGGTGACAGTAATTTTTTTTGCTATCAGTAGTATCTTTTGTTGTCAGTGGTAGTAGCTTTCTTTGTCAGTGATAGTAGCTTTCTTTGTCAGCGGTAGTAGCTTTTGTTGTCACTGGTAGTAGCTTTTGTGGTCGCTAGAATCCTCATAGATGGTCGGCCGGAAAGTTCGCCGGAGGTCGGTCGGAAAGTTCGCCGGAAGTCGGTTGGAAATTTTGCCGGAGGTCAGTCGGAGACCATTTATGGTTGTTGACTTTTTATATTAGTGGCATTTTTGTAAATATAAGAGAGAAAATCTAATTTTTTGGTTGGATGGCAGTCTGTAATTTTGTTGAACTTTAATATTTAATATAAGACTTTATTTAGGCTTGGTGGACTTATATGGGTAAAAATGTTTAGGTGGACTTATATAGAAGAAAATGTCTCCAAGTGGACTTCTATGTAATTGCCCCAATATAAAAGGATTAAGATGGGCGTTTTTTGGATATCGGGTGGTTTCAATCCTCGATGTATGGGATAGAAACGAAAAATAAAGAACACAGGAGTTTGTTTACGCAGTGAAACCTCAATTTGAGAAAAAACACTGCTGGGGCTTTAACTCTTCAAAACCCCTAATGAAAAGAGAATTCACTATGAATCAAGAACGAGTCAATTACAAACTTTGTAGCACTAACCGTGGCTACTATCTCTAGAACCCTAACAGATATGTTTGAAGCACTCTTCTTCTTCGATCTCCAAGGAACTAATCATGTCATTGATCCTTCAATCACATAAACAACAAGTTCAACTCAACATGTAACAGTTAAACTTCGACATTTTCTATCAATATAATTTGCAGCGGAAATATGCGTCAAAAGGTAGTCACTCCAGACTTTGATACGCAGCATATATGGGAGCACTGACTCCACCTTGCTTTAAAGTCCCAACCCTAATTGACTTCCTACAAGGAAAAATCTTAACATTAAGATATATGGTCAATTAGATGCAACATTTTATTATCAATAAATGAAAATCTTTCTTTTCCTTTTTCATGAAATCTGCTATGCAAGGGAGCCTAACATAGTTAGGACTTCTCCACGTTCAAATAAGATATTCAATGCATAAAAGATCCTATCTAAAATAGGACTTTTATGACCCTCACAATTCTACCACGTTAAGTAGAGAAACAAGTCATTACAATTTGATCAAAAACTGTATTTTGTTTTGTATAGGAGTGCCAACACAAAATATGCTAACAAAATATAACTAAATTATTTCAGTTATGACTCACAAACTCGAAACCTAAAAAAAAAAAAAAGATTTCATTTTTTTATATTCAAACTAACCTTGTACCCGTGCAAATTTGCACGTTGTCACAAATTGACCCAAAATTAATCAATGGTTAATCCATTTTTTATCAACTACCCACGAATAAGAGTAATTTTGACAAAACATAATTTGGTAATTTAGAGACTGCTCGCTTTATATATATAGTAGAAATCTAAATCAACTTAATAAGGGTAATTTTGGTAAAACATAATTTAATAATTTAGAGACTGCTCAGAGATTAGATACTCATATCGTTCAAAATACCAAACTGATACCTAATTAAGCGAACGGTTAAACATGCTTAATGGCGAATTTGAACACAAAACCAGAGTTAATTTTCCCAAAATCAATTTGGATATTTCTTGCTTGGTTTCACTGGGGTTAGGCAGTACTGATGGATAAGTGCTTAGTGAACCTGTACTATCAGCTACAAGAACGGTCACAATTTTGGGCCTCATATTATTCACGCTTATATTAACAAAATGGTAATCTATTCACGCATGATCGTACTCATAGCCGTATACATTTCCAGTTGTAGCCCCTCAGCCAACATGTGTCCCGCAGGCGTGATCTTTGTGGCAACATCAAAAATCTCATCAATATTTTTCAACCATGGTAAGGTATCTTTTAGTAGTTTTCACTTTGCTTGGTGATTGATCGAGTAGTCTAACTCGATCTGATACTTGCATGCTTTGCTTTGCTGCTTCCCCAGACAACACGAAGAAAAAGAAAAGTTGGGGGGCCAAAACACCAATGGAGCACAGTACACCTGCTAAGCTAGCCTTGTCATAATGCACTGGCAGAACGAGTACTACAGACTTCAACTCCGAAACCAGAGACTCCATTGGTCCAAGTCCAACCATGCAATACGCGAGCCAACTGTTCAGTTGAGCATCTAATCAACCTACTGTTCAATTAGTTGTCTTACAGATCTTTATAACCTTCTGTTTGATACTTTGATTCCAAAAGTTTCGCATCTGTTCTAGCATGCATGTTTGGAATCCATGTGTTCTGAGGTTGGTTCTGGTTGAGGTTGTATGTGATTAATTTAGGAGTGAATGTTTGTCTACTATTTTGTACCTCGAATGTTTGAAGTGATAATGCTCAATGGTGTATCACGAAGTGTTGCTTAACTTATGGAATGTGTTAACAGTAGCTAGGGTTGATTTGTATTAGAAGATGATCGCGTATTGTGTTTATAGCTCGTGTTTTGAGTAGAGATCAAGATTTGACGCTAAACCGTAACCAATAAACTCAAAACAAATACAATAATAGAACACTGATTTCGTGTAATAATTGGTCTCGCACTCACAGTGGTTGTCTGAACTTGCTATCGATTATTTGATATGAACGGTTTACAGCTCTCAAACTTGCCACTAATTCCCCTAAACCCTAATTAGGAGACTGATTAGTTTTGTATATCTTAAGCGTTAATGCTTGTTACACTAAGACCAAGCTTAACTACTGAAACAGTAATTTCCTCAAAGATTCATGTAAGTTGCACTGCTATGATGCTCCACATTTGAGATGGACTGATTAGGACCATCTATTTCCCAAGCCAAGATTGTGCCTTTAATCATGGCACTTGAATTATATGCGCTTTGAACTACCATGATGAAAAATATATGTATTAATAAAACCATAGAGGTGTCCCAGACGGGTAAAGCTCTATATCATTCAAACTTGCCTTTATAAACCAGTAAAGCCACCACCCACGTTCAAAGCAGCAGAGAAAAGCAAACAAGCTTCAAACCACACCATGGATGTAGAGCAAGTCTTTCACATGACTGGAGGCATTGGCCACAGAAGCTATGCACAAAACTCTTCTCTCCAAGTACTCTCTCCCTCTCTATCTCTCTATCTCATCCTTATTGAATTAGTTTCAGAATGCAAGCTTATGAATTCTCTCATTGTGTTCATTTTCTGTGTTATAGAAGAAGGCATCTGAAATGGTGAAGGACATGACCTTAGAAACAGTGCAAGAGCTTTACCTTACAACAGCTCCAAAGAGCTTAGGCATAGCTGATCTGGGTTGCTCATCAGGACCCAACACCTTGTCAATCATGAAAGAGATCATTGAAGTAGTCCAGGGAACAAGTAGAAAAGCCTTTCATGCAGCACCAGAATTCAGAGTGTACCTTAATGATCTTCCCACCAATGACTTCAACTCAATCTTCAAGTCCTTGCCAGAGTTCTCAAAGGACCTCAACAAAGAAATGAACAATGGGGGGTCTCCTTCCATTTACATAGGAGGTTATCCAGGCTCGTTTTATGGGAGGCTTTTTCCCAACAGCTCCTTGCACTTTGTTTATTCATCCTACAGTTTACACTGGCTGTCTAGGGTGAGATAATAACACTGATTATTTACTACCCATTTAATTTACTGTTTTACCGTGGAGAATAGTTAATTATGTGCTGGTGGGCTATATTGTCATGCAGGTTCCTCCGGCTATATACTCAGAGGAAGGAAAATCCATAAACAAAGGCAGTGTTTACATTTCTGAATCAAGCCCTCCTGTAGTGGCTGAGGCATACTTGAAGCAATTCAAGGAAGACTTCACTTTGTTTCTTCAGTCAAGGTCTGAGGAGTTGCTTTCAGGAGGAAGAATGGTGCTGATCTTGTTGGGTAGGAGCGGCCCGGATCATGTGGATAGAGGCAACTCTTTCTTCTGGGAGCTTCTATATCAATCCCTTGCCATTTTGGTTTCCAAAGTACTATTATGCCTAACAGTAACAGTAATACAGTAGAATTTGAATATTTCACCCACCTGAAAGCGATTCGTTTTTTTTTTTTTTCTTGTTAGGGAGAAGTTGAGAAGGAAAAGCTTGACTCATATGATGTGCATTTCTATGCTCCATCCAAAGATGAGTTAGAAGATGCAGTGAGGAAAGAGGGTTCGTTTCAATTGGACAGGTTGGAGATGTTTGAATTAGAGAGGGATCATCACAAGGACAATCAAAGCTATGCAACAAGTGTTGCAATGACTGTGAGGGCTATTCAAGAATCTATGATTGGCCAACATTTTGGAGAAGAAATCTTGGACAGTTTGTTTGAGAACTATAGAAGATTGGTAGGCGAAGAAATTGCCAAAGAAGATATTAAACCTACTACTTTTGGGATTGTACTTAGAAAACTATGATAGAAGCATTGACTATTAGCAATGCCTCATGATTGTTATTTTGCTCTTGCATATTCTAATTAATCCGGGAAAACTTCTTGTTTGCAACATCATTTTAACATAGTGGTTTCATTACCTCAGTTTGACAAAAAGCAAAGAAAAACGTATCTATAAAGCCACATTGCGCTTCACACATTGTGTGGATCTCAAAGTATTTAGTTTTACTAGCTATTTCTTTGAAGCAATAGTTACTCCCCCTGTACGTCAAGCTTTGAAAGAAAATTATCAAAATTATTGCGAAGTCTACCTTATTGATATTAAAATGGACAACAATAACATCTGTTTAAAAACAAAAAAAAATTATTAATGTTCTCTGTTACATGATGTTCTTTGTTGTCATGTGACTAGCTTAGTCGTCACATTGGATACAAAATAATTAAAAAAAAAAAACAAAGATAATAGGGGTAGAACCCTAAAAGTATAAAACCTTGGAGTTGAAGTATATATCAATGATGAAAAACCCTTGTTTGATAACACAGTCACAAACCCACAGAACACACTACCTATGTACCGAGTATTTCATGTTAATGGTTGAATGGTTTCATCATAACTAGTAAGTAAGCTTCTGAGAGCAACTCTGTCAGGCAAACGAATGCTACTCATGTTCCCCCACCTTTCATTCTCCATATTGTAGAGATAGACCTTACCGCTTGAATCCGATAGCACAAGGTCTCCTGTGTGGATTGTACCTAAAGGAGAGGGGCTTCCTGCATTTCGCCAAGAGAAGTTGAACCTGATCCCCTTCACACCCCAAATCTGGTTTTCGTAGTCCTCCAAAATCCATAACCCCATTGTGTTCTCAATGATCGGCCCCCCTTCATATACAGCCACATATATATCCGTTCACTTCTATGAGTTCTAAGCTCGGATAATTGCCTGCATGTATCGGAAACGGGATCACTCTGAATCTCTCGTCTCTGAAATCGAATACCACAATGACATTCTCATCCTCGTGCATCCAATGTATGCCTCCACGGAGCCACACGCTCCTCCTAGAAAAATTCAAAGATTTTGGATTGAAAGGGAGATGATCCAAGTCCAAATCCCTCCACAAGCTTGTACTACCTAGACTGAAAATCTTCAACTTCAACTTGGTACCGGTTTCGTGCACGATTTTGTGCACTTGCAGAACCTTATACTCGTTTGTAAGTTCACTAAACCCTAGCCGGTGTACAACTTTGTCACATGTGGAAGCGCGAGGAAGAGTAATGACCTCTCTTGTGCATGGATTAACTATGTGAGCATGCTCGGACTGTGAGCATGGTTCGGACAAGAGGATTAAACCATTTACACTGTGTGTGCCGCGGAAAAAAGAGAAGTTAGACGCTGGAAGTGTTAGGATGTGGGTTGGTAATGTCAGCTGTCCTTTCCGGTTGATTTGGAGGGAGAAGAAGTGCTGGCATGGCTCCGAGTTTCCGCTGGATGTGGTGAGAAAAAGGTGAGTGTGGTCTTGGCGGAGCGGGAAGTGGCGGTAGTGTGCTTTAACAAAGGAAGGTTCGCAGATTAGAGAACACCAGGATTTGCATACCTGCCGGAATCTCATCAAAGACTCCGCCGGTAACCGAGGCAGTATTTCAGAGCTTTGGATTTCAGTTGATAGCTCTGTCCCTCCCGCTGAGCTTGGATTCGACAAACTTGAATCCATGTTATGTTTTTGCGGAAGAAGCCGGCGATTAAGTGAGGGAATCACAGGCGCTGGTTCCCTATTAATAACTAAACGTAAGGTTTCCTTGCTTTGCAGGGTTTCCTGATCCGAATGAAAGAGAACCAAGATTTGCATACGGATTTGAGTATCAACAATGAATCCACACGGGGAAAGCCCTAAAAGGCTAAATCCAAATGAGTAGTCCATCAGGAAAAGCCCAATAATTTGCTACTAAACTTGTACAAATTACCAAATGATATCATTTGCATTTTGCATGCATATATGGCGTTTTACAGTGTTACAGAGATTAATTAATTCATATTCATCCTTATTCACGTAAGCCTGAAGGATCAGGCATAAGTTCATATAATTAACCAGCAATTGCAGTATATGATATATATAGGACGATTAGGACGTACCTCATGAGGCCGGCCAGTATATCGATCAGTAATATATATACTGCTTTGGTGCGAAACTATAATTAAACGTTTTGTTAAATTAATATCATCTCAAAGCTCAAATTCAAGAAATCTGAATTTAATTTATGGTCTAGCCTAGCCGTTCTTGTTAGCCATCACGAACTTGTCTCACAGTCATTTTCATTTCTGTTTAGTGAAATGAGCTAAGCTCAAATTTTCTTTCATTTGGACAACAATGATCATCGAGAAGAAAGATAGAAAACAAATTCAAAATAACTAATCAACAAGTAACAATTAGTACTGGTGCTACCCCATAGGTACAAAACTATATATCTTATTTATCCAGACTGGCTTTCTAGCTAGCTAGCTTCACTATTTAGTCTCTTCTGTCACACAATTGTTGTCTCAGGGACCCCTATAATGGTTACTTGAGCTATACTTTCTGCTAGACACGTAGCATATACATTTCAGACATAAATTAAACTATACAAGTGGATATATATTATTTCTTGTTTCATACTCTATTTATACTTTGGGTACCAGTTCGATCTATCAGTCGACATTGATATACATTGTCAAGTCATCACAAGTTGCATTGAGAACTGCAAAGTGTTAGATTCGACGACATTTTCCAAAGCTTTGAGCTTTCCACAGGAAGGTGATGAGCATCATGATCTGTGAATCTATATATATATGATGGTGTTCTGGATTATGACATAGGATTTCTTGGCTTGCAGTCGAGAATTATTTGTGGAATATCTATATGATGGTGGTCTGGTGATGAAGTTAGGATTTCTTAGCTCTTTTTCAGTCCAAAAAGTCTTTCGTGGGGCAAACTGGTCACCAACAACAATCCAAAATTATAAATTTTCATGCCTCAAACACCTATATTATGCAGACATATGTGAGAAACGATTTAAGTATCACAGAAATTGTAAATCTGCAATGATGGCTCACATTCAACATCTCATATTTTCAGTTAACATTGAATTGGAAAGCTTGTACTTCTGAAACTCTAAGTTGGTGATATCATAAGAACCATTTCTGTGTACATATCCATCACGCTGTAATGTTCTAGTTATATTCAAGAATCTGATTCAATATATGGAAAAGGCATATTGCTGATTAAGCAATGAGGCAGCAGCTTAATTCTAGACCAGGAAAAGACATCAAATTATCTTGAAATTAATGGTGCTCATTGACGACTTAAGGGAATTGATGCCTTCTAAAATGGTTGGTAGTGTGATGACAAAGGTGATCGAAATTTCAGAGACACAGCATATTGTTATTTAGATCATTAGATTTTGTTGTGCTGGTAGATAAAGTATCCAAGTTTATACCTAAATCTGTTCTTGTGCATATTAGTTAATGATTATCTGCTTTATCTAAGTGTAGTTTCATGAATGAGTTGAACTGTTGAAGTGGGTTCGAGAATATAGATGAGCTCAATTTACTTTCCCAGCTAGTTAGTGGGATCTTGATATCATACTTAGAAAGCAAAGAAAGGAAATTGGTTAAACCAAAGTACCAAACTAGTCAAGTATTCTTCAGGTCGAGCAAATTAAGTCGCTATTCTAATTACCAAGTCAATTTGTTAACCATGTTACAGAAGCACAAGGATTCTTCAAATTTGTAAATACATATTGGTTCTAATTCTTGAAGAACCATATACGGTAGTTGGAAAGAGGGTGACATATTAGCCCCTCATGACGTTTTACTCGCAATTGTGAGAGGTGTAAGAGATGGATGCATACATAAAACATTTAAGTTATGGCTATGAGAAATTGATCATTTCGTATAATCAGATGATGGTCTGATGATCGGCGCTGATTATCCAATATCCACTGTATAAGTTTGTATTTTTTGACAAGAACAGCTTCCTTCACCTTATGTACGTGGGACAAATGCTTATAGATTTATGGTTCTATATGTTGATGACAAAGCTTTGTAATTGACAACTGATCGATTACTAGCCAGCTAGAAACAAATGTGGAACTTCTTTTCCTGAAAATGATTGTTTATGGACAAGAATCAAATTTGTTACTCATCAATTGAAATTGAAATGCCACTTGGTGATCGATCGACAATCAAGAGAGGATTTAGTACCATTTAACAAACCGTAATCCTTTTGAAGTCTTCGATCAGAATACTCGCTCTATCCGTAGCACAATTGAGAAGAGCCTATCGAGCAAGGTATGATGTACAAGGTAGCTATCAAGAATAAAAATAAAAGCTGAAGTATCATATTCTTCCACACTAACCGTACATTGTTTCCATAATCCCAATTAGCATTCACAGATAGCTCTCTAATTGGCCATTGGCATGGATAAACATAAACAAAAGCCAAATAAATTAAAACAAAAGAAGCTTTGAATTGTTAATCGTAGATGCAAAAATGCATCAGAGATCAAACAAAACATAAACAAAACAAGAATTAGTGCATGTATATATAAAGTTAGAGATACAAGAATCACACTGTTTCAGATGAAAGAATTGCAGAGTGTAATCAGTATTAAACACACAACAATTTCGGCACAAAAGAGAAAATTCTACCACTATGATTAAGAATCCGGCTAATTGATGGCCGGTATCAGAAATTTGGTCGAAATTTTTACCATTCAAGAACCATGAACCCAGTCCCAAAGTGGGTTTCTTTCATCAGTAAACTATTGAATTTTGTAAATGAAAATATGCATGTTTCAACCAAAGCCAACAAAGAATATTCACACGCTAACTTATTATGGAGATTGGAATTCGATTCCATTCCCTTTTATGATTATTCCAGAACATACCAAATCCCACTTGCTAACACGGCCATGAAGCATCTGTAATCTTCAGATTTTCAACCTGTTTATCTAATTTCTTAATAACACGCCGACGATCGGAATAAAATCCTTAAAAGTTAAAACCGACGGGACAAGTAAAATATCATAAAAAGTAAATACCCAGAAAAATTTACACAAGTGGTAAAATAGTGAAATTTAACCCCAATTTGATGAAAAATTACTGTACATAGTATTTAAGTAGCCGTAGAAACATAACATTTAACTTTCTCCCCTATTTTTTTTATTTTTTATTTTTTACTCTTTTCACATTATCAGCTCTGGTTTTGAAGCACAATGGCCATAGACTCTTCTTCATGACGAAACCTCTTCTGCCTCTCAATGAAAGCTTCAATGGCGCGTTGAAACTCCTCGTTGCTCAAGCCGTCCTCCTGATCTAAATCTTCGGGCACCGTTTCCTCGCCGGACTTCAGCATTTTCCGGCAATTCTCCGTGTCCGACCTTTTTAGCTTCGCCGGAACATCTCTAACGAACTTCTCTGACTTCGTCCTCCGTATCGCTTTCGTAAACTCCAAACCCGAGTCCGACTCTGACTCCGCGCCGGAGTCCAAGTTCGCTTCACCTTTAGGATCGCCGGCGGTGCTCATCACCTCGGAGATGATCTGCTTGTCCTCATACACAACCTCCTCTTTCGGGACGACGTCGTCACTGGAGCTCGACTTCTTTCCGTCGGTGAACTGATCGTAAAGGTGAGTCTCGACTTCGATGTTTGGAGGGGCGGTGGCGAGGTGGTGGGACTTGGCGAAGAGAGAGACGATGATGGCGTTGCAGACGAGGAAAACAAAGAGGGGGCTGGAGACGACGCCGGAGAAGAGGCGGAGGTAGTCGACGGAGACGCGGAGGGCGCAGGGGAGGCGGGTGAAGGTCCAAGAGAGGAGGACAGCAGCGAGGCAGAGCTCGGCAAGGCGGAAGAGCCTGGCGATGGCGCGGAGGCGGTTGTACCTCCGCATGGCGCTGGCTTTCTCGGCCTTGACGTTGTCGACGAAGCTCCATGAATCCATTTTAGAGATAGAGAAATCGAAACAGAAATGGAGGAAGCTAGAGATGAAGGATGGATTGGAGTGAAGAAATGGAGAAGAGGAGTATGGAGTAGACCGTACAGAAGAGAGAGCAGTGAGTGCGTGGGAGTCTGGGAGAGAGAGAGAAAGAGAGGGTTTTTTTGTGTTTGTTGGTGGAAGGCTAGCTATTCCTTGGAGTGAAGTTTTTTCTCTGTGCGGCCCATTCTTTTCTCCCTTTTATAGACTCTGCTCCACAATCTTTTTGGCTTTTGCTTCACTAAATTATGGATTAGTAGGAGGTTTAGGAGGATATAAGTGGGACCCTCCTTATAATTAGCTTGTTTGGTAAGAAAATTTTAACCTAGCTAGTTGGTCAATTAACCCTTACCTTTGCTGAAGGGTTTAGGGTTTTCAAACTGCAAGCAGACGAGGGTTTCTCGAATCCACGACTAATATGGTGCCGACTTGATTCGATTTTTTTTTTGGAAAACTATTTGATTCCATTTTGGTTATTAGTTCTCTATTAGTTTCAGTTTCGAAAAGATCGAAGATTATTTGAGTTCAACCCTGAAGTCAGGCCAGAATTCTCTACACATAGACAAGTAATTAACATAAAATGAGGAATGTAAGTTTGAACTTTGAAGTGTTATATCGTTTCACATTTAATTTGAATCCAAAAATTAGCCATGGTATATAATTATACAGGGTGAAATTCACTTTCAGGGAGGGTTTTTGATTACTACATTTTCCGAATTAGAACTCCTAAAACCCAACCCTCCAGTAATGTGGTACACACATAGGGGAACTAATTATAGGCGCACGGATTAGTAATAACAAGAACGTACGCCTAAATACAACTGAAGCTGAGAAAGACATGGGACATTGGCCAGTCACAAGTACACAGTTCCAGGTTTCTCAGACCCAGAAAACAAAAAAAACCAATTATGGGAAACGTATTGTTAATGTTTTTTTCTTTGTTTATTCTGCAAAACCTACCGGTGGGTTTGTGTGTGTGTGAGAGAGAGAGAGAGATATATACACTAGGGGTTTGGCCGGGGTTTGTTTAAATTCGAAGGAGTGGGGGGCCTGAAATGTTGAGCGGGTTGGCCGGGTTTGGTTTAGGCAGTGTGGGGTGGGGGCCTGAAATTTTCTGAGACGATGATAAGGTGGTGAAGCATTTTCACGTGAGGTGTGGTTCGATTCGGTCGAATCAGTCTTCTTCTTCTGCTCGTGCAAGTCCTGTGGCCGTTGGTTTCCATTATACACGTATACTTTTACTAGCTTGCATTACCTATTCCCCCAGCTCATGTGGTTTTTGGTTTACCAATTCAGCAGCTCCTGAATCCAATCTTCCATGGTTTCATTGGTTACTTAGTCTTCTCTATGCATTAGCCTCCCACAGACTTGGTCCAAACATTAACATTTAGCTGTGGCTAGCTAGATTCCACTTCTTCCTATCTTTCTGCTCCCAATTATTTCTACCAGTTTCTACAATAATCAGCGTCCCATACCAATGATATATATTATGTGCATACACAAGAAGTCATATATATACTATGTAAAATGTTAAAACGTAATATGGCCGACGTGCTTTAGTAACGCTTTTCAAGGATTTATGTGACATGTTGAGTTTGTGGAATTTTTCGGATAACTTTTGGACGTTTTGAACTTTCTTATAACTTTTAGAAGTTTGGAAGTTATTAGGATTATGAAAACTTGAACTAGTACCTTTGGATGAGATGTATTTGATTTTGTGTGTGTTAGAGTATCTCTAACAGCTTCCCCAAAATTTCTCTAAAATGGGAAAGCAAAAGCTAAAATCTCCAAAAAAAATTATGATCAAAATCCAGCAGCTTCTCCATTTTGGAGATTGCAGCATTTAATATAACAATAAAATATAATATATCATCATTAATTATAACAAAAAAATATTAAATATTTCATTGTAACAATAAACTACCAAATAAAATATTTTATTGTTGTCTTAAATTCGTTGGAGCACGTGAAGAATTTAATTTTGGGGAAAGAAGACTTTGCTGCTGGGGAATGAAGGCTTCTTTTTCTTCTTCTTGCCCATTTTGGGGAATAGGATGGGGAAGCTGTTGGACCTAAAAATAGCTCTATATTCTCTAAAATTGAAAATTTCAAAAAAATGGGAAAACTGTTGGAGATGCTTTTACCGATGATTTTGTGTGTTTGATTATGATTTATGACTGTAAATTTTGGTGTTAATTAAGCATGTAATTTTTCTTAACTAACTATTGCTTCTGAACCAATCCCTCTAAAAACTCTATAGAATTCGAAATGCATTTATGTAGCTAGGGGGTTGGAGACAAAACTATTATCAGAAAATCAATACGTACCACAATGCCAGAATTTTACTTGAAGGCCATGCAGCAAGTGTAGTCTATAAAACATAAATTGGACTGATGCTCTACTTTTGCTTAAATGGTTTTTGGAAATTAAGTTGTCAGGAAACTCAGTGCAGAGTGCAGAGTGCAGAGAAAGGAAGAAAGTGCACGCGACCGAAATTACTGAATTCCCAGGACAAGTTCTCAATTCCTACTATCAATGATGACCAGTCAAGGTGGGAGTCAACAATTGATGCAAATGACAACTCATCACAAGCTCACACTACTCAGAGCAACTCCAAAACATTATGCGGTACAACGTATAGTTGTGAGACGTTTTTCTTTCAATCTTTTTGAAGCAGTTCTTCGACCTAATCTATAGTTGAGTGAGTGTGCAGTGTGCTCGGATTTATTCCTAGTCGATATAGAATTAGCTAGGTAAAAAAGTTACTTTCCAAAACAATTCATGTCGATATATTAGTTCTATAGTCATATGAGATATGGGATCTTTTTCCTTGCAGCATCTCTTACTATTCGGTTAGCGTCTTTTACTTGATGAATTTGGTGAATGTTCTAGTTCTTCCTTGTAGTAAAACCGTTTTAAACCTATCAAAAACTGAATCGACAACTTGTTCAACCCAAAATTAGGACGTCACATTTTTTTGACTATGCGTGTTTACTATAGTGTTTCTACCTAATATATAATTTTCTATAGTTTGTGTCATCAAAATGATTATCAAGAAAAGGAATTGTAATTCTTACCGTTTTCCTCATATCTCTCAACAAAGACATTGAGTAGTGAGTGTGCAACTAAGTTTCGGAGGCTTTGATGAATTGATAATGAGAGCGAAGCAGAGATCTGAAGAAAAACAAACATGAAGCCTCCTACGATAAAGTAGGTATACACATACACTTTCAAATAAAGGTTTTATCAAATTAGTAAAGAGAGTTCTCATTTTGATAAGAACTCCTCAAAAGCTATATAGTGTAGGCTCAACTGAATAATGCTCATACCTTAGAAAAATCCTAACTCGATGATATTATGTCACATACACAAGTATCAACCATTTCCCACCAAAAATTTATTGGTCAAAAAGAGAACAAAAACGAGCGTGAAATTGATTGACAAGTCGTGTAATCTTCAATGATGAATTGAAATCGATGTGGGAAATTGGTTTGCCAATAATATAGAAGCACAGCAGGGACCAGATAGTGTCCTTAAGGCAATTATACATTCAAGAACAGTGAGCTACCTAGCTCAGCCATAGCTAGCTCAGAAGCACGTACTGGGCATGCAATTGACTAGGGTTTCAGTTCCTTCTTTTCTTCCTTTCGATAATTCAAACACAACCCCAATAATACACTCTCTAGTCACTTCCAAATAATAAGTGAAACTTGCTTCCTACAGTAGTAACATTTATACCGTACTAAGTACTTAAGCTAGTAAGATATGAATAAGTGAAATAACTTGAGGAACAGGGTTCCTGTGAGTCTGTGTGACTGGTGACTTCTTTCGCTTTTTCTTTTTTCCCCTTTCTCTTTGTACTTGATTGCAGGTTCTGTTTCTGGGCGTGGTTCTGTTTTTGCTGCAGATAGAAAGAGAAAGCAAAAGCCATGAGAGGAGGAGGAAGAAGAAGAAAGACCCTCATGCAGCTTTTGGCAGAGTCCTGATGGAACGCCTCAGCTCCACCGTCTCTTTCTGCGAAGTACTGCGAATCCAACACCGTTCGGGTTTTCGTATCTGCTTCCCACACGTGGCGGGTGGAACCCCTCACTACTCCAATCCGATCGATAATGTTGAAAGCTTGTGGGGGTGAATCTCACGTTATATGTTTTACTTTGCTTTTGACTCTTTCTGGGTTTTTGACTGTCTTCTTTTCCCTCTTTCGATATTTATTACTGACAAGACTAAATAACACTGTCAGGTCAAAATTTAGGTAGTAAATTCGTAGGAAGCCAGCTAGGGTTTGAATCATCCCTTGAATCATATATATAATCTACCCAATGCTAATTACCATGTCATTTGAATCCCTCAAATATTCCGACTTTAGTTTGCATTCCCATTTTTGAATGAAAATTTCGGACATTCTTGGAAAAAAAAACTTGATCGAGCTATTTCTCTTGAGGAAGCTAGATCAATTGTAATTGCAGTCAGAATAAAAGAAGGTTAAACAATATCTTTAGTGAGACTTTGATCGAACTACCATGAAGTGAACTACTTGTTGAACAACGTTTAGTATGTACGTAATCCAATCTTGAATTTGGCAAAGCTTTTGTAATGAATAATAAGATGTCTTCAAGAGACATGTGCATGATAACTAAAAATCTAACTTTACAAAGAAGAAATTATGTTTCCCCGCTCTAAATTACAATAAAATTAGATAAATATTAGTTACTGAAAACATAATATAGACATTTCACCCCATAGAAGTACATCAATAAAATAAGCATGTGCTTCACAATTCATGTCGGACCAAATATTTATGGCTAATAGGTTCATGATAATTCAAGCTATAGGGGAAAAAGAGAGAGGTATATATATGTCTCCAGTCTCCACTACCTAAGTTCAAACAGAATATATTTGCAATCTATGGGCTTCATTTGTCCATGCATCATTTCTGCTACTTGGGTTTTAAAAATTTCTTTCATTATTGGATTGGAGATAGCTAGATTTCTTTTGTCCTTGGAGGCATACTATTTCAATTATCAGTGAGCTAGTAGTTCAATATGTTTACATTATCAACCCAAAAGAAATTGGATATATTGGAGTAAACAAAACAGAGAAAAGGAGCTTTAGCGGTGGAAATTTTGCTTCTCCAGAATCTGGATGCAGTCAGCTAAAGTTGGATTGTTCTCACAGTCTGCAACATTGTGATTAATTTTGATTAGAGATTTTGATTCAAAGTGAGAGGCTTTGTGGAGGACTATCCTGCCTGTAAAGACTAAGAGAATATATGTAAAGCTTGTTCTAGAGTCTTGGAGATAGTACTAGTCCTTCGAGTTTACTCTTAAAAACTGGATTTTCTATTGGCTGTGGTGGGTGGTTTATGTGGTCTTAGTAAGCTCCACACAAAGTTGACCCAAAAAAAAAAAGCTCCACGCAAACGTTAACCTTTTGTTTCTTTTAGATTTAAAAGAAGAATAACGCAAATGCAATTAAAAGGAGCATAACAATTATGGCTGACATTGATAGGTATACCGACTCTATTTATCAATACTATGTACCAACCAACTTAAGATTGGTAGGCAAAATCTTGTACCAATATCAACCGTCAAAGTTAGTATACCAACTTAGTTGGTACGGTTGGTACTCGGTTGATACGGTTGGTAGTGGGCCTCTACCAAGTTTAGATTGAGGCCCAACAAACTAAAAGGCCCAGCTCATTTGAATCCTTTTTTTTTTGGGTTTTCTCTATCAATTATCAAACACACATCATATAATTTTAAATGCATAAACAAACAAGATCAAAACTTCAAATGCAACAACGTCCAAAGTTAGCAGAAACTGGACAAAATTTGCAGGGAAGAGTGATGCTGCGAGGCCAGGAGAGTGCTAGACTGCTAAACACCAGTCTGGACAGAGGTGTTACTTGGGTGTGTTTCTTGCTGCCTCAAAGCCTTGGACAAAAGCATTCTCTGCAAACACAACAACAAAATAAAAACACAACAACACAACAACTATTCAGTCTTTAAAGACATAAGATAACAACAAAATAAAAACACAACAACACAACTATTCAGTCTTTAAAGACACAGGAATTATGATTATATAACAACACAACAACACAACAACTATTCAGAGCATAGAACACAGAAGCACAAATTGTACAAACTATAGAACACAAATTATAGTTAGCTCAACACATTGATTATACACATTATAGATATAGCACAAATTGTACAAAGTAGCTAGTTCCCGAATCAAACAGGTACATAACACATATCATAAAACCTATTAACAGAGCATAAAAGACAGCAAAACGAAGAGGCAGAGGCTATATAGCAAGTAATTTAGTCGGAGTTACTACTAATTTTACACTACTTAAACATCTGATTCAGCACATAGATAGCACACATAGATTTGCGTTTAACTGCAAATAATCGTACACATAGATAGCACATAGATAACACAAATTAGGAAGTTGATACATACGGAGATCGAGGCTTGGCGCTGCCGAGTCGAGGTGCTACGAAGTCGAGGTGTTGCTCAGTTATTGAAGCTGACCTTGGCGCTGCCGAGTCGACGGCGAGAGAGGCGAGGTGAGGTTTGAGCTAGATGAGTGTTTAAGCGAGAGAGGCGAGAGAGGTGAGAGACAGAGAGAGATTGAATTGAAGTGAAGTGAATGAGTCTAGGATTAGGGTTAGATGACTTAGATCAATGATGGAGATTCATCTTCACAAATAGTTGTATTTTTTTATTATATATAAATCGGTTGGTACACGGTATACCGTATTTTAGGTAAAACTTGTACCACGTACCAACCGACTCCTCAAACTTGGTACGGTAGTACTGTACCGAAAACTCGGTTACCAATTATATCGGTTACCAACTTGTTTGGTGCGGTTGGTACATGGTTGGTTGGTTTCGCCAAAGTCCAAATTGCCACCCTAATAACAATGAGTTAATGATTTCTGATCATTATTATGTATTAGCTACACATAAAATATAAATACTTAATATAAATACTGATTATGTACATAATGATTTTCTCAAGTAACTGTTGGAGACCTTCTATTGTCTTACATTTAAGGAGGGACAATTGCTAATAAGTGTTTTGCATCAAAATGACAGATCGAGTACCTTGTATTATAATGTGAGTTTCTTATGAAAATTTAAGCTTCTTTTGCTTGATTAAAGCTTGTTTTTGAGTGTTATGTGACCTCGAATATGTCTCGTCTCCTCTCTCTTTGCCCTAGCCCTGTCCTTTTTTCTTCAAAATGAGACAGGGTGTTGGTATGGTGGTAGCAATGAGATTTGTGATGGCAATCACGATTGGCAGCGGGTAACCCTCTTTTCTTCTTTTCCTTCTAGGGTTGCGGAGGTCTAGATTGATCCCATGTGAGATTGACACTTTGAAGAACAATATCCGGCCGCACCAACCCGCGCCCATCCCTATTGTTCTTCATCTGGGGAGACCCCCTATACTGCTATGCATAGGATGAGACCAGGTGTATTTGCATAAGTTAAATGATTGTAACATTTGCTGTTTATTGATGCATACGCCACATCCTATGGTCTACAACATTAAGATAACTTATGTTTTTAAGTTATCTTGCATGATTTAATTTTTACGTAGCCTGCGACAATGGATTATGTTTATATTTATTCGATTTGATCAACAAAATGACTTTACGTCCTTGATTTAACAAAAAATAAAAAATCTTGTGTTAAGTGGTGAGTTGGTCACCTTTTCTGCCCACATATCATACGCAAACGCCTAACAGATTTATAATCATGGGCTTTCATTCAAGCAGTAATCATAATTGGGCTAGAAATGTAGAGGTACGTACGCATTTGTGGATTTTCCTGTGTATCTTCCAGTAACATAAACAATAGCACCACTTTTATATATAACGAGTCGTTTTCATTCAAGTTGTTAATTATTTGGATGACCAATATGCTTTCCATATTATGCAACTTTTATATAAATCACAACCCAGTGTGCTCAAAGGGACTTGGATATATATACAAAACCTATTCTACAAATAGAAGCTATCCAAATCCAGTTGAGTCTATCTCAGACTGTAAATTGTTTACAACAACTACTTGAGAAAAGAAGCATAAAAAAAAGGAAAGAAAACAAGTCTCCAGAGGAACTACCAAACATTTAAAACAAGTCATTTTCAAGTTACTGTTCTTATTATTTTGGTTCATGTAAGCAGCTGATCAAGCCACTATATAGAATGCGCGCCGTAATAATTGTATGATTGTTATATGTTTAACATGTTGTAATTGACTGTATTTTACAATTGCTGAAGTATAGAAGACCTGACATTGTATTGTTTAGTTTCATGAAATAATGAAGTATATATGATTCAAGACTAATAATAAACGAATTAAGAAGCTTTCTCGATCAAGAGTTGGAATCTATGGAAGTTTTGAGGCCAATTTTAATAGGGTTGATTTGATGCTTCCCTTGTTCTTGTCTGAGGCAAAATGAGGGCATCATGTGCTTTTGGTTATGCGTTTAGTGATTAATGGGGTTATGCGGTTAGTGTGTAGTCTTTAAAAAAAAAAAGAATTGAAGACTAACGTTACCGTTTTAAAATTAAAGATTTTTGAATTATCTTCGATCTTAATTGACTATAAATCTCTTGATCAGTCATTAATTAGTTGAACATGACTGTAATCTTGAAAACCTCATGAATTAAGGCTGCTTGAAGTCGTGGTGCTCTGAGTGCAACTTGAGCGAGACTTACGATTAAGCCAAACTATAGCAGCAAAAAAAAAAATATCAGTTCTCTCCAAAAGTAACAAAATCGTCTTATCAAATAAAGGGTTTTTTTGTTTTTGTTTTTTTGTTTTTTGTAATGACAGAGAATTATAGGTTAAAAACCAAACAGATGCCATGTTTGGACTTTTCTGAGCTTATCACTCGGAACACTTGATGCTCTCCCTCCTCTGCTCTTAAAAAGCCCTCCAATGGCGGTTGACTGTTGGGTTCCAACCTCTTTTCTCCGCCAACATGACATCATCAGCAGCCATTAGTATTCTCCAACCCAAACTCCAATTCTTCCCCTGTCGTTTTTGCTCCCTCAAATCATTCAAACCCAAATTTCCCATATCCAAACTGGCCTTCTCCGGTGGATTAGACCCCACGAAAGCTCCTTCACGTAGAAACAGAGTCATGGGTTCCAACAATAGCATCGTTGAGCTCACAAATTTGCTCCCTTTTCGGAACAACGGCAACGAAGCTGTTAGGGTGCTCCAACATGGGTCTGAGGATTCGGGTCTTGTATCCAATAGGTTTGAATCCACACTCAATCGATTGGTAGGTAATAAACCATGAATTTCAATATTAGTTTGTTACAATTTTTTCTTGGTTTGGTTGATGCTAATGAGTTGTGTTGGTGGCTGCAGAGTAAGTGGCTTGTGTCTGGCGTTTTTGCTGTGGTGATACTATGTAGGCATGATGGGGAAGCTATGTGGGCTGCACTGGGGTCTGTGGTGAATTCCATACTCTGTATTGTACTTAAGAAGATATTGAATCAAGAAAGGCCTGTTCCTTCTTTGAGATCCGAGCCTGGAATGCCGTCTTCGCATTCTCAATCCATCTTCTACATTTTTATGTTTGCAATTTTTTCAAGTAAGCTCTCTTACTCACTCCTCTTGAACAGTTGAGTTCAACTCATGTTTCTCTGTTAAGTTTTTGGAGCTTTAGTAGGTTGAGGATTGGAAATTTAACGTCTGTTTTGTCAGATATAATGTGGAGTGTGTATGAGTTTGGAATGTCTTGCATAGGATTATTTATCATATACCTAAAAGCTAGTAGTAGACTAGATTAGAATTTGAAAGGTGTGTGACTGCAAAAACTGAGGTAGCTAGATGGGATTCTAAATTTGTAATCACAGTTGCATTCTGTGTGATATTGGGGATAATGGAGCAGTGCTTTAATCAATCAAGTTTAAATGGGGTTCAAGAGATGTCGTTTTGATTGGAGAAGAGTCAGAAGACTACATCTTTTAGAGTTTGTAGTATGGCATTATTTCAAACAACGGACAGTGTTGAATACTTTGTGTCAGTTATCAATCTTCTGTCTCCGTTTACTGATGTAAAAATGCATGTACTCTGTGCTATTGCAGTTGTGGAATGGCTAGGGATAAATGAGATTAGCCTGATTACTAGTGCTCTTGCCTTGGCATTTGGTGCATATCTTGTAAGTATTCCATATTTTTTTCTTTCAAGTTTTAACTTCAAAGTTCACCATACAATGTGTTTTTAAGCAAGCTTAGTTTAGCTCTTGAGTAAACAACACTCAAAAGGTGATAGGATGCTTATGTTCCTTTATTGTTTGCCTATGCAGTCATGGTTAAGAATTTCTCAGCGACTTCATACCATGAGCCAAGTGGTTGTGGGTGCTGCAATTGGAACCGTTTTCTCCATTTTGTGGTACTGGTCATGGAATGCTGTTGTTCATGAAGCATTTACTTCCTTTTTGTGGGTTCGAATAGTTGTTATTTTGGGGGCAGCTGTGTTTTGTGCAGGATTCCTTTTGTATGTGATTCGTTATTGGATTAGGGATGACCGATGAATTATGTAAGTTGATACCTCATTTCTGACAGTGGATCTCATATCTAATGCTTCTCAGTGATTCAGTACAAATGAGACGGGCTTCAATCCAGTTGAAAAAGGTCTAAAAACTTAGCCAAGGACAGACCATAAAAGCATATACATCGAGTGAAAAATGCTGAATCCGGTGACGGATTATCAAGTCTAAGACATGAGAAACTATCACTCAAACAGTTGATACCCCCCTATACATAAAACGTTTGAAATGGCTGTTGATGATTGAGTTTCAGTCTTTCTACTCAGCTCAACATGTCATAAGCAACCACGATTAATCACCAACCCAGCCTTGAACTCTTTATCTACCTTCTTCCACCCTCAAGTCATTCGAGCACTTGTCCACCAAGAAAGCTTGTTTCAGTAAGAAACACAGTCATGGATTCCAACACCATGACTGGTGGAACAAAAAGTAAGCTTTAGTGGACTAAGACTTCCATTACATTCGAGGCTGCGAAATTTAGAATAAATCTGTCTCGTGTCATTTTCTGGTTAGTTTGCAAACTCGGTACACATCTTTTTTTCTTTTTTTTAAAGTAACTCTACACATCTCGTGCTGTTTCTTTGTGTGCCATTGCAGTAGTGCAATCAAGTGATAAATGTGATTACGCTAACCATTGGAGTTGAGATGTGGTGAGTATCTGGGATTGGGTGTCTTTTGTTGTTAACTTTTGAATCTGCAGAATGAGGACAATCTCATAGATATAAGAGGTTTTATACCATCCGAGTAATGCTTTGATTAACTTGAGGTTTTATACCATCCGAGTAATGTTTTGACCTATCTCCAGCAACAAATACAAAAGTCCCATCCTTGGCCTCTATCCCAGACCATCCTGGTTCCTTAATTACGCCCTTTGATCTCATAATTTTCCTTACCTCTGCTGCTTCCCTCCACATTCCTTTGGCAGCATAAATACTAGCTAGCGTTATGTGAGTCACTGCACAGTTAGGATTTAATTTAAGAATCTCTTCTGCAGCGCGTCTTCCACAGTCAGCATCACCATGAAGCCTACATGCTGTAAGTAGAGTAGACCAGACAACATCATCCTGTTGAATTGGCATACTTTTGATCATGTGCTCTGCCTCACTTAACCGTCCAGCTCGACAAAGGAGATCAATCATGCAGCCGTAGTGTTCTTTTGAAGGACTAATCTTAAAGTCATTGCTCATTGAATTGAAGTAGTGGAAACCAAGATCAACTAATCCAGCATGGCTACACGCAGCAAGGACACCAACGAAGGTCACCGAGTCCGGTTTCAGACCAACCTTAGGAATCTTCTCAAACAGATCAATGGCTTCTTGGTAGTACCCATGTTGAGCATATCCATTAATCATGGACGTCCATGAAATAACATCACCATCTTTTGTCACATCAAAGTTTTTTGCAGCCTCTTGTATACTTCCACATTTCGAGTACAGATTGATCAAGGCACTTTGTACCATAGCTTCAGAATCTAGACCAACCGTTAGGACATGAGCATGCAATTGCTTGCCTTGCTCAAACATTGCCATGCTTCCACAAACACTTAAGACACTAGCAAAAGCATACTCGTTTGGTTTTGGTCCTTCCCTTCTCATCCACGACAAATACTTGAAAGCTTCTTCCCCATAACCTGCTTGAGAATACCCTGCAATGACAGTGGTCCATGAAATAATATCTTTTCTGCCCATCTCATGAAACATGGCAGAAGCTGAAGTCAAACGCCCACATTTGGCATACATGGTTATAATTGAATTTCCTACTGACAGATAATCCGCAAGACCCAAGCGTAAAACGTTGGCATGCAATTGTTCACCCCATTCAACTCTAGCAAGATTGGCACATCCAGAGAGAACAGCTGCAAAAGTGTACTCATTAGGACGCACACCAGATTCCTGCATTCGCATAAATGCTTTCATTGCACAATCCTCTTGACCCGTCCAACAATACGATGTAATGATTGATGTCCACGAAACAACATCCTGCGTCCTCATTTTCGCAAACAACTGCACCCCATAGTCCAATTTTCCACACTTGTTATACATGGTAGCAAGTGAGTTGGCAACAAAAGAGTTCTCATCAAACCCTTTCTTCATCAATTGTGCATGAACTTCTCTCCCACACTTCAAAGCACCCAAACCAGCACACGCCTTCAATGAGATAGCAAACGCATACGCATCACATTGCACCCTGCACCTCCACATTTCAGCAAAACACACCAACCCCTCCACATTATAACCCGCTCGAACAAGACCAGTGATAACAGTAGTCCACGACACCACATTTCTCAGCGGCATTTCATCGAAAACTCCACAACCCTTCTCAATCTCACCAACCTTCATATACATATCAACAAGAGCACTCCCCACAAACACCGAGTTCACAACCCCCGATTTCACCGAGTACCCATGTAAAACTTCCCCGTAAGTCAACTTCCCACCAAGCCCGCAAGCCTTGAGCGCAACGCTGAGAAGAAAAGGGTCCATGCCGATATCCGGCTGCACCCACATGTTTGAAAACAGAGCCAATGCTTCAGAGGAATCAGAGACTCCAACGTATCCTGAGATCATATTGGTCCATGTGACCTCATCTCTCTTGGGCATTTCATCGAACACCTTCCGGGCGTGTTTGAGATCACCAGCTTTGACGAGCTGCTTCAATTGGGAGTTGAGTTCGGGGATGTCTACATGATTAGCATGATGGGTTTTGTGATCTCGCTGCTCTGTTTTTGATTCGGGAGCCAGAACAAGGCTTCTGCATTGTGGGTGAGCCAAGGGTGAGCTTGTAAATAGTCTTCGAAATTGAGATCTGATCGTTCTAACCATGCTCTGTATTTGAACAAAGGAAAGCATTTGGCGCCTCCTAATTTCTACAAAGAAGTGGTCCCGTAGGGGAACTGGGCCCAAAGCGGGCAAGGCGGCAATGAGGTTGGGCTAGGCCGATATTGAATTGGTGGACCTACTCGGGCTGAGGTGTCGACTACTTAAAATTATAAAATTACGTAAAGGAATCTTCTAGGCGGGAAAATCTTCGATGCACCAATAGACTGTGCAATCTTAGTCATTCATAGATTTGGACACCCATACATGTTTAATAAAGTCATAAATTTTTATCATCCGTTTGATATCGTATATTTACACGTCGTCCATAAAAGATTCTCTCATTTCGGGCTAACTTACTTTTATAACAACAGTTTTATAATGACCACAAGATTCATGAAACATGGATGAGCTGCCTTTGTTGAGTTGACAGGCTGGCTTGACTATATATTATAGGGCTGGGCACGGGACGGGATGGGCCAGGATTTGGTGAATCCCGTCCCGTCCCGAAAATAAAAGAACAGGACGGGACGGCGTTTTTAGAAAGTTGTCCAGTACGTCATGATCCCGATCGGGACCGGGACGGGATCGGGATCCCGAAAAATTAACCCTCAAACAACATTAATGAAATTAATGAAAAAAAATATCCAGAATCACACAAGTAAAAAAAAAGAACATTAATGAAATTAAAAGTACTAAAATCAACAAGAACATAAGTGCATAGGTGCTAAATTACATCCCACTTTAAAAGTACTAAACATCCCACATTAAAAATTAACCCTCAAACAACAACTGAAAATATCCAAAATCACACAAGCATTTGGGGATCGAATTTGGTTGAGAGGCTGGAGGGAGTGGAGACGTATCATTTGGTTGAGAGTGAGATCGAATTTTCTAGTGTTTAGGTTTTACTGTTTTGGACCAAATTGAGTGTGGTTGAGTGTATTGTAACAACATGCAACCTAAAAAATCAAATATAAAATGATTAAAATAAGGTATTCTAATATTACGGGACGGGACGGGATTTTTCGGGATAGTCCCGTCCCGTTTCAACATTACTATAACGGGACGGGACGGGATGGGATTGCCATTTTCAAAACCTATCCCGTCCCGTCCCGCTAACTTTCGGGACGGGACCGGTACGGGATCGGGATTCCGGTACTAAGTGCCCAGCCCTAATTTACTATATATATATTTTCTGTCAACTGTTCACTGATACTGTTCACGTAGCACTGTTTCCATGAACAGTGCGAATGCTTCTTTGGGAAAAAAAATCTGTTCTCTCGCTCTCTCACACTCTAGATCCTTCGTGGGAAAAAAAATCTCTAGATCCTTCTCTCTCTCTTTATCTCTCTATCTCCCTGTTTTCTCTCCTCATACTGCAAACTATCTAGATCCTTCATAAAAAATAAAAAAAAGAGCAAACTCTCTAGATCTCTCTCTCCATCAAACCGAAAGAATATCTCTCGAAACTGGATTAAATCTCTTAATCGACTTGCTTTCATCGCTCGATTTTACAACCCAAGCTTCAAATCGACTTATTTTCAGGTTTGTTCCCTGAATGATTGGTTTCCAATTCATGTTTATATTTTTTCTTTCTCTAATCTATTGAAGCTTTTGATTGATGCTTTTGTGCTCTAATGATTTTCCTTACGTATTTTCCTTACTTCTGTTTTTGGTGGATGCCTTTTGTAGAACTTATTTTCACTTCCTCCTGTATTCTTTGCTTTCTTAGTGTCTGAGTTCATTGTTATGGGTAGTGAGTTCGCGAGGCATCTCTTATTAGATCTGATAAACGGTTTATTCTTTGAGGATTTTAGTATTTGCTTAATACAGATTTTTTTGTTTTGCTCAGTATTTTTTTTTCTCTTAATTTTTTCATTGTGCAGTTCATGTTTTAAAATTTGGGCTTTTGGATAATAGA
>NC_020491.1:9171045-9172673 GCF_000184155.1 Fragaria vesca subsp. vesca
AGTCAATTTATGATTCATGGGCCTTGCGGACCAATTAATTCAAAAGCTCCTTGCATGCGTGATGGAAAATGTTCCAAATTTTTTCCAAAACCTTATAATGTTAATACCATATTTGTGGGAATTAAACCACCGATATACAGAAGACGTGACGATAATAAAAATTTGTATTAAAAATAAAGTTCATATTGGAAATAATTTTGTTGTGCCTTACAACTCTAAGTTATTGTTAAGATACAATGCTCATATTAATGTTGAATCATGTTCGCAATCAATGTTAATCAAATATTTGTTCAAATACATCAATAAAAGTCCAGACCGAGCTCGAATTTTATTGAACGAGGATAAAAATGATGAGATTCAGACATATCTTAACTGTCGCTATTTAAGCCCCCATGAATATGTATGGAGATTGTTTGAATATTCTATTCATTCGAGATACCCTGCTGTGCAATTCTTGGCTGTTCATCTACCCTCAGAAGAAAATATTGTCTTTAAAGGATCTTCTTCTCTTGAGTCAGTTATTAAATATCATGGCAATGATCACACTACACTAACCGGTTGGTTTGAAGTAAATAAGAAATCTGAGGAAGCAAGACAGTTAACTTACGCTGAATTTCCTACCAAATATGTTTGGGATAACAAAAATAAACAATGGACGCCAAGGAAAAAATATAAAACTATCGGTAGAATGCAACATATCCATCCCTTAAGAGGTGAAGTATATTACATGAGAATGCTACTAAATACTCAAAAAGGTTGTACAAGTTATGATTCGATTAAAACAATTAACGGAATTACATATTCTTCTTATCAAGAAGCATGTCAAGCTTTGGGTTTGCTAGGAGACGATAAAGAATGGTGTGATGCATTAACAAATTCAATGCGTTTTGCTACAGCATTAGAAATGCGTCAATTATTTGCAACAATTATTATATTTTGTGAAGTTGCTAACCCGCAAAAACTATTCGACTCATATTGGCTGAACATGTGCGATGATATTGTACATAAACTTCGAATAGAAATGAAAGATCCAGATTTAATTATACCGGAACCTGAATTGAAAAACAGTCTTCTATATGAATTAGAAAAAATATTTAACATGTCATCCAATTCGTTAAAAAATTTTAAATTACCGATGCCAGATGAAAATAAAATAGCAGAGCTTAACAACAGATTGTTAAAAGAAGAACTCAATTATGATTTACATCTATTAAAACTTCAGCACGAAACTTTTATAACCAAATTAAACAATTGTAAAAAAATCACGTATGATCACGTTATAAATGTTGTTGAAGAAAAAAAGTCTGGAGCCTTTTTTGTTCATGGTAGTGGCGGAACTGGAAAAACATTTTTATGGCATACAATAACTACTAGATTGAGATCTGAAGGAAAAATTGTTTTAACCGTAGCTTCATCTGGTATCGCATAATTGTTACTTCCAAATGGTAGAACAGCGCATTCTCGATTTAAAATACCGCTTAATGTTACTGATGAGATAATATGTCCAATAAGAAAAGGACCATCTCGCAAAAACTTTTAGAAAAAAACAGATTTAATTATTTGGGACAGGCCCCTATGTGTAATAAATATTGTTTTGAATCATTAGATAAAATCTCTTCGAGATATTA
>NC_020491.1:9172693-9174712 GCF_000184155.1 Fragaria vesca subsp. vesca
AATAGATCATCACACATGAGAATCTACCTTCCTACACCATAAATATATAAAGCTAGAAAGCTGTTGGTACTTGATTATTTGATTAAATATGAAAATTCCTAGCAAATATTGATATGGTATTCAGTAGACAGTCACAAACTCTCTACTGGCTTTCACTTTTGGGAATTTGATCTTTTATAGGTTTGTCATGATAATTTGGTGGTGATATTGATATGGCATTTATAAACTTTTCTTGGTATAACTATGCTTGCATTTGATATTCTACAAGTTTTCATTTGATCTTATATTGATATAGAATTTGATCTTCTAGAATTTTTCCATCTGTGATCACTGACCTTTTTTTCTTTGAAGATATTTTAGTTTATGGCTGATTGCATGGTAATTATTTTGAGATTGCATGGTAATTATTTTGAAATTGCATGGTAACTTCTGTGTCTGATTGTTTGATTGCTTTACTTTTTGGTTAATGCAGATTCGAGCGAGATTGAATTATCACGTACTACTATTTCTAGCTTAGTTGATTTCTGTAGCAATCAGCTCTTAAGTACTGCCATTGCACATTCAGGTATACCTATATTGTTTTGTGTGTGTATCTTTGTATTAAAACTGTTACATGTGTTTCGCTGTTGCATTTAACTTTTGTTTCAGTTAAGCTTATATAAAATTGGTCATTCATTGGGTTTTTACTTCATGTTAGACTAAACTGTATCACTTTTCTCTAAATTCAAATGTGTATTTGATTGTAGGTATTCAAATGTGTATTTGATTGTAGGTCCTTTACTTTCTTCTGAAGTGTTTCATTGTTCTGTTATTTAGCTTCTGAGTCTACATTTTTCTTTTTTCTTTTTTGGTAATATTATCATTCATTCCTTAATTATGATATATTTAGCAGATATGCCACGTCGAAATCAAGGGTCGTCAAGAAAAAGATTTTTTGAAGAGCATTATTTTGAAGATGAACATGAAAAGACAACAGATGACAATGCAAATATAATAGGTAACAAGTCTTTATCAATAGTTGTGTTGTATAAATTTAAATCAATCGTGAAGCTGATTTTGTCATGATTGCTAACCTTTATTAGCTTCAAACATAAATACTGACTCTTAAATTATAATATATTTCACAGTTAAGCGACGTGGGGACACAAAATCAGTAAGACAAAGTTTTTTCGAAGACTTGGGCAACGGAAGGACATCGGCGGTTTCTGAAACTTTCAAAGAACAAGATTATTCGATTAATGCCGGAACAACAGTAGATGGTAGTGCCGTTGAATTTGAAAGTGTTGATGCGTTGGAACAGTTGTCAGGTAGAGTGAACAATTGCGCTAATATTGGTAATCATTTTATATTGAGCATGAAAAAATTTGAATTTGCAGAAATAAGTCAAATGAGAATGAGAATCAAATTCATAGTTATATTATTATACATCTATTGTGCATTCATCATGTGTCCATATTCTTTCGTTGTGGAGACTATAGCTTATCAGCCTCATAGTAAACTGCATATTTATTTGAATATTCAACAACATGGTTATCAAGATTTTTTCCATATGACATATACAACAGGAAAGCGGTGTGGGAACACAAAGTCGGCCAGAAAAAGGTTTTTTCAAGACTTGGGAAACAAATGCACATCTCAAGATAATGCAATTAATGCTGGATCAATAGTGCATAGTGCTATCATTCAAGATGAACACGTAAATGCATCAAAACAATTGGATAGTGAGATGGGCAGCTGCGACAAAATTGGTAATCAGTTTATGACTCATATCTACAAAATCTTATTATACATTTATTATCTGTTCATATTCTTTTATTGCAGAGATTCAGATGGCTTATAAGCTTGACTGTGTACATGTACTTTGGATTAACATAACTATTCATTTTCCTATCAACAGTTGGAAATGTATTTCAGAATTTATCTTCAATTGGCCAAGCACAATACCAAAGACAGCTTCAAGGTTATGCATATGATATGTAATTGTGTGTTTATTTTTTGCATAATAAATGAACATCCAAT
>NC_020491.1:9174732-9175928 GCF_000184155.1 Fragaria vesca subsp. vesca
TCTCTCTATAATCAAACATATACGGTATACCTCTCTTTTTCTAAGCTATTCGTTTCTCTGCTTTAATTTCCTTTTGCCTGCTTCCCCTTTCTTTTTTTTTCCATCTTCGATCTTTTCACTAGAGATTTCATCAGCAATCAAGAGATAAGCTTAACATTCCCTTTTCTCAATTCTGGTATTGCCTTTGATCGGCATTTGTTGATGGAGGGTCTTTCCGAATCCGATATTTATTTGATTGAGAATTTGAATTTGTCAAGTGTGATGGCAACTGCGATGTGTGGTGATTATCCAGTTCGTCAATGCCTTAGGTGAGCTTTACTGCCTTAAAATTTACTTTTTTCTTCTTTAATTTTGGTCCGGGCATCGTTTTTTCTCAATTTAGATTCATGTTCTGTGGCTGGGTAACATATGGCAGAACATTACATAGTTGTGGTCTTAGGTATTGAATGGGGGGAATATGTGGTTATTCTGTTGAAACTTGAAAGGGAGTCTGAGAATGTGATGGCTGGACTTCGCTATTTGATTTTTTTTTCTTTTTTCTTTTTTTCCCTTTGCTAATTGTATGCATGTTTGTCAGTGCTGGTGGAGGACTGCATTTTTCCATTCCCTTGACATCTGCTTTAAATTGGGAGCATTGGAATGTAATTCTCTTACTGTAGCATTTGAATTGAGATGATTTGCTGGCAAGGTCCTCTCCGAATTATGAAGTAAAAGGATCCCTCCGACAGTGAGATGCTAAGGTAAACTTTCTTTCTTCACTGAAAAGTTATTGTGCTGTCCTTCTTAACTTCTTGGCCACTCTGATTTGACCTATTGAAGATATATTGGCCTCCATGAGTTGATGGAGTTCAAAGATTTCGAAAATAGTGACAAAGAGAAGATATTGAAGTTTCCTATTCGGAAGGTCTCTTGCCATATAGGTTGGGATTTCCTTCTATATTTCTCATCTTTTATATGGATAGTTCTAGATATATTTGGAATGTATTTTCAAATATATTTTCAGTTTATTAGGATATAGGCTGTTTAAGGTTAGTTCCTTTTCTATACAATTTAGATTTAGAAAGTTGTTATGGCATTGAGGTGATTCGGATCTAGATGGAAAAGAGGGCAGCTAGGTTCGGCTGCAAGGGTTTGGTTTATATATATACATATATATATATATATATATATATCTCTAGGTACGGCTGTATACATGT
>NC_020491.1:9187308-9198682 GCF_000184155.1 Fragaria vesca subsp. vesca
AACATATATACATAGATATATATATGGTAGGGAGAAGAGAAAAACATGGAGAAGAAAATATAGGTTTCGTGAATGTGTGCTCTAGAGTTTTTTGTGTGAACAAATATTCAGATCATAGTATAGTCCTGTGTGGCAAGAGACCTTCGTGACTCCATTGAAGACCTTCGTGGCTTCAAGTCCTTCGTGGCATTTCGAGACCTTCGTGGCTCCATTCAAGACCTTCGTGGCTTCAAGTCCTTCGTGGCATTTCAAGACCTTCGTGGCTTCAACGACCTCCGTGGCGTTATCATCCTTCGTGGCAACAAAGACCTTTGTGGCTTTGTATTACACTTGACCGTGTTCTTCAAGTGTGAAGTAATTTTACTTTTGAGAATATATTACTTTTGATCATGTGTTGTCAAGTAATTGTAATCTTCTATTCAATAGTAAAGTAAAGTTCTTCTATATAATCCGCTGCTTATCTCATAATCGTTCTATCTAGTATTTTCACCTATAAACTTAATTATTCTCTACAGCAAGAATATAGTGAAGTCACTCATGAATTTGCAAAATGGAGGTTCAATTACTCCGTCATACCCTTTGGCCAGAGGTATGAAGAGTAATCTCTTTGTTGTGAATTACACGTTGGAGGTTGTGAGTATTGTCAATTTCAATTTGAGAATTTGAGTTGTTCACATTGGACTGTAGTATACAGTCTCCAGTCATTTTGAGAATCTTAATTTTGATTTCTAACAAGTCTCTGTTTTTCTGTATCAGAACAGGTTTCGATTGAACTCTTCTAAAACAGCAACTGGAGTAACCGAATTGTTGAATGAACTCTCCTGCAACGATAATCGAAACAGTCACTAGGCCTATCATTCTTTTGGAAAATCTTATCAAAATAAATGTTTTTGAAATTTTAGAAAAACACATGTGAGGATTATTTGTTATGTTTAGAGTCCAGGAAAAGGAAGGCCGCAGCAGAGCGCGGCCGGGATCTATCTAGTATATTATACTATACAACTATTTTCCGTCGGGTCGGTTCTTGGTCACGTGTACAGTGTTTTTACTGTTCCCGTGAGCAGTGTTGGGCTTTGGTGTTGGATCTGCGTGGATCTAGAAATTTCGACATTTTCAGAGCCCCGACGTCCTAGAAATTTCGACATTTTCAGAGAGCCCCGACGTCTTGAGAACACTAGAAAGTTCAAGGGGAATTAGTAGAGAGCATCGACATTTTCAGAGACCAGAAATTTCGACAACTGCTGATTGTCAGGAAAGAGCACCGACTAAGGTTCAATGCTGAGTAGCCAAATCCAATTCGTTTCTAAATCGAGGTGAGAGAGAGAGAGGAGGAGAAAGGAGAGGAGGAGAGATTTCTCTCGGTTTGTATCTATAAAGGGTGTGGTCAGTGACCGAATCCAATTCGTTTTCAGAGCGAGGTGAGAGAGAGGAGATAGGAGAGGATTAGTGATTTGTCAGAGAGAGTAATTCCAGAAATTTCAACAACGACCGAGGATTGAGAGGAGAGGAGAAAGGAGAAGAGATGGGATTTGTCTGGGTACAAGAATCCAAATCTTTTCTGGATATCAGCTCCAAGAATTCCAGGTTAGTATCTTCGTCTCATCTTCAATTCATGACATTGATTTGTGCAGTATGGTAAACTAAGTGTATTGAATTCCAGGTTTTAGAATTGGAATCTGAGTGTATTTTGGTAAACTAATTCAATTTTTTGGTAAATGGTAGGCTCTCAGGTACTTCGGTTTCCAAACTCTCATGAGTTAACTGTCAGTAATGAAATGAGTTAACCTGCAACAGTAGTTGGACCTGATATAAACTTGCAAGTTGATATATCAATTGGCCATTCTCAGTGTTATAATCTACAATAGATGCATCAACCCACCCATATATCACTTTCTATTATGTTAGATAATGTAGTCTCCTTTGTCCTTTTTCATAGTATTTGATTGTCTATTGCCAGAAAGAATTTTAATTCTGAAGCTTTAATCAGTAAAAAATTATTATACTGTCATTCTAGGTTCAGCTGCAGTTGCTGTAGCTGAAGCTGCATATGCATTTAAGCACCTTGATCTCTACTGGTATGGTTATTTATGTCTGCAATAGTAACATGCGAATCAATGATCGGGAGTTGGTGACTTGATTTTGTTACAGGGGAAACATGCTTTTGAGTAGGAGTGATCCAGTTACAATGCAGTTCACACTTGAAGGAAAGCATATGTAATTGGATCAGCAATATGAATCATTGATTTCACTCTTTCAAAGATCAATATTGCCATATTGGTGACTACTTTTTTAAGTTTGTTTTGTAATAATGTGCTTGCTATGGTAATGGTTGCATTTGTTGTTGGTGTAGCATGCTTAACATTCATGATAATACAGGTGAAGCCATACTCTTTCTAGACCTATCTTCAGATCTGGAGCTTTTTAATGGTATAAGAGGAGATAAACATTTATGATTTTTTTTTAATATCTTTGTTATATGACATAACTGAATGTTTGCACTGAGCAGCTTACCGGAAAATGAAGAAGGTAACAGAAGACCTTCAAATATTCAAATATATTAGTTTGTGGTGGCAGTAGTTCATGTTTTAGGCTTTTAGATAAGCATTAACTTTTATGGTAAATTTTTCTTCAATGGTACTTTTATGGTAAACATACTCTGAGCTAATTTAAGCATTGCATTTTGAATGGCAGTAGGTTTGTCATTGTGATGAGTTTAAAACACAACTTCATTTCATCATAACCTGCCCTCCCGAAACCAAAGTTTTCACAGACAGAGAAAGAACTTTGCCTGTCGTTTTAACAAACCAATTCTGAAAGAGTGATCTTATACATGTACCGGTCTTACTTTAGCACTGTCTACCAGTTCTTATTTGGTTGATTGCTTTTCTTTTTCTGAATCGCAATATTTTTTTTTCTTAATCTGAGTTTGAAAATTCCCCAAAACATTCCCTTTTTCTTTAAAATAGAGCACCTTAGAGCTTGACATTACTACATTGGTTCTTCTGCAACCTATCCCCATATATGTGCAGTCCATAAAGGTAGTTTTGGATTCAGTTGTACAGTTCTCCATTTTACTGATGCCTACTGCTTACTACTGTGTGGTTATTTACATGAGACAATTGGTTGGTGTATATAACCACATATATATTGAGTATGAGACCAGTAATCAGAAATTAGGGGGTAGATTGATAAGTTAATACATATTGTCATATATATCAGAACAAATTGAAGTATGTACCTGATCTATAATGCTTTTTGTATAACTATATAGAATACCGTATTATCTTCAATGTATGGCTGTACAGTATAGATGTTTTTATTCATTCTCAAAAAAAAAAATATATAAATGTTTTAATTTCTGAGTTTTTGTAAGAAGCATGGTTTTACATAATAAAAAAAATTCTTATACAGACCATATACCATTACGAATATTGTTTATTTCCATTGCCCTGTCTATTTACATAATATCTTCATCTTCAGTTACAGTAAAGAGAGTACTATATCAAGTATCAACGGGATAAAATAACAATATTTCTATTTTTTGTAAGTTCCAATTGAGCCGCTAGGAGGCAGTTTCTTTGTTCACGTTATGTGTTCTTTTCCTTCATCTTGATTGAAGGGTATGTCTTTATGTTTCTGCTTGATTCACTAATTTAGAGTTGCATAGGTATTTCTTTGTCTACTTCGACCGAAAATAAACATAAGTTACTGACACATGACTGTTTTTATCACAAGTAGAAAATTTTTCCAGACAATGATTCTGTAGAAAGTAGAGAAAATGGTGAAAATGGTGGTTTATTAGTAAAGAGGAATGGAGTTCAATCTTCAGGTACAATGAATAAGCTTATTTTGCAACATAGTGTCAAGCTTATTAGTAAACGGGAACAGATAGAAAATTGTTTTGCAACATTGTTTTATCATACAACCTGCTTGATTGTTGCTTACAGAAACAGATCCAAAGAAAACATGAAGAAGCTTATTTTGGAAGCCGGCATCATAAATCCATTGTTGTAATTCAGATAAAGACCGATTAGTCTTCAGATTGCTTCATTTCTTATGTATTTCATTTTAGGTACTTTTCGTTAATCAAACCATGATTCGTTACAATTTTCCGTGCCGCAGCATCGTGCGGGTATCTTTCTAGTATATATACTACTTGATGCGAAGAACATGTACCACCCAGCAAACTATCTTCTTTCTATCAATTTGCGATTATTGAGACCAGTAAAAGTCTTTGTGGAATATCATACACGCGCACAAGTCCAAATCCATCGCAAGGATCTCTATCGAAACTAGACTCGAAACCAAAACGACTCCACCCATTGCAAGTGAACTTGGCTTTACACAGAAGTTGGACTTGTTTGGAAAAAATGAGCAAAAGTTGGACTTGTTCATGCGCATTTTCCACTAAGGAAACAAGATATCAACTTCCCGTTTACTCTTTCCACAAAGACTTCCCATTCACTCCTCATCTATTTGTCTGTGAAGATGAGCGTGCCATCTGATACTTATATCGATCAGTATATCACTAATTAGCTAGGTTTTGAACAATGGCTTTTGAGCAAAACCTTGTGATGATTGTCATATTCATGGTCTTGGGAATTCTTGCATCCCAAGCCACATCTCGTAACATAATATTTGAAGTACACCTGATTCTGCTAATGCATATACAAAGACGAGGCTCTACAAAGACTCGCAAGTCGTTCATATATCTTACTATTTATTTATTTTATTTTAAGCTAACTTCTATGTCGTATAGCAAATAGTCAAGAACCTATGATGTGTAATTGTTAGTTGTAAACTTTAATAAGAACGAAAAGACCGACGTCTTACTAATATTTAAGCACGTCTACATCTTCAATTAGTGAAGGTGCCGGATATATTAATACAGTATAAACATTAAACAAGGGTGCCAAACTATAAGACAAACTCTAACAAGAGAATGAAAAAAGCCTCACGCCAATTATATGTTCTTCTTTTCGAGCTTTGGTTTACTTATTTGATTCCTCATCTCCTCACACCTTACCCACATGCACCGATAATTATTCAAATAAGTGTTTTTGGAGACAGAATATCCGTAGTTGTACGTACGTAAAGAAAAATCTGAGCGATCGAAACGAAAGAAATGAATCCCTCCAGTTCATCGGAGACTCAAGTACCGGAGGTAGAGCTAGCAGAGACCAACCAGGAAGACACAACAGGCGGAGAAACTGTATATGGCATGGACCTTGATGTTTATACTGCTGCGAAAGAAGGCAATACTGCTGCCCTGGAAAAGAGAGAGCATCTTCACCAAATGTTGTCTCCAACTAAGAACACTGTTCTCCATATTTATATAGCACGTGCAACATCAACCAATCTTGAAGAAATACACGAGTCAGCCAAGATTGTCGAGAAGATGCTTAAAATATGTCCGCCTCTTCTGTTGCTGACCAACGAGAATGGTGACACTGCATTACACGCTGCGGCTAAACACGGACGCACTGCTATAGTTAAAGTTCTTGTTCAGGCTGCCAAAGAGGAAAACCAGAAGGTCGAAGGAGCTTGGCCGTGGCTCATCAGGACAACCAATGAAGAGGGAGACTCATCCTTACACATGGCTGCGCGGTTTAATCACATTGATGTAGTGGAGATATTGATCACAGAGGACCCTGAGTTTTCTCACTCTGCTAATCGAGATGGAGAGACTCCTCTTTACATGGCTGTCGAAAGGGGATTTCGTGATCTATTTTTTCAAATCCTATACACATAAAAATCCAGCTTACGAAGGACCCAATGGTAGAACATGTTTGCATGCTGCAATCATACGCAACGATAAAGGTATACAAATTATATTACTGTATGATTTTTGTTCTATATGTGTGTGTTTAGAATTGAGCGTGCAAGTCATGATTATCTTTGTTTTTTGTTGATAATCAAATTTTTCTTCTTGTAATTAAGAAATGACAGGAAAGTTACTAGAATGGAAAAGGGAGCTGACAAAAGTAGTAGATGATCAAGGTTGTACTCCGCTTCACCTTGCTGCATCAATGGGTCGCACTTTGATCGCGAAACAACTACTCGAGTGTGACAGATCTGCAGCCTACATTAAGGAGAAAGAACATAAGAGGACAGCTCTTCACTTTGCAGCTCACTATGGCCATGAAGGCGTTATGAAAAACATTATTAGGGAATGCCCTGATTGTTGTGAATTGGTAGATGACAAACATCAAAATATCCTACACACTGCTATTATGAAAGGCCAAGTCGCCTTAGGGCATATTGCTCTCAAAGATCCATGGCTTAGCAATGTTCTCTTGAATGGCAAGGATGATAATGGAGACACACCCCTCCACCGTATTGCTTATAACAAATCATTGAGTTTTTTTTTTCTTGGTACTAGGTTTGCAACAGATGCTCGAATTGACAATATGGCATTTAACAAAAAGAATCAAAATGCTTTGAACATCCTTCAAGAAGATGAGAGAAATTTTGCCGGAGCATACATGGTTAGTCCTTTTCACTTACATAATTGTGCAATTATGCGAAATTAAGGTGTTTAGATATTATTTTTTTTTTATTAACTAGTGCATGCCCAGGAGTGTGAGTTCGAGATCATTCAACTTGCTGTTGTTACAGCAGCTCTTGCTCTTTGATTTGCTTTTGTCTTCCTTTACTTTTAGTCTGTAGTGGTTTGTAGCAGTGTTTAGTTTCCTTCTTGCTCTTTCAGCCTTGTTGGCTTTCAATTTGTTGTTTTTGCTCGACCTTTGTGGTCTGTTTCAATGAAGTTCTATTCTTGACCAAAAAAAAAGTTAATGATAAAATAGACAAATTGGAAAAGTATTGATGCCATAAAAAGGAATGAAGGAATCTATTATCTTCCTCATTCTTTCAATTTGTTAGTTTAAATGTATTGTATTATTGTCCTTGTATTGTTAGTTTGTTACTTCATATTTCATATACATGTGTTACAGGGACAACGACTTCAAGACAAGCTGAAACAGAGTGGTGTCGTACTTGGTCGCCGAATTGTACCAAATGTAAGGAAAACAGAAAATGTTAACAAGACAGTTATGAAGAATGAAGGTGATGAGAGAGGCGGAAAACTTGGGGATACTCATCTGTTAGTGGCTATACTAATAGCAACTGTAAGTTTTGCAGCAGGGTTTACCATGCCTGGTGGTTACCAAAGTGATAAAGGACCAGACCAAGGCTCTGCAATTCTAAGTAGAAGTACAGCTTTCCAAGCTTTTGTCGTAACAAATACCATAGCCATGACTTTGTCCAGTTGTGCTGTCTTCTTGAACCTTTATTCATCCATGTATGCAAAGCGGAACGTATTGTTTACGACCCTTTACGCAGTAAGCATGTTCACCTTGTTGGCTTTAGTTGCAATGGTGATTGCATTTATTACTGGCACATATGCAGTACTGGGTCATTCTTCAGGTCTTGGCATCACGATTTGTGTTCTTGGCAGCCTTCTCTTCTTCGTCTTATATGAGGTTATGATTTATGATGAAACAGCACTTCGAGTAGCAATACCTTTGGTTCCTTTGAGCATCTTTTTTTTGCTCATTTTCTTTTTGATGATTAAGATGTTTGCTGTAATGGGAAAATTACGTCACCTTTGTGTCGGGAGTAACTCATCTGCGCCAAAAAGAGAAGGAAGATGGTCCAACAGTACTCCTGCTACGAGCACCTCTTCTCAATTACGCTCAGACAAAGAAATGGTTGTATACAACAGATGTTAAGGCATGAGAAACAGCCTCAAGTACTGCAATGTGTTTCAGGCTTCGGAGTGTTACTTAGTTGTATTCGAAACAAAATAATAATGTTTGATTTTCATTCTCTCTTTGTCGACTAGGGTCGATAAAAGTCGTAATGATATGCAATTGTATTTATCATCTCATAAAGTTTGATCTGGACCTAGCTAGTTTATGATTCATTATGCAGATTTACCATTTACAAGCTACCTATCTCAGCTAGGAAAAGTTGTGATCAGTGATGAGGATAAACTTTCTATTGCTGTTTTACTTCTGCTTGCTACGTAATTTGGCTCCATGAGATGTGTGTTTTTGTGGTGCTAGGTTGCTTATATATGAGAATGTTTTGGCTAATCTGCTTCTGTACAAGTTGCAACAGAAGTACCCTTCGTCAAAAACTCTACAACCCTTCTCAATCCCACCAACCTTCATATACATATCAACAAGAGCACTCCCCACAAACACCGAGTTCACAAAACCCGATTTCACCGAGTACCCATGTCAAACCTCCCCGTAAGTCAACTCCCCACCAAGTCCGCCAGCCTTGAGCGCAACGCTGAGAAGAAAAGGGTCCATGCCGATATCCGGCCGCACCCACATGTTTGAAAACAGAGCCAATGCTTCAGAGGAATCAGAGACTCCAACGTAGCCTGAGATCATATTGGTCCATGTGACCTCATCTCTCTTGGGCATTTCATCGAACACCTTCCGGGCGTGTTTGAGATCACCAGTTTTGATCAGCTGCTTCAATTGGAAGTTGAGTTCGGGGATGTCTACATGATTACCATGATGGGTTTTGCAATCCCGCTGCTTTGTTTTTGATTCGGGAGCCAGAACAAGGCATCTGCATTGTGGGTGAGCCAAGGGTGAGCTTGTAAATAGTCTTCGAAATTGAGATCTGATCGTTCTAACCATGTTCTGTATTTGAACGAAGGAAAGCATTTGGCGCCTCCTAATTTCTACAAAGAAGTGGGTCCCATAGGGGAACTGGCCCAAAGCGGGCTAGGCGGATCTTGAATTGGTGGACGTCTCAGGGGTGTTGACTACTTAAAATTAAAAAATTATCTAAAAGACAACGCAATCTTAACCATTCATAAATTTGAACATCATGTATGTTCAATAAAGTCATAGATCTTAATAATCCACGATATCATGTATTTACACGTCGTGCATAGACGATTCTCTGCTAACTAACTTTTTATAACAACAGTTTTCTGCTGACCACACGATTTATGAAACGCAGATGAGCTGTCTTTGTTGACTTGACAGGCTGGCTTGACTATATATAACATAATATTTGAAGCACACTTGATTTTGCTTAGGGGTCATCATTTGGCCAGCGGGTCTAAAAGCCCGCTAGGCTCGTCAAAAAGCCCATCTCGCCCCGACCTATAAGGCATGAGGCAGGGAAAGGGCGAAGGGTTCAAAGCCTCGGTCAGGCCCGCGGCCCGGCCCGTTACATGCCCATCAAAGTCCGGACGGCCCGGCCCTGAAAAGCCCGCCTAAAAGCCCTTTTAATTGTTTTATCAATATTTTTATGGAGTTATTAGTTAAATATGTGAACTAATTAATAGATTAAAACATATTTTTCTTTGATTTTTTTATTACATTTAGTTCAATCATTAACAAATCTTAACTTTTTTATAGTTTTTTTTGTTTTATTTTGATAAAAATCTATTAGATATATGTATATAATAAGCCCGGCCCTATAATTTAGAAACATGATTGAGGCCCAGCCCGAGCCCATAAGGCTTGGATAGTTTTTTTTTTTTATTTTGATAAAAATCTATCAGACTCCAACGTAGCCTGAGATCATATTGGTCCATGTGACCTCATCTCTCTTGGGCATTTCATCGAACACCTCCGAGTGTGATTGACATTACCAAGTTTGACGAGCTGCATCAGTTGGGAGTTGTCTACATGATGCCTGATGGGTTTTGTGATCTAGAAGAAGAAGAAGGCTTCTGCATTGTGGGTGGCCGAAGGTTGAGTTGGTAAAGACTTTTCGAAAATGAGATCTGAACGTTAAAACCATGTTCTGTATTTGAACACAGGCCCGCCGAATTTCCATAAAGAAGTGGGTGGCCTAGACGAACTGGGCCCAAAGCGGGCTAGGCGAAATCCACACTTGTTGGTCCTATCCGGATTGGGGGATCAACCGTCTTAAGCGAGGTTAACACAGTTTCTGTTTTAGGCTAACTAATATTTCTAACAACATTTTCTTGCTGACCACAAGACACAAGACACGTGGATGGATTAAGCCTTTGTCGACTTAACAGGCTGGCTTGACTTTTTATTTTATTTTTAATAAAGGGCAATTAAACCGGCTGGCTTGACTCGTTAAGTCAAGCACACTTGACGCTGCTAACGCAAAGACGAAGACTCGCATGCTAAAGTCTATGTTGTATTGTATATAGTCAAGATGTGTAATTGTTAGTTGTTAGTTGCAATACAACTAATACAATTAGACACATTTGCAACATGTAAGCACACTGACGCAAACACACTTGACGCTGCTAACGCAAAGACGAAGACTCGCAAGCTAAAGTCTATGTCGTATTGTATATAGTCAAGATGTGTAATTGTTAGTTGTTAGTTGCAATACAATTAATACAATTAGACACATTTGTAATATGTATATCATACCATATGGTATGATAAATAGACAAACCCTAATGAGAGAATGAACAATTCTACTTGTTACTAAAATTTAAGGAATAATTTGTAGTTTAAGACAACACGTATAGTACTTACACTAAACAACTTGTTGTGTACCCTTGACCTTTGATCGCAACTTGTATTAGGATCCACTTGTATTATGGAATCAAAATTCTATATTTATAGTGGCAAACGGGGCTCTATAATCTATCTTAGTAGTGCATACCAATCTCACACCCTCCAAAAGGACCAAAACCACCACTAACCAGATGGTGTCCAATTCATCTGAGATTCAAGTAACGTCACCTAATGGTCTTGGTGATCATAAGTCTAGGCTAGAAGAGGCCAACCCTGAAGCTACCAGAGGCGATGAATGTTTGGAAGGCATGGAGCTTGATGTATACAATGCGATAAAACGAGGCAATATTGATGCCCTTTTAGAACATAGGGATCATCTTCACCAAATATTGACTCCAACTGGAAACACAATGAAAATTCTTCCATTCACATAGTGATCCCTAACTGTGTGACATGGCAGCACCACACAAACCTGAAGCTTGAAGTTTTATCGTTCGGCAACAAATTCAAACAAGGTAATCCAAAATTTTCAAGCTACAAATAGGATGAGAGCATCAGACTCATATTCCTATAAAAATAGAATAGATGTTGGGTCAATATTCTTTCCTTCTTTTATATATATATACAGTCATTTTCAGATACGGAGATCCGGACGGGTTTTCAGTCCCGATTTCCGCCGTTTCTCCACCATTCCAACGTCGGCGATGCCGTTTCTTCTCTCCGGCCTTCTTCTTCATTCCAACACTGTCGGGGGAGGTTTGGGATCACGCCAGAGAGAAGAAACGGCGTCGCCGGCGCTGGAATGGTGGAGAAACAGCAGAAATCCAGACGGAAACCGTCCAGACGTCCGCACCTGATAAACCCCATATATATATGTATATATATATATATATATA
>NC_020491.1:9199251-9201324 GCF_000184155.1 Fragaria vesca subsp. vesca
ATTATATATATATATATATATATATATATTTTTTTTTTTTAAAAGATGGATCTATCTTCTAATATTCCAGATTTTTGATTTCTTTATCAAATCAATTTTGCAATCATGTTTCTTTCTCATGCTGTGATGGTAGAATTTTGCCATCAATTATGTAATTAAAGGACGTTGGAAGATCATTTTTGGAAGGATTTCTGCCATCAATTTTGCAATCAGGGAAGGTTAGAAAGATCTGGGTTTTGATGGAATACCCATGTATAAGGTTTTCGTAACTCGATTTGGATTCGAACTGAGCAGCACGAACCCAAATTGAATTTGGATAACTAATGGCATACGAAGATCTGGGTCAACGAGTCCCCGAATACCATCTTCACGGACGAAGATCTGGGTTTCGCGTGTAGGCTGAATTTTCCCTAAATTCCGTTAGCGCGTGTTGTTTGAGCCCAATTAGGAATTGGGTCCATGACTGAATTGAAAGTGTCTTGGGTAGCATTTGGGCCAACACATGTGGCCCTAAAAATAAGTCTGTTTAAGTTTGTAACCCTGAGGATAAAGATGAGCGAGGCAAATTCCTACAGGGACTATAGCGCCTCGCAGGATGAAGAAGAAATTACCTCAATGGTTGATTCCGCATCAGAGACAAGGAAGTCTCTGATAAGCGAAAGGTCAATACTCGTGACCTATGCGAAGTCTACTTATGTAGCTAGGCGCGCATCACCGAGTTATTTGGTTGGCAAGTAAAACGAAACCTTGTATAACTTAGGTAGCAGTAACTTAGATTGCGAGAGCTGCATCCTTATCAGATTATTATACGAACCACTATATAAAGAGGGTTTGGGGATCAGTTCACACACACAATCTCTCACACAAACAGAGCAATTTGCAAACTTTGACCTAGTCAAAACCCTAACGCTAAAGCACTTCGCCTTAGCAAACCATTTACTTTTCCGGCTCCTTGGAGTCATTGCACTTTTACTTTTCAAGCTCTTCCGAGTGACGTCTTGTTTTACTTTCCCTTTGGTAGCTCTGCTCGCTGTCTAATGCGAGTATCGATTGGGTGGCAGAAGGCTACTGGTAAATCCTTGTCCGCAAGGTGGCACCTGTAACTCGCTTTCGTTCTAATAGAAGCATAGGTGGTGTGCATTCTACTTTTTCAAGACTTATTACATTCTGCGTCCGCACGGTGACACACCCTTTTAATTTTCTTAGACTCGGACTTGTACTATCTTCCCCTACTTGAGAGCGTGGCCAAAACACGTGTAATACACTCGCGGTTAGTGATCATTCACTCTGTGGAGGGAAGAATCTCTGGAAACATAATCATCCATATCTATATAGCATGTGTAAGGTCAACCAATCCTGAAGAATAAAGCTATTCAGCCATCATCGTCGAGAAGATTCTTGAAATGTGTCCACCACTACTGCTGCAGTCGAACAAGATTGGCGAGACTGCATTACACATTTCCGCAATACATATGCACTGCTATAGTTGATATGATTATGCAGGTTGGCAAAATGAAGATAAGAAAACATTTGGCGCCTCCTAATTTCTACAAAGAAATGGGTCCCATAAGGGGCCCAAAATAGGCTAGGCGGCAATGAGGTTGGGCTAGGAGGATCTTGAATTGGTGGACCTACTCGGGCTGGGGTGTCGACTATTTAAAATTACAAAATTACCTAAAAGGATCTTCTAGGCGGAAAAGTCTTTTATGCACGGCGTGTAAATAGACTGTGTAATCTTAATTATTCATAGATTTGAACACCCATGTGCAAATAGACTGTCCAACAGAAACATAGATCTTAATCATCCACATGATTCTATGCTGACTAACTTTTATAACTACAGTTTTCTGCTGACCACAAGATTCATGAAACGCGGATGAGCTGCCTTTGTTGACTTGACAGGCTGGCTTGACTATATATCACATAATATTCGAAGTACGAGAAATTTTAAATACACATCTCTAATCTCTTAATACACACCCTTATTATTTTATATTTCACATTAGATTTTATAGGTATGTTTAATTACAAAAACATCCATCAATTTTTAGGGAAAAAAAAAAAAAAAAAAAA
>NC_020491.1:9201779-9331485 GCF_000184155.1 Fragaria vesca subsp. vesca
GATGTGTATTTAGTATAATATTGAAATAAAAAGCTAAATGTGTAGTGTATTAAGTAAGGGGTGTATTAAAATATTATGAGTGTATTTAAAATTACTCTTGAAGTACACACTTGATTCTGCTAATGCATATACAAAGACTCATTCATCTTAATATTTAATTATTTTATTTTAAGACGAAAAAACAAATTCTATTTGCTCACCCAACCTAAGTTTGAAATCGAAAAGAAAAAAAAAGTGTTAACTTCTATGTCGTATAGCGTATAGTCAAGAACTCGTGATGTGTGATTGTTAGTTGTAACTTTAATAAGAGAGAAAATCTTATGTGCGACAACCGCACCAGGTGGCTCATGCAACCGTCTAATCGTGCACCGACACGTGTCCACCTCACTTGCAGAAATCAGAAAAGAAAAGAAGACCAGAGCTGTTCTTATTCTCCGATCATACCAGGTCCTCTCCCTCTCACTCTCCCAGCCTTCCTCAAAGCCGCCACCGCCGTCAAGTCACGCTCCACCTCCATCTTCGCCGCCTCCGACGATGAAGACGACTGCGTCAACGATCCCTGGGAAGCGCGTCCCGACGCAGCGGTTGTCGTGGCCGAGACAAAGGCAGATCCGCCAGGAGGTTGCGGCGGAGATAATTGTGGAGCTGTGGTGGTCGGCGGAGATGCAGTGGTGGTGGCTAGCGAGGAGGAGATGAGGGATAAGGTGATTTGGGAGGCGAAGATGTGAGAGAGGTCGGTGGAGTAAAGGATTGTGTGGATGGATTGTTTGGGTTACAGATTGAAGACAAGAAGAAGAATGAGTCCTATGTTGGTTGGTGTATGAGTCGAGAATTCGGTAGAGGTAGAGAGGAGGAGAGAGGTTTGCTCTGGTCTGATCGGAGAAGAAGAAGAACTCCCGTCCTTTTTTTTTTTTTTTCTTTTTCTTTTTTGAGGTGGACAAGAATCGCCACGTGTCGGTGCACGATTGGGTGGTCGCATGAGACACCTGGTACGGTTGTCGCAGAGAAAATTTTCTCTTAATAAGAACGAGACCTACGTCTATTTAAGCGATACAATGGCAACACTTGTATCAAGCACGTCTGCTGTCCGCTTCTTCATTTTGTGAAGGGACCGGATATATTAATACAGTATAAACAAGGGTGCCCGCCAAACGGTGCTCTAATCTATATAAGTAGTGCGTAATTACCTCAATGACTCCACAACCACAACTACCCAAATGGCGGCCCATTCATCTGAGATGCAGGTATCACCGCCTGATGATCTTCGTGATCATGAGGCTAGGCTAGAAGAGGCCATTCCGGAAGCTACCGGAGGCGATGAATGTTTGGAAGGCATGGAGCTTGCTGTATACAATGCCGCAAAACAAGGCGACATTGTTGCCCTTTCGAATTCAGAACATAGGGATCATCTTCACCAAATATTGACTCCAACTGGAAACACAATCCTCCATATCTACATAGCATGTGCAACGTCATTCGATCTCAAAGAAGTGAGCAAATCAGCCATCGGCGTCGAGAAGATTCTTCAAATGTGTCCACCACTACTGCTGCAGTCCAACAAGATCGGCGACACTGCATTACACATTGCGGCAAGATACGGATGCACTGCTATAGTTGAAATGATTTTGCAGATTGGCAAAAAAAATCGTGACGAAGGAGAGGGAGCTTGGCCGAGAATCATCAGCAAAAAAAATAAGGAGGGAAACACAGCCTTGCACGAGGCCGTGCGGTTTAATCACTTTGATGTGGTGAAGATGTTGTCGTTGACCACACAAGATGTTCATGAGCAGATTTCCTACTCTGCTAATGTCGCCGAAGAGACTCCTCTATACATGGCTGCCGAAAGGGGATATCGTGATGTGGTTTTTCAAATCCTACTAAGTTGCACAGATCCAGCTTACCAAGGCCCCAATGGTAGAACTGCTCTACATGCTGCAGTCATACGCAACCATAAAGGTTAGAGACTTTTCTTTTTCTTCTGTGATTACATAAATTGGAAGACTACCATGAGTCCATGAGTCCAATTTCATGCTCGCCACTTACTTGAAAGTGTTTTAAACTTTCATCTCAAAAAAAAGAAAGTGTTTTAAACTTACATTAATCCCACTTAGTTATTCTATTTTTGTTATCTGTCGATCTTTCTAATTAATGAACATCGTATATTTGTTTTCATCATTTAATAAAGTTCATTGGTTATATTAATTCACCATTTAAAATCTAAAAAAATTAAAATGGTAAAATTGGTAATGCAATAGATACTATGCTTTGACAATATATATTATGTTGAATTGAAACAAATATTTTTATTATAGAGAAATACCATATCAGTGCCCATGACCAATATATCCACTGTGCCACATTAATTATATATATTTTTGATATTGATAGTGTTCTTATTGTAAGTGGCTCCCACTTCCAAGTAATTCCACACGAATCACTGGTATGGTATTTATTGTCATGGGACAATAATTTTCCTATAAATTTACCCATTGTTGAAATGCACTTGGAAAAGAAATCGTCTACATACCGTAGCTAGATATAAGATGAAAGAGAATTGTTGCTAGCTAGCTACTTGAGAAGTTCTTGTTAGTTGATTATATCTATTTAATTATTAATTGTCTTTTCTTTTTTGTGCATGGTTATTAAGAGATGACGAAGAAGTTACTAGAACGTATAAGGGGTCTAACAAAAGCAGTAGATGAACAAGGATGTACTCCGCTTCACCTTGCTGCGTCCTTGGGTCACACTTCAATTGTAAAACTATTACTCAAACATGACAGATCTGCTGCCTACGTTAAGGAGAAAGAGGAGAAGAAGACGGCTCTTCACTTTGCAGCAATGAAAGGCCATGTACATGTAATGAAACAACTAATATCCCAGTGTCCTGATTGTTGCGAATTGGTGGACAAGAATTCTCGCAATTTCCTACACTGCAGTATCCTCGCCGATAAAGAAATTAGTGTAGTGTATTTCGTGCTAGAAGATCCATGGCTTAGCAACATCCTCCTAAATGGCAAGGACGACAATGGAGACACACCCCTCCACTATCTTGCTGATACTTGTTGCGACCACACTTTTGGTGACGGTTTAGTAATAGATGCTAGAGTTGATAAGATGACATTCAACAAAGCAAATCAAAACGCTCTTGATATTCTTCTACAAATTACACAAATTAAAAGATACTCTTTGATCTTAACAAAACAGGTCACTTTTTTATTTTGACTACTTTAATCAAGTATATAACGTAGTAAGTTGAAGTTATTTATAGTTTTCAATAAAAATACTAATCTTATATATGTGTGTGTTACAGGGCCAACTGAAAGAAAAATTAAAAATGAATGGTGTCATACCAGGCTGTCGACATGTAAGGGACAAAGAGGAGGTACCGGTTGAGAATAAAGAAAAGGAAAAACCAAGTGAAGACGAATACAGGGAAGTGAAGGAGACCCATCTTCACACACTTTAATCAAGCTGCTCTAGCCAAATTGGGTTGGAAAATCCTAACTGAACCTCAAAACTGGTGGGTTTCTTTAATTCGTGCCAAATATCTGCAAAGAAAAACCTTCTGGGATGTTAAACCAACTAATAATGCTTCTTATGCTTGGAAGAGTATTCTTTCTACCAGATCCTTGTTACAAGAAGGTATTCAATGGTTAGTTGGTGATGGTTCTCATATCAATTTCTGGCTTTTTAATTGGGCTTATCCCTTTTCTCTCATTATTTTTGTTCCCCAACATCTACATCCTCATGTCAATTTCACTGACACAGTAGCTCAGTTCATACATAACCAACAATGGTCCCTTTCAAGACTTCATCACCTTCTTCCTCCTGAAGTTATTTCTCATATTTCTAAAATTCCTCTTCCTTTCTTTCCTCAGCATGATTCCATGGTATGGGGAGCTTCGGGGAATGGAAAATTTTCAATTCATTCCGCTTCTAGTCTTCTGAGTTCTCGAATTCCTCCTCACTCTCAAACTCCCCTCCTCACTAAAGTTTGGAAACTTAAAATTCCTCCAAAAGTCAAAGTTTTTGCATGGCAGCTTATTCGAAATAGACTCTCTACAAAAGATAGAATTTTTACTAACCAATTCATAGATCGTTCTTGTCCTTTTTGCCACTCTCACTTAGAAACCACTGATCACATTTTCCTTCATTGTCACTTTGCTTCTCAAGTCTGGAACCTCACTTTTCCTTCAATCCCCTCATTACAATTTCCTTCCTTCCTCCACCTTCTTAAACATCTAAACAATCTTTCCAATACACAACTTCCTTTTCTTGAAATTGCCTTAACTACGGCCTACATCCTTTGGAAACAGAGAAACTCTGCCATTTTTCGTAACCAAGCTCCTGCCCCTCCCAATGTTGTCTTCTCAGCTGCCAATCTTTTTAAACAATTCCGAAATTGTCACCTTACCAATTCTCATAATAATTTCTTTTCCACAACTGTTTTCAAATGGTATCCTCCTCCTCCAAATTGCCTCAAACTTAACTTTGATGGATCGGTTATTAACCATATATTCAGCAGCTTCTGGATTTGTCTTTCGGAATTCTGAAGGCAATCCAATCCTGGCTTCCACGAAACATGTTGGAGATCAAGACATCCTCACAGCTGAAACGTTAGCCTTAAGAGCCGGTCTCACTGGAGCCTGGTATCATAATTTCACTCATTTTCAGGTTGAAGGAGACTCCAAAACTCTCATTGACAGTATTAATGGAACAAGGACGTGCCCTTGGAGAATTCTCACAATTGTACGAGATATTAAACACCTTGCTTCGCTTCTCCAAGTCTCTTCTATCTGCCATATCAAGAGGGAACAAAATTTTGTGGCAGACGCAATAGCAAAACTTGGTCATACCATTTCTGTAAAGGCTTGGAATGCTTCTCTTCCCTTATCAGCCAGTTCAGCTTTTTATTTTGATCTTATAGGAAACGGTTGTTTTAGGGGTTTCCAGTTGTAATTTATTTCCATCCAGTCAAAAAAAAAGTGAAGGAGACCCATCTCCTAGTGGCTACACTTATAACAACTGTAAGTTTCGCAGCAGGTTTTACGATGCCTGGTGGTTACCAAAGTGATGCTACATCACCAAACCAAGGTTCTGCAACTCTAGCCAGAAATGAATCTTTCCAAATTTTTGTTGTAACGAATACCATGGCCATGACTTTGTCTACTTGCTCTGTATTGCTGCAATTTTATTCGCTTGCGTTTCCAAGGACTGGGATCCTCTCCTCATATTTCTCTGCTCATACTTCCTCATAAATGAATCTGAGCCATCCAATCTTAATGGATGGCCAGGATTTCTCTGGCTTTATTCCCTCAAATTTCAGACCCAGAGTATAAACCCAGGAGTAGGTTGATATGAACCCAGAAGTAGGGTGATCAATTTTGGGTTGATATTGGTACCGGCGACGATACCAAAATGATGAAAGTTCTCATTGCGAAGGAACACTTTGAATATAACTAAATTTAACACACGGCTAAATTTTTGCACAAAGTGAGGCCAAGTTTCAACTGCCCATCTATTTCCATTCTTCCCTCTTGCATTGCTCATATTTCTAGAACGTATCTATTCGATCTTTGATCAATATCCTTCATCTTGACTGAACTACTTGGCTTTAAATTTTTTCTTTTAGTTTTAACTCTCACTCCCAAATAAAATATTTCTTATCACAAATCATATATAGCTTCAGTTGCAGCATATTAGCAACTAATTATAACAAGCTGGGATCTCTCATATCATGATTTCCATAACACTACAAGAACCAGTCTTTCTCACAAAACATAAACCCAGTAACATGCAAAGAACATTGCTTTTTCCATCGCTGAAGACAAAAGCGAAGACCCATCAACGAGACCTTCTTGCTTCTCTCTCATACTCGAGCAGGATGAGGATGTCGCTCTACCTGACCGGTTCCTTGAGGTTTCTCATGATTAACCGGTTCTGGTCGTCGTGACGGCTGCGACAACAGACGATCCTCGAGACCCGTCAACGCATCCTTCTTTCTCTTTCGGCTGCTGATTCGATTCGAACAACAGAGAGGTAGTAAAAGTGTAAAACTATATGCAATAGGAATTATGGAGCGAAAGATATCAGCTTTGGGGTTGGGGGTGAGAGAGGGAAGAGAGAGATGAGAGGAGATCGGCGATCAGAAATCTATACGAGAATTTGGGAAGAAGATAGACTAATCACCTTAAAGAATGTAAGATAAATCCTGACCATCTATTAAGATTGGATGGTTCAGATTTATTTATGAGGAAGTATGAGCAGAGAATTATGAGAAGAGGATCCCGATCCCGTTTCCAAAGCGGCTAAGGCTGGATAAGGGGAATCTTTATCTTTATCTGTTGACCATGTGGGCTTTGATGTTAATGGTGGTTGCGTTTCTTTCGGGTACATATGCAGTACTGGATCCTAATCCAAGGCTTGCAGAAACGGTTTATTGGCTTGGCCTCATTTTATTCTTTGGCGTAGTTGAATTCATGTTTTATGATCAAAGAGAATTAATGAATGCTACATTCGGTCCCTTTATTTGGCTGGCGACGAAGATGTTTTATGGTATCCGCAAATTATACAAATGTCTCCGGCCGGTCTCCGCTGCATCAAAAGGAAAGCGGTCAAAGCCCATGGTTCCTACCCGTAGTACCATCGATGAGATGGACAGACAAATGATTGTATAAAGGAAAACTATGTTGCTTCTCATGAGTGGCCTGATAGGGTGAAATGGGAGTCATATTGGTATGTACTATGCAGAGTCGTTAATTACTTTGTTTTTCCCAAGTACAACAAGTTGTTGTTTATTTATTTGAGTCTGAAATAACCTTGTAGCAAACAAATGTTATCTTTTCCGGGGGATTGTCAGTTACAAGTTAATATCCTTCTTGCTCATGAGTTCTTTCACCCCCTCCAAAATTATGCGTTTAGCTTAAAACTTGTACATGAATAAATCATGGCAGAGTGAGATATGGACATGCTTGAGATATGTGGCAAGCACTGAAAGTGAGACTGCCCAACTATCTCAAGCATCCCCACGCGTTCTTACAATTACAAAACCTTGGCCTTGGGAAAATGCCATGCTTACCAAATGAGATTACAACTATATCCTACTTCACTAATCAAAGCATATATGTGCGTGAATCAACAGCATCAAACCAATTTCAAGAGACCAATCAATCATGTAACTTGAGTGGTACAGCCATCGTCACTTAGGTTTTCCAATGGCTATGAACAAGCATCATAATGATTGAATTTGACCCCCATACCCATAATTCTTCAAGAGCCCCTCATCTTGCCGCCAATTCTCTTTAACCTTCACCTCAACCTGTTAAAAGAAGGGACTTAAAAGAATGAGCAAGTCTTGAAAAACTATCAGAACTAAAACATAATAATTTAGACAGTGGTCATGGGATGATATGACACCTCTAGAAAAACTTTTTTCTGTAAGGAAATCTTCTATGTCAAGCCGTGAAGTTGTTGCAAGTAGTTTCAAAGCTCTCCCATCCTACAACGGTTCAGTACAAGACAATCAGTAAGTGAACTTTTGCTTCCAACTGTGATGGCACATCAAAGCTCTATAGTTTCGCAAGATACATGCCTTTACGCTCACGTACATGTTCCAGAGTAAGTCTTTGATCAAGACAAATATAACAGAGATGTATTTATACAGTGTGCAAAGCGCATATGAACATGTTATTCCGTAATAGCTAATAAGTTTACAACCCTCCTATAACCATAGCAAAAGGCTTCCAAAACTAATAATAAGAGCATTATATACATCAGATAGCCATAAATTTCTATCAAGCAAACCAACAAATCCACAATTAAGGATTACTTACTTTTCCGATAAGGATGATTTTCTGTGAATTTTTCTCAACAACTATTTCCACTTGTATAAAAAATCTTTTGCTGCTGGCCTACTTTTGTAGCTCACGACATTCACCTGGATATTAAACCAAGTGAGGGTAAAGATTAAAGCTACTAGAGATACTACCATCTTCTTTTTTCCTTTAATATTTTGTTTTCTTCATTCCTCACAAATCATATCTTCTTAGCTTCTCAATGACTCACCTGACATGCATAAGGAATCTCTTTCCTGTATTGCATAAAGATCTTTTCTCTCACAATCTCTGATACAAAAAATCTCTCCGGGTGCTCACTTATGATGTCCTGAGGAAGCATACACAAGAAAATCAGTACTTTTCCTCTAATTATTTATCAGCAAAACACACCAACCCATCCACATTATAACCCGCTCGAACAAGACCAGTGATAACAGTAGTTCACGACACCACATATCAACAAGAGCACTCCCCACAAAGACCGAGTTCACAAAACCCGATTTCACCGTAAGTCAACTCCTCACCAAGTCCGCACCCCTTGAGCGCAACGCTGAGAAGAAAAGGGTCCATGCCGATACCCAGCTGCACCCACATGTTTGGAAAACAGCACCAATGCTTCAGAGGAATCAGAGACTCCAACGTAGGCTGAGATCATATTGGTCCATGTGACCTCGTCTCTATTGGGCATTTCATCGAACACTTTCCGGGCATGTTTGACTTCACCACCTTTGACGAGCTGCTTCAATTGGGAGTTGAGTTCGGGAATGTCTACGTGATTAGGCTGATGGGTTTTGTGATATAGAAGAAGAAGGCTTCTGCATTGTGGATGGGCAAAGGTTGAGCTCGTGAATACCCTTCGAAAATGAGGTCTGATCGTTAAAACCGGACGGAACTAGGAATGAAAACCGGGGTGGGCTACATTTGCCTTATGCAGAACAAAATTTCTGCCCAATTTCAATTTAGCTTTGTCAAACCCTGTCCTGAATCCCTGATGCCCAATCTGTTTCTATTATTCTATATCAGTATTTTTCCTTAAAGCATAACAGCAGAACAAAATATAGATTCCATGCAAAAAAAACAAGCATTTTAGAGCTATTTCCTGCATACAGAAGAAATATGCTAAACGGCAGTGAAAATTCTAAGCCAACACTTGAATCTTTTTGTTTGTTTGATGAAACTGCAAATATATTTCTTCATAGATAAAACCATACTGTCATACATAATACATCCAATTGGAAAACAGTAGTAATGAGACCACAAACTCAAAACATCATATGAAAGCACACTGGTAATTCCCCTACATTCTAAATTCCACAGCCAACACTTGACTTATTAATTCTGAAGTATTACATATTAGAGAGAAATATAACCTAATTCATAATCTCAATTTGTCAGGAAAGCCCTAAATAACATAACCTAATTCATAATCCCAATTTGTCAACAGAGTTTCTATTAGCTCAGAAATAGAAACAATACATGGCATTGTTTAATCAATATAACCTAATTAAGGCTTGGGCACTTCTCACTGGGAGTACAGCCCACCTAATTCATAATCAAAGGAAGTTCCTAGAAATTAAGAAGAAGAGTTTGCAAAGCATATGGAGATTAGAGAGAGACAAAAGATGAGAGGCAATTTTGTATTTTGAGCGATGGTGTGCTAACATGTACTGAAATTTTTCTTCCCAAAAAAATGAGGTGGGCTGGCCCACCCCTGGTTCCGTGCCAAACCATGTTCTAAATCAGTTCGTCGTCTCTAGCGGTCAACTATAGTCTTTGCATACATCTTAACACGTGGGCTGCTATAAACCGACACCAATTTGGACAGGTGGACGGTCCACAGGAAAAAACAGAGCAAAAAAACCGAATCCAAATCAGAGAAACCAAACCCTAGATCACGATCCCAGCCACGGCCGATCACGCACAAACCTTGAGCGAGACCACGGCAGCCCACATTCTACCAAAACGTAGAGATCCAAGGCCTTCAACGACCGAGTCAACGGAAGAGAGCCGCCGAGCGAGAGGGAGGCGCTGCGGTTTCGGGAAAGAGACGGAGGCTATTCGCCGGCGAAGAAGTTTCCCGGCGAATAGAGAGAGGAATAGTGAAAGGGAAGAGAGAGAGAGAGAACTAACAGACCGAGTCAACGGCGACTCGACGGCTCTGACGTGTGGACGACAGACCTCCACGATAGCACAACGGCACGCCAGCCGACTGGTCCAATTTGTCGTCGGTTTATAGCAGCCCACTAAAATTCTACTTGTTACTAAAATTTAAGGGATAGGAGTAGATCTGTAGTTTAGTACAACATGTACAGTACTTACACTAAACAACTACTTGTGTGCCCTTGCATTATGGAATGAAAATGCTCTTTCGAAGGAAGGCGCGCGCCATATATATATACGGCGCTCTAATCTATCTAAGCAGTGCATAACAACTTCACAACCTCCAAAACAACCACTACCGATGGCGTCCAATTCATGTGAGGCTAGGCTAGAAGAGGCCATCCCGGAAGCTACCGGAGGCGATGAATGTTTGGAAGGCATGGAGCTTGCTGTATACTATGCCGCAAAACAAGGCGACATTGATGCCCTTTCAGAACAAAAATATAAGGAGCGTCTTCACGAAATATTGACTCCAACTGGAAACACAATCCTCCATATCTACATAGCATGTGCAACGTCAACCGATCGCAAAGAAGTGAGCAATTCAGCCATCGTCGTCGAGAAGATTCTTGATATGTGTCCACTACTACTGCTGCAGTCCAACAAGATCGGTGACACTGCATTACACATTGCGGCAAGATACGGACGCACTGCTATAGTTGAAATGATTTTGCAGATTGGCAAAAAGAATCGTGACGAAGGAGGAGGAGCTTGGCCGAGAATCATCAGCGAAACAAATAAGGAGGGAAATACAGCCTTGCACGAGGCCGTGCGGTTTAATCACTTTGATGTGGTGACGAAGTTGACCACACAAGATGTTCATGAGCAGATTTTCTACTCGGCTAATGTCGCCGGAGAGACTCCTCTATACATGGCTGCCGAAAGGGGATATCGTGATTTGGTTTTTCAAATCCTACACAGTTGCACAGATCCAGCTTACCAAGGCCCCAATGGTAGAACTGCTCTGCATGCTGCAGTCATACGCAACGATCAAGGTTAGAGACTTTTCTATTTCTTTTGAGATTACATAAATTGGAAGACCACCACGAGTCCATGAGTCCAATTTCACGCTCGCCACTTACTTGAAAGTGTTTTAAACTTTCATCTCAAAAAGAAAAAGAAAAATAAGTGTTTTAAACTTACATTAATTAATCCCTATTTTTGTTGTCCGCCAATCTTTCTAATTAATGAGCATCGTATATTTGTTTTCATCATTTAATAAAGTTTATTGGTTATATTAATTCACCATTTAAAATCTAAAAAAGTTAAAATGGTAAAATTAATAATGCAATAGATACTATGATTTGACAATATATATTGTGTTGAATTGAAACCTATATTTTTATTATAAAGAAATATTTCTTCATATTATTGCGGCCATAAATTTTAAGCCTCATTGAGACGCCATATCACTGCTCATAACCAATATCCCATGTGCCACGTTAATTATATATATTTTTGATATTGATAATGTTCTTATTGTAAGTGGTTCCCACTTCTAAGTCACCAAGTAAGTACATTGTCAAAAAGAAAAAACTTCCAAGTAAGTAATTCCACACGAATCACTGGTATGGTATTTATTGTAGTGGAACAGTAATTTTCTTATAAATTTGCCCACTGTTGAAATGCACTTGGAAAAGAAATTGTTAACACACGGTAGCTAGATGTAAGATGAAAGGGAATTGTTGCTAGCTAGCTACTTGAGAAGTTCCTGTTAGTTGATTATATCTATTTAATTATTAATTGTCTTTTTCTTTTTTGTGCATGGTTATTAAGAGATGACGGAGAAGTTACTAGAACGTACAAGGGGTCTAACAAAAGCAGTAGATGAACAAGGATGCACTCCGCTTCACCTTGCTGCGTACTCGGGTCACACTTCAATTGTGGAACTGTTACTCAAACATGACAGATCTGCTGCCTACGTTAAGGAGAAAGATGAGAACAGAACAGCCCTTCACTTTGCAGCGTCCAAAGGACATGGAGATGTAATAGCACAGCTAATATACCATTGTCCTGATTGTTGCGAATTGGTGGACAAGAAATCTCGCAATTTCCTACACTGCGGTATCCTCGCCGATAAAGAAATCAGTGTAGTGGATTTCGTGCTAGACGATCCATGGCTTAGCAACATCCTCCTAAATGGCAAGGACGACAATGGAGACACACCCCTCCACTACTTTGCTGATACTAATCACCTCCGTCTTTCTGGTGGCGCTTTAGCAACAGATGCTAGAGTTGATAAGACGGCATTCAACAAAGCAAATCAAAACGCTTTTGATATCCTTTTTCAAAATAAAGGAGACTCTTATTTCTCAACAACACAGGTTATTTTTTCATTTTAACTACTTTAATCAACTATGTAACCTAGTAAGTTGAAGTTATTTATAGTTTTCAATAAAAATACTAATTAATAATACATCTTATAATATGTGTGTGACACAGGGCCAACTGAAAGACAAATTAAAAAGGAATGGTGTCATACCAGGCTGTCGAAATGTAAGGGACAAAGAGGAGGTACCGGTTGAGAATAAAGAAAAGGAAAAATCAAGTGAAGAAGAATACAGTAAAATCAAGGATTCCAATCTTCTAGTGGCTACACTTATTGCAACTGTAAGTTTCGCAGCAGGTTTTACGATGCCTGGTGGTTACCAAAGTGATAAAGGATCAGACCAAGGTTTTGCAATTCTAGCCCGAAGTGCAGCTTTCCAAGCTTTTGTTATAACAAATACCATAGCCATGACCTTATCTAGTTGCTCTGTCATACTGCATCTTTATTCGATTGGGTTTTTAAAGCGGAAAGTGTTTTCTGAGGCGTATATTTTTCTATACGCGTTCACCATGTTGGCTTTGATTGCAATGGTGATTGCGTTTATCACGGGCACATATGCAGTGTTGGGTCGTTCTTCATGGCTTGGCATTACGGTTTGTGTTCTTGGCTTCCTTCTATTCTTTGTTTTAGCTGAATTATTGATTAATGATGAAAGAGCAATAATGGAGGACCCTATACGATTGTTGCCTTTGAGTCTTTCATCAGTATTCTTCTTTTGGCTGGGGATGAAGATGTTTTATGGTATCCGCAAATTATATTACAAATGTCTCTGGCTGGTCTCCCCTGCATCAAAAGGAAAGCGGTCAAAGCTCATGGTTGCTACCCGTAGTACTTCCCTACTTCGTTATGAGATGGACAGACAAATGATTGTATACAATCGATGTTAGGAAAGGAAAACTATGTTATATTGGTATGTAATATGCAAAGTCGTTAATTACTTTGTTTTTCACAAGAAGAACAAGTTGTTTATTTATTTGAATCTGAAATAACAAACAAATTTTATCTTTTCCGGCGGATTGTCAGGTACAAGTTAATATCCTTCTTGCTCATGAGTTCTTTCACTCCCTGCAAAATTATGAGCTTAGCTTAAAACTTGTACATGAATAAAGCATGATAGAGTGGAGATATGGGCATGCTTGAGATATGTGGCATGCACTGAAAGTGAGACTGCCCAACTATCTCGAGCATCCCCACGCGTTCTTGCAATTACAAAACCTTGGCCTTGGGAAAATGCCACCAAATGAGATTACAACTATATCCTACTTCACTAATCAAAGCATATCTGTGCGTTAATCAACAGCATCAAACCAATTTCAAGAGACAACATACAATCATGTAACTTGAGTGGTACAGCCATCGTCACTTAGGTTTTCCAATGGCTATGAACAAGCATCATAATGCTTGAATTTGACCCCCATACCCATAATTCTTCAAGAGCCCCTCATCTTGCCGCCAATTCTCTTTAACCTTCACCTCAACCTGTCAAAAGAAGGGACTTAAAAGAATGAGCAAGTCTAGAAAAACTATCAGAATTAAAACATAATAATTTGAACAGTGGTCATGGGATGATGTGGCACCTCTAGAAAAACTTTTTTCTGTAAGAAATCTTCTATATCAAGCCGTGAAGCTGTTGCAAGTAGTTTCAAAGCTCTCCCATCCTACACCGGTTCAGTATAGACAATCAGTAAGCGAACTTTTGCTTCCAACTGTGATGGCACATCAAAGCTCTATAGTTTCGCAAGATACATGCCTTTACGCACACATGTTCCAGAGTAAGTCTTTGATCAAGGTATAACAGAGATGTATCTATAGTGTGCAAAGCGCATATGAGCATGTTATTCCGTAATAGCTAATAAGTTTACAACCCTCCTATAGCAAAAGGCTTCCAAAACTAATAATAAGAGCACTCTATACATCAGATAGCCACAAATTTCTATCAAGCAAACCAACAAATCCACAATTAAGGATTACTTACTTTTCCGATAAGGATGATTTTCTGTGAATTTTTCTCAACAACGATTTCCACTTGTATAAAATCTTTTGCAGCTGGCCTACTTTTGTAGCTCACGACATTCACCTGGATGTTAAACCAAGTGAGGGTAAAGATTAAAGCTACTAGAGATACTACCATCTTCTTTCCTTTAATATTTTGTTTTCTTCATTCCTCACAAATCATATCTTCTTAGCTTCTCAATGACTCACCTGACATGCATAAGGAATCTCTTTCCTGTATTGCATAAAGATCTTTTCTCTCACAATCTCTGATACAAAAAATCTCTCCGGGTGCTCACTTACGATGTCCTGAGGAAGCATACACAAGAAAATCAGTACTTTTCCTCTGCATTATATCACTTTCTCCCTCAAATTTAATTTTTACACTGTATAATTATTTATCTAAGACATTTATATGAACACCCTACCCACCTCCCCATCCTTTCACTACTTGAGCAGATAAAAGGGTTCATACTCTAGGATAAATCCATTTCCTACAATCACAAGTTTGCAGTTAAGAAAGAAAGGGATAACAGGATAATGTGTAGATAACTGAACTAGACAAGAAAGTTGGTGATAGAGTTTTACAAATATCAATTTAACTTAACCCCTCTGTTCAAACTTCAAACATGAAAAAAGCAAAGTTGGATATTTGAAAGTTGTTATTTCACTGGGATACTGAGCATGAAACTTTCCACACATGCTCAAGGAACAGTTTCTCCAAAGTCAAACAGTAATCGAGTTGTCTTCAGAATTTATTGAAGTTACTTGCATATATCTATTTTTGTAATCCATAACCCACATTGTCCCTACTGGCCAATTGGTGTTAAGGTATTCATACCTTTCTGCAATTTCTAATCTTACCAGTCAGATAAACCAAGATAAAAGGCTTGCATAAATAAGACAGGAACTACAAAAGTTCACTTCCCAAAAGTAAAAGAAAAGCCTAGAGCCCAAAACCTGACACTGTGAGTACCTTTGGATAGTAAGCTGGGCCGAAGGGAAGTTTTGACAATATCCACTGCTTCACGTCTTCCACTCCCTGACCGTGTTTGGCACTCACTGGTATGACCTCATCAACATTTGTAAACTTCTCATACCACTGTAAAATGTGATACGTACTTAGTCTTAAAAACTCTACTGGAATAACAAGATCCAGAATTACGTGCTAACATAGATATCAACAAACAATTACTAACCTCTACTTTCTTTGCAATTTCACCTGGCTTTATCAAATCTTTCTTATTCATGACCAGCAAAGTCGGAGGCAGGCTATCTGTCTGGTTACCCACACCTTCTTCCACCACTTCATTAATCTACCAAAATAAGAGAGTGATCTTAGGACAAGAGCACAAACTTTAACATGAGAAACCTACAAATGAAGAAGCATACATTTTCAGGCACTTTACATGCATCAACAAGAACAAGTACACAATCCGCGTTAATAACAGCGCTGCGCACGTTCTTCATCATCATCGTATCCAATTTGTGCATTTTCTTCTCAATAACACCTGGTGTGTCATAAAGTATCATCTGCAACCCAATCCATAAGTAAGAAACAGACGCAATCGGTGAAAATTCAGAAAACATCCAGAAACTATTGGTTCCAACAGAAACATTTGACAAGCGGCAACTACAGAAGAAGCAGTTCTTATTAACCAATTATCGAGTTCAAACACCCCCAACCGTCTTCCATTTTTTGAAACATTAGCATATGAACCATTTACACTATTCTCTTTTACCAATTTAAACTCCACATGTTACCGTAACATTGTTTCCGAAAACAAAGATAATGACAGTAATTTCAGCTAACAATTCGAAAATCAAACCTGATAGTCTGAGCCAGAACATATACCAAGAATTCTATGCCTCGTAGTTTGCGGCTTATCAGTAACAATTGACAATTTCTGACCCACCATTTGGTTTGAGAGAGTGCTCTTTCCCACATTGGGCTTCCCCAGAACAGCCACATACCCTGCATCAATTTTACTCAACGGTCAAAATTCAAAGTAAAAAAAGCTGATAAACTGGTTAAAATCAAAGAGAGATTTTACCACTCCTATGGTTAGGGTCAGTAGCATAGTCAAGCTCCTCCAGCTCGTAGTCATCTAGCAAAGCCATGTTCCTGTCCGGCTTCTCACTCAGAGACAACAGCGCGGAGTCTTCGTCGGAATAGGAGTACTCCGAGTCGTCTTCTTCTTGCTCGGCGATCCAGAGCGGTGGTTTTGCGGCGGAGGAGAGTTTCCACGTGGCGATTGTGGTTGGAATTCTGGCGTGGAATTTGGGTTTTCTAGTGGGACGAGGGAAGCGGTTGTTGTGGTGGTGGTGGTTTTGGGTAGTGAGGAATTTGGAATTGGAGTAATGGGAGAGGGAATAGTCTCTGGGGAGAGTTGCGGACCTGTGCAGAGCTAGCTCCATTTTTGGAGCGCTTCAGTGTTTTCTGATGAGTCTCTTCAGCCCTGTTTTGGATAAACCTCTACCCCACGACGTCGTTTTAGGAGTTGTTATTTTCCCTCTCTATCATATTATATTGAAATTTTTAAAAAAAAAAAAATCAAAACTTGTTAACTTACACCCCGCACCCACGTAGCTAGGTAGGTGAACGAGATTTGAACCTATTACCTCAATATTATCGGTTAAATTAACTAACCAACTAAGCAACATGTCACCAAAAATCATTTTTAGGCTACAACTTTCTCAGTATGACTTGTTATGGTGAGTTGAACGGTGGATGGAGTTGCAATGGTGTCATGCCGACTGGAACCAGGCAAGGGATAGGGAAGAGGTGTGTGGCAAGTCGTTTTTAGTTTCTTGTTTTGTAAGGTTTTGGTTTGGTTTGTTTGGTCAATTGTTCGTCCCTACTCTGCTGAGCTGAGGTTAGGTCAAGTTGAGGTGCCATGGAAGTTGTTATTCCTAGGGAGAAATTGGTTTAGTTTCGATGTTAATCTTTTGGTCAATGTGCTGACGAGCGATCCTTGCACAAGTATGTTTGGGACACAATGTGGAAGATGGTCTCGATTTATTTGACAGTTGTCTACGAGGAGGTATCAAGATTCTCTGTAGCCCGAGAATATAAATAGTTAAGGGTTTGGTCCTTTTGGCTCATGAAATATATAATTCGGTTAGACACCGCTCATTTAATGTCATATAAATCTTACCTGATTCAATAAAGGTTTCTTGTTCTAAAAGAAAATGAAAGATAACATAAAGGAAAACGGTTTGCGCCATCTGCTTTACCAAAATTGATACTTACATTTTTGATAGTTTCATATAACAAATTCTAGTTAACTCATGATCTTAATTACATTGTAAAACTAAAATTTGTATAACATATCAAAAATTCAGGACCTTTGAAGATCTGGGAGTAGGGATAAGGACAAGTGAGCACAACAGCAGTTTTCTAACAGATTTTAATTGAGTTTCACCTTCAAATTTTGGTAGTTTTGACAAACAAAATGACTTTTGAGAAACCTTTGTTGGTATACTTGATAAACTAGAGGCTCAATGAAATAATCCATGCAGAGAACACAAACAACAGAAGGAATGACAGGCAGAAAACTTGAAGATTTACTGAAAAATACACTTGAATAATTGAGAGACACATCAAAGGCAAGTTTACATGCTAGGAGAAGAGGTACTGAACACAATGAGTATATATAACAACAGAGATACAGGAAAAAAAAAAACAAATATATTACAACACCAATTGGCTATTCGTAACCCAGGTAGCTAACTAATTCCACTCTAAAAACAAGAGGTACCCTTAGAACATCTAGCTTCTTCACTTGTTTCAGCCATGATTCGGCTCCAACAGGGTCAGTTGTTCTAGAAAAATTAGGAGGATTTAGTCATTGGAACCTTGAGGTGATTCACTCTCCTATCAAGTTGTTGCTTCTCTTGGTCATCACAGTAACCCTCATCAGAACTTGAAGCATTTGACATCGTCAGGGACTCAGGGTCAGAAGATGCATAGCAAAACATGGTTTCATACTAACAAAAAAGTAACTAGACTATCAAAACTCCTAGACAACCTCAGTAGATCTGCTCCCTGGCCTCTAATACCATTTTAAGTCGCACTTGACACCCCAAGTTATGGGGTGAGACAACACCCCAAGCGAAACTTTCTCAAGTTATTGCCAAAAGAGTCCATATTGTAGATGAAAATAAACTGTCTACCGAATTAGCATATTATCCCTCCGTGTAGATTAGTGTCATAGCCATCTAGGAAACAGAAAACCAGTTTTCAACATGCATCACAGTTGATTTGCAAAGTTTTCATCTTATAGGTCCATGTATTCAGGAACTATCAGTTAGTAACTTCGTAGTGTTTCAAATGTCAGCTTGATAGGAATGAAGATAAACTGTAAGAGATTGCTACTTTGTTAGACAGTTCTAGATTGATCAGCATATTTTAGTTGACTTTTCAAACCAGAAGAATAAACTTACATAGGAGCCCTGACTGTTCATAGCTTAAATCTGAGATTCGTCCTCCATTGCCAGCAAAACCATACTGTACCTGGAGATCATTCTACCATGAAAACTAGGATACAACTTCAGTTAGAGAACGTGTCTACTTCTCCCTAACCTCATTGTTGTGAAGATACTGACTTCATTTATATAAAATATTGTTGTGCAGAGTGCAGACACTGACTTCATTAATGTATATTGTACAGGTTTCATAAATAGTATAAACTGCAATCATCAAAAGGTACTCCAGACAATACATACATATAGCAGACAGAAAACACATAGGTCATCTTTAAGTCAGACATATATTTGCAGTACCTAATGATCTGATATGCCCTTGATACCTATTAGATTTGATCCTAGATACCTAATTGTTGGAATCTAAGTGATATTTTGACAGTCATCAGTAGTGCTTGATCTGCGATCAAAATATTTTACTAACAACAGCACCCTAAGTTTTCGTCCTTAAGCACTTATTATTGTTATATTCATATGGGACACACGAAATCCAGTAGTAGAATTGATGCAATTACTGTCGAGATCCTGACAAAGGATTACAGACCAGAATCATAGTGGTCGCTGTCAAAAAGGGGCCACTGATAACCATCGGGGAGTGATAATACCTATTCTATTATGTCTGAAATAGGTAACGTTCAGGACAGTAATGAGCATCTGAGGAATCAAGTTCCACTGATCAAGACTTAGGAATCTACACTATCCCAGATGAAAGTTTATCAAGATCAATCTTTTGTATGTTTCTTGTGGAAACTTGATTATGAAAACAAACAAAAAACCACGGAAAATTTAGAAAGAACCACTGCAATCGGTAAGTAGAACTTTCTAATACAAAGCATAATTCGACTACAAAGTACAAACAAACTGACAATCCTGAAAGAGCCACTGTTATAAATAGATAGGTATTTCTAATAGATAGCACAACTTACATGGCGACAGCAGCATAACATGTAGATACGATGCTCACACACAAGCTAGAGTCTCCATATAAGGAAAAGTAACATAGTCTTGAATACCATGATTATCACCGAAAGCTAGATGAAGTTTCTCATCGGCTAACTCAACAGATGTCTTGAAGGTCTCATTCCTCAGATTATAGGATATGATCTTACCAGGCAGGTGCAACAAAAGATGAGTTGAACTATCCTCCTCAACCCCATTCTCTGGAAAAAGACCCAAGACAACAAAAGCATTCCAATCCAGTCCAGGAAAAGCTGCCACTAGCGGATTAAGATCAACATGATACTTGACAAACCAGCCAGAGTAGTCTCTCTCCATCTCCATCACATCAAATTGGGTGTTCCAATGCTGGTAAGTCTCGATCAAATACAAATGGCCAGCCGACTCCCCAAAATATCTTTGCCTCAATCTCGGCCATGTAGCAGTAATGTTTTTGACAAGCAAGGGAAGAGGAGGAGTACTAGACACGAGTCCCAATCGTTCTTCAGCTAAGTCAAAGTAGTGGGATACATCAGTCTCTCGTCTGAGAAACTCATCATCACGAGACAGCAGTGATGCATAATGACTGTGTCTAATCCAATGAAGTATGCCATTGCAGAAAACCGCGCTTTCGCTGCTCCTCGCATCAAACTGCATGGCCATCTCCTTGAAATCATAGTGTATAGACCACCTTGTAATGAGGCGATTTGGAAGGATCGTAAGCCAAACCATAACGTACAAAATCAGCAAAACGTACAAAATCATATATGTCCTCGTCTTGAATGTTTGGAGAAGAAAGAGCTCGGAATTGGTTGGTTGAAGGATTGACGACATATACGGGATGATGTTCACCGTATATGGGAACATGGCAGAGAAAGAGGCCATTGCAGGACTGAAGAATCCTCAAATTAGGGACGGAATTGGTAAGGGTTTTGAAGGGATTAGGTGGGATTTCAGGAGGGATGGACTTGAAGGACTCGTCGAAAAAGCGGAGATTTTGGGGTTAGGGTTTTGGAGCGTGTGGCGGCGACGGAAGTCGGGGTCGGAGATGAGAGAGAGCCATTGCTTGGAGACGCACTTGAAGCGGATCAGAGACAGAGCCGGCAACCTCAGCAGGACTTGCTTGAGAAGATCTTCGATGTTCGCGACGGTTTCTGCTGAAGAGGGTGACATTTTCATCTCTCAATTTGGGTTTTTCATTCCAATTCCTAAACCTTTGCTTCTCCTGTTATATAAAGGAGTGAAATAATGTAACGACATGTCGTTCATTCCAATGTTCATACTTCATAAGTTCATAGAGACTGACCTGTGATCAGTTCATGCACTCATTTTTTTTAAAAGATTCGGAAACGAAGAAGGGGTTGGATTACTTTACCCTAAGGTAATATGGGTAAACACTTCAAAACATACTTGAGCTGTAATGTAAGGTTTAAACAACAATGACTGATCCTATTTCATGATCTATAGCATTTCCAAAATGCATGTATCGAGCAAAACTTAGAATTATTTTTTCGGTTCTGTACATCCTCCTCAGATCACAGGAAATCTAACTGATAAAAGATCAAGAGAATGCTATCCACAAGGTGTGTAGCATGTAAGACCTCTTATTCTCTATGGCATACTATCAACAGTTACCACATGGAACAATTTCATTTATCACTCCCGGAAGCCTCAGAATGGTAGGTCGGAGATCCTCTTCCAGATGGATAATAGGAGTATGCCAAGGCTGCTGTACCAAGTGTGAGGGCAGTAGCAATCGAGCCCCAGACCCACCTTTGTCGTTTTGCCTTCTTCTCCCTGTCACGCCGCGCCAGCTCTACATTAAAACAAACATCATTAGAGCTGAAATAAGTTTCCAAAGGGAGAAAGATTCAACAGGACATAAACTGGTTCAAAAAGAGTAGTAGAAATATACACCCAGTACTCATACATAGAGCACTATATGTTACACCTATCCATCTAATGCAATTTTAGCAGTACGGAGATAACTGTCAAAAATGATTTGATAAGGAAGCAAGCTTTCCAGTTGCATTCCCCTTGAAGGGCTGGGTTGTTCCATTATTGCTACTTTCATATTCTAACCTAATATTGACTTCAAATAGAACTTATAACTTGCTAAAGAGTTGGTACAAGGTATAGAAATCTCACCGATGACATCCTGATTCCTCTGGACCATTTCCTGATTCATAGCTTCATAATTATGAAGCTTGTCGCACAACCTAGCAATCTCAAAGTTCTTCGCCTCAATCTGATCTTCCAACTCTGCCTCCATCTCTGCCCTTGCTATGGCCCTCCCGATAGAATTTGATACAAACCTAGCAAGATAAAGCTGTTGCCCCAACTCTCCCACAGGATCAGAACCTAGCTGCTCATGGTCTGTTGTAACAGTGGGATCTGCAGGAAGAGTCAATCCTACAAGAGATAACTGTTCCCTGATCCTCTGCCACTGGTTCCGCAAGTTATTCAAGGATTCCTCAGCTTGCTTCCGCTTTTCTATCTCCATCACAAGACTCAATCTCATCTCACGTAGCTCAGTTTCAAGATCACAACCCGAAAGCTGTTGGCTATGACCACCCTCAGATGAAAGTTCTATACAAAATAAGAATAAATGTAAGCTTTCATTACTGCTGAAAGAGACTATAAAAGACACATATGCAGACTATGAAAAACTGAGATCTTTCTTTCTCAGAGGAAAAAAAAAAAAAAAAACTAATAAGTCCAAAATGACAAATTCTCAAAATCTACAAGTCATAATTAAACTTCTGAATGGGACAAACAAGATAGGATTTGCATCCATAGGTTAGCAAATATCATGCAGAGGGTATATAAATATATTTTCTTTACATAATCTTTTCAACATTGAAACAGTTGAATATTTCTTTGTGAAACAAGTGTTTTCATGCCTTTAATTAGAACTAGCCACTTGCTAGTACTCTGAAGCATAGTGCAACATTTATGAGAAACAGACGCTGGGATTTCAATTATAGACAAGCCATTGAACTCAATATAAATTGAAAAAGTTAGTATCAACGTTTAAAACAACACAATGTAACACCTTTACTTAACAAGATTAATAATTAATATGAACTATTTTAGAAAGGCCAAGTTAAAGTTGCCTTAGTAACATAAATCCATTACTTGGCATATATAACTAACTTTAACGAGGCAAGCATGTTCAACTGCTATCATTTGAAGAAAATGTACGGTCAACTGGAGTGCAATTTGTTTTATAAGCAGTACGACGGTAATAACTTTGGTATGAAACAAAAGGATCTTAGTGTGAAGTTTTTTGTTCATGACATGTATGTCAGGTTCTCAATTTCAACACGAGACAGTTGGTAAATAGTCAAGTCATTTTCAACTTCTGTTCAAACATCTAATAAATTAAGTAAATACATCCAGATTAAGTTCGCTAGTGCTTGAACAGATAAATAGATGATATGTCGAAAGGAGATATCACAAGCAAAAAAAGATGCTTCAACTTCAGAAAGAGCAACACACCAGAAAATTACACCACATACTACTTAACTGAAGACACCAACTCTGGTAATGCAATAGGACTATTCAATCTTTAACCATGATATGCAGTACTTGTCAAGAAAAAAAAAACATGATATGCAGTAACTTGGATTAATGTAACAAACAAGAGGAAGGAAAGTCCAAAAGACTTGATGGGGAAAAAAACACAAAGAAAAACAAAGTTAAAGCCAAATACCTTCCCAGGCATCATAAAACTCCCCAGCAGGTATACCAATAGGCACAGAACGCTCTGCCCCAGCATTTCCCTCTCCATCTGTGTTACTTGTGACACTCATGTTATCTTTTGGATCAAAGAAATCATCACGATCACTTTCGGAAGCCATGGCACCTTGCTGGAACAAATCATCTTCCCTGGCTGAACCATTAGTCATACTACTAGTACCCAATTCAACATCACTGCTCCTAGGTACCCCATTACTGGTCTCAAGGTTCCCATTGCTGCTACCAATAGGATGGACACCATTTGAATGTTGTACTTGACTTGGCTTGGGTACGGTAAAAGTAAGTGAATCATCCACTGGAGAAGTTTCCGCCTTGGCCTCAATGTCGGTGGTGCCATTCAGTTTCTCTTTGTCTCCAGATTTCTGGTGCAAGGAACCATTCAGTTTCCCTTCATCTCCAGATTTCTGGTGTAACGAAACATCCTGCTCCGAGTAACTCTTGAGAAGGCGTGGGCCACGGCGCTTGTGGTTGACAATGTAAGGTGATGAGGGAGGGAAAGAAGTGGGTGAATCCGGTAGTGGAGTTGTCTCAGGAGTGGCATATAGTGCTGGCCTTATTGGAGGTCGACGAGGCTTCCTCTCCATAACCGAGGTGCTCTTCCTCCCCTCCATAACCGAGGTACTATTCCTCCTCTCCAGCTTCATGGGTCCCTCAGGAACAGGCATCGAATGTGAAACAGGCTTGGGAATAGGAACAGACACATCGGCAGATTTGGAAGAAGCACCAGAATTAGGAACAGACATGTCGGCAGATTTGGAAGAAGCTCCAGCTTCTAATAACCTATCTAAAGCTATGACAGAGAAAGTCGGCATTTCTGCAGTATCAAACAACCAATATTAGCAACAAAACCTTAACTCCTTCAACCAATTCAGTAAACCGAAAACCAAACACTTCCAACACATTCATTTACCACAAAACTAGTGAAAACATTCAAGTTCTGATAACCTCTCTAAAAGCATTTTCAACTCTCCTAACCTTCACCACACACCGAAATTAACAACCAGTAATCCTAATACCAAACATCTCCACTTTACTCCTTTAATTACAATCAGCAAAACAGCTATACATCATCAACCAGCCAAAATTAACACCAAAACCCAAACAACCAAACATGCAGAATCATTTCAATCTTAACTTTGATATAAAAAGTAAAAACCTCCAGGCTCTAACAACCTAAATCAACAAGAAAACCCTACCTAACAAGCTCACTCAATTCATTTCAATTTCTACAAAGTAAAAACCCTACGTATTACAAACTACAATAAAAAGAAAATCGAATCTGTACGAGACCTAAGGCCTTGTTTGGCCGCCGAGAAATAACAAACAGCCACAGAATCCAAGCTTCCAAGCGTCGCGGAACGCAGAATCTCAGCAACCAAACAGCGCAGAATCCAAAATCAAGCCTCAAAAACACAAAATCAAACCAAAAAAAACTAAACGAAGATCAAAACTCGAAGATTCTCCGAAATAAGAACGGGAAAATCACCTGCAAAAATCACCGGAAGGAGCAAAAGCGAGAGGCGGAGGCTGCTTCTTCAGGCGAGGAGGGAGAGAAGGATGAGAGAGAAACTACAAAGCACCATGAGAGAGAAAATTAGAGGTTTCGGAAATCGGCGTCGTCACCCTTCTTCTCTTTTTACCGGTTTAGAGAAGAAGAGAAGGAAAAGCCCTTCCCAGGTTTTTATTGTTTTTTTTCTTTTTAATTTTTTCTGGAAAATTTGAAATGACGGAAAAGGACTACTACTTGGTCACCCCGCAAATATTTCAAACGCTCTTTGCTATTTTGGGCTGTAGTGTCCTCCAAGCACTTCTTGCCTACGCGGCTTTTTTTTTTCTTCTAATTACCGAAAACGTCAAGGCGGGTTTGCGGTTTGGACGGAGAGTTCGAGGGTGTTATGGACTTTTGGTGTGGTTTAATAAGGGTGCGTTTGGCGGTTTTGCCTTGTGGAAGTGGAAGTCTGGCTTGGGAAATAAGGTAGGATGTGAGGGGGTTGGTAAGTGTGGGAATCATTATGTTTTCTTCTGACTTCTGAGTTTGAGGGTATGACTAGTTCTCATTTCTTTTGCTTGTTGCTTTGAAATCTCATGGGTGTTCTTTCTTTCTTGGCTTTCACTCCACTCATGTTTTATCTTTTTACCATTTGATTGATTTTATCTCAAGAATGACTCATGACTCATGGTACAATTAAATTTAAAAAAGCTAAAATCTATGCACAAGTTTTATGACTTGCACTTATGTGAAGAAGAAAGTTATAACTCAGTAAGAAGAAGCAAAACGTATAAGATTATGAAGAATGTACTTAATCGAGATATCTTTATGTGTAGATTGAGACAAAAGCAAACAAAGTCATTTTGTAATGGTTGAGATGACAATCACATTGTACATGTTGCATTTAGATAAAGTAATATGCTTGATTAGTTATTTACGTAGAAATAATATGTAGAATGCAATCTTAATCTCAAGACGATGAGTTAAAAAAAAATCTATTATGTTTTGATGCTTACCTTAACCTACTTTGTTACTATGTTATCGAAAGTATGTTCTTCTAAATATGATGTTAGTTTGCATATCGAAATAGAATGCTCCATCCTAAGAATATTTTATAATAGAGTTGGAGTGAAAAAAATGATCCGTCTTTTCCCCCTTGTTCTTCCTTGAACTCTTGTGAGCGGTCAACATTGAATCCGAAGCAAACCAGCGAGAATCATAGTTGAAGACTTGATTCATAGACAATGTCAAATTTGGGAGTAGAGAAGTTTCCACAATCTTCATAAACCTACAAGAAAGCGATTAAGCAAAGCATGGAAGGTGACGCAGGCAATGAAGTGTGTCTAATTGGGCAAAAGTGCTTCTGGAGAAGTCAAAAGAAAGATCCTATTAAGACGTCGTCACAGACTAAGTATGAGTTTGAGTTTTCTTTATTGATATTTTCGCTCTAATAGCAATAAAGAAAGGAGAAAAGGGAGATCGTCCAAAATCCAAATGGGGTGATGTGACCAAGACAAATGGAGCATCATCTACCATTAACCTTTTCTTCCAATATTGAAAGCCACCTCAGAAAGATTCTGAATCTCTGGTGGAGCCTTCCATGGGTTAAGATTCTCATCATATCGTGGAAAATGACTTAATTTGTCTGATATTTTAGTGTTCTACACAATGAGAAACAGTAAACACTATTTCACTCAGATTTAGATTTTATCTTTTACCTTCTTTCTCTCAGGAACGTAGCTATCCTACTGTGATCATGCAGAGATTTCCCAGATCATATAGGTAATGCTTCTCCCTCCCACTGCAACATGTTTTAAATATCTCCAAAGTAACTAATATTATCGTCAATCTAAAATATCTTAGAGTTAACTCGTAAGAATTTATAGGGTTGTAAAATCTACACATCTAAAATTAAAATCTACACACTATTTTTTTTTTGTTAACACATTCACAAGGGACAAATATTAAGTTACTAAAAAATAAAAAAGATGTGTGAATTTCAATTTCAGGTGTGTGAATTTCACATCCCAATTTATATTTTACTAATCTATCCTCCAACGCTCATTTTGTGACCTTGAGCTAGAGTCACACCTTAGCAGGCTAATTTGGCTCCGACTGCAGAAGGTGCTAGCAAAGCCACCACCACTTGTGACATCCATATTGCGGCTACACATTTACCAATGCTGCCCATACTGCTGCTCTAGGCATAATGCCATGGCTGACCATATCATCAAAACACAAACATCTTATCGTCTATCTTTACTGTCACGGCCTAACAGATCAATGAAGCAGACATGTCAAAATCGATATCAGCTGTGAACCGATGTTGTATCGCCACACAATGCAAGATGCAACTGCATTTAGTTCTTGGTAACATAACCGTGACATCTGCAGCCTTGAGGATTTCGAAAGCACCCGGAAACATAACTAGAGATTGTCCTTTCTGGCTTTCTACAATTGCAGCTACGGAACTGTTTCATGGCTTCACAACTAGACTAGAGTAGCAAGTGAACCAAAGCAGTACCCAGAATTACTGTATCACCGGCTCTTCAGAAGCGAGCTCCCTCAACTTCAGTAGTTCCTCTTCCCTCATTGCCTCAAACACTTCAAGCCCTTCTCGACCATGCCCGTGGCTTGAAAACCTTGAAACCAGAGTATTTTAAGTCACAAGGATTCGAACTCTATAAAGACCATACCAGTCCTCCACTCCTCCAAATACTCGGTCTTACAGTCTTACACCATTACTTCGGTATTCCTTTTAATCATAAGACCGTGGACTTGTCTGCCACAATCTGGGCACACGGCGACACCCCACAACTCTACTAGTGCCCAATACCAGACCAGAAGTATGCACAATCAGGTTGGATTCAGCACAATATAGACGAGCCATGTGAAGAGTCTCCAGTTCAGGTATAGGATGCAAGAAATGAATACAGGGTGTGGGTATTTCAGGATCGTTTCAAGAAACAGAGTGGCGTGTGTGCCAGCCCTACAGTTTGCATTTGGCAGGAAGGTGAAGAAACATATACAGCGAGGTACGACGGTCATGTTTTAATGAGTTTTATGAATTGAGACGAGGATATTCAGCATTACCCTTCAGCATTTGCTTCAGAGTAACAAGCATGGCTTCCAAGCTTGAACAAATAACCCCCCATGTCATTCAATAATATAGGCCGCCAAAACTAACTAGGGAGCTAAAAACCTTACAAGAGAAACTAAGCCTACATGGATATATATAATTACTAGCGGCAATAATCATCCGATGGATATATATATATATATATATAGTTACTGGGGGCATACAATTACATACTTTGCCGCATCTCATATCATGCATGAAGGCCTGCGTTACCGCTCTTCTGAGTTGAATTTGTTCCAAGCTTCCTGTAGTGAAAGTTTAAGGTTAAAACAGACCAATTTAACGGAAAAAAATAATAATAGAGTGAATAAGAAATCAAATTGTTCATAGAGGGAGCATTAATATTCATCTTTTCAGTCATATTTGTAAGCAACAAAACACATTGGCACACAACACACCTTTAGAAGATCGAAAACTTTTTCACATATGTACTTCTGATGAATACTGGCACCACGTTGTTGTAATTTGTCAGGATGAACACAGAGAGTGGCTTTCCTGTAAGCTTTCTTTACAGCAGCAGCAGTTATCACTTCTGTCAAGGGAATAGGCTGCCAACCACTATCAGACCCAAGGATCTGCCAATGAAGAAAAATTAGTAAAACAACAATACCCGAGAGATATGTCAGAAAAATAATTTATGCCATGATTCCGAAATACACGTAGAATGATAAAACCTACATATTGTAAAGTCGAAAGTAAGGCACGCAAGTTCCCTTCTTTTCCGCTTGACCACCGCTTGACATCTGCATCCAGAGTCTCGGCTAATCTCTGCAAACGAAATCGGAGACAACCAAATCAACGACAAAGTGTTTTAAGTTCCCAAGTTTATCAAATGTTAAGAGAATATATACATTTCTCTCTGCTTGCTCTCTTTGTGCAAGAAGATCACGCATATTCTTCTCCGCCAGAGCTTTTGCCTGAAACAGGGAAAGAAAACTTGGAATTATTATCTTGTGTATTCGATAAGAGTTCTAAGAGATTCAAAAGATATTTAATCATACCGCTCGTTCAGCTGTTCTAGCATGTCTCTCTAGTCTAGCCTTACACCTTTGAGCTGATTCACCTTCCTCTCCTTCATATCTCTCTGTGTGTTATGAAGTTCGCAAAAAGACCATTAGTATAGAATTAATCAAACAAGAATTAAATCTGATAAAAACTGAAAGCAAGTTTAAACAAGGAATTCCGTGGAAAACCCACTGGAGTGCTATACACATACCACCATAAGCTGTAGAATATGGGTGTCTTGGTTTCTGTGGGTCCTGAAGATCCTGTGAATTAACAGCCATTTTAGATTGATGTTGGAGAATTTGCATTCATCAAATGCTAGAAAAATCCAGCAGAAAAAGATACTCACCGAGGATGAAGAGCAATGTCTCAACCCGTTATTTCTAGAAGACACACTAAATTTGTCAGAAACAGATCTCTGTACTCGTTCCCTTTCAGCCATTAGCTTTTCTGCAGCACGCTCTCGAGCCTCTGCAGTTGCCCTCTCCACTGCAGCACGCTCTGCCTTGAGCCTGGCCTCCATAGCTGCCTTCCCTGCTAATGACTTCTCCCTGGCCTCTGCACATGCTTTCTCTAATCTTTCACGAGCCTCTGCCATTGCTCTTTGTCGAGCGTCAGCTGTTGCTCTCTCTAAAGCAACCCTTTCTGCTCTCTCACGAGCTTCCACGTACGCCCAGTCGCGAGCTTCAAGTGTTGCCCTGTCAACAGCCATCCTGTCCTTTTCTCTTTCCCTCTCCCTTTCTCTTTCTTCCTCAATCTTCCTAAGGCGATCATTTTCAAGCTCTCTTTCTCTTTTCAACTTTTCTGTTTCTTTCTCCCCATTTAGTGGGTCTTCTCTAAGATTATTGACTTTCCTCCCCGGTGCCTGGCTTGCATTAACTTGCTGAGATGATTTCCGGTTGTTTATTTCTGCCATAGCTGGATAAGCTGCTTCTGTTTTCCTTCTACTGTCAACAAACTCTTTCACAGGTTCGGCTGCCAAGTTTTCTTCCCGATTTGAGGAAGCATGGACTTGCTTCGAGTCCTTTTCTCTCTCTTTCCATTCCTGGGCACCTTCCATCTTTTGGGTTTCATGATCAAAGTCCTTCTGAGAGGTACTATTGAATTTTGGCTGTGGTATTTCAGTGCCAGAGCTAGCTTCTACTGCTTTCTTCACAAAGTTGACAAAAGGAATCAACTCATAGGCATCATCCATTCTGAAATAGCTCTTTCCAGATTCTGTGCCTACTTGGGCCAAGCCAGATAAGCAAGATGCTTTGAACTGCTCATCAACCGGCCCATTTGTCATTTTAACTCCCCCCATTTCTCCTTTCCTAATGCAAGGTTCAGCAATAATTTCTTCCTTTGTTTTCTTCACAGAGGGATCTAAGGGAAGAGATTCATCAGCATTTTTCCTTCTGAACTGCTTCTCTTTGTTTTCTAAATCAAGAGACACCTTTACTGGTTCAACAACTTCTGGACCTGACATTGTATCACTATGTTTGTTGTTGGACTTTTTCTTTCCATTTTCTTCATGAGCATGCACCTCTTGATATTCCTTCATTGTTTCACTGTTTTCATCATGGTTTCTTGCTATTTGAGTTGCTTGAAAGTTCTCATTGCAATCCTGGTTGCATGTCTCATCAGATAACTTGTGATCCTCTACTTCTTCCATGGGCAAATGGGTTCCTTTAACCGACCTGAGTTCCTGAACATTCTCATTTCTCTCTGTTCCCTTTTGCGTTTTGTTTAGGACTTCCACTTCTTCCCTGTCATCAGCAACTAAAATATTCTTCTTGGTCTCTTCCGACACACTAGCCTCATCTAACTTTTGCTGAATTTCCGCCTGCTTATATGCTTTTTCCTGAGACTCCTTCAATCTGTTTATGGCGTACTGCTGCTCACGAGCATGAGCCATTTTAAGCCTGCGCTCATTTTCCTCTCTTTCACGGCCATCCTTTTGTCTCTTCTGATATTCTTCAAACTCAAGAGCTTCTTTTAGCCGCTTCTCATTTTCTTCTCTTTGAGCAGCCTCTTTCTGTCCCTTTTTGTTTTCTTGTTCGAGAGCCTCCTTTATTCTCTTCTCATTCTCTTGCAACTCTAGAGCCTTTTTCAGCCTCTCCTCATTTTCTTCCTTTAACCTCTTCTTGATTTCTTCCTTCTCAAGAACCTCCTTAAGTCTCTTCTCATTTTCTTCTCTTTGAGCAGCCTCTTTCTGTCTCTTTTTGTTTTCTTGTTCGAGAGCCTCCTTTAATTTCTTCTCATTCTCTTGCAACTCTAGAGCCCTTTTCAGCCTCTTCTCATTTTCTACCTGCTCTTGGGCCTCCTTTAACCTTTTCTCATTTTCTTCCTTCTCAAGAACCTCCTTCAGTCTCCGCTCATTTTCAGCTTGTTTTAACGCCTCCTCGAGCCTTCTTTCATTCTCTTCCTGCTCCAAAGACTTTTGTCTGTTCTCAATGCCTTCTCTTCCATGAGATTCCTTATGTCTTTCCTCGATTCTAATTGCTTTATCATTTTCTTTTAATTTCACTTCATTGTCCTTCTGCTGCATAGCATTTTCAACATTGAACTTATTTTCTTTACCTTGAATCTCTGCCATATTGTCATACTTCTCTGATTTCGCAGATCTGCCTCTTTGCTTCACAGACTCTGCAGGCAGCTTGCCTGTTCCCAAACTCAACCCATTCTCCCCCTTCTCAAAAGTTTCTCGAGTCACTTTTACCATTTTCTCATGCTCTTTCCACCCCCGTGACTCTTTAGCATCTTTTGATCTTGCATTGCATTCCTCCAATTCACGACGTTTCTTCTCTAGATCTTCTGGATCATGAACTTCAATAACGGCACTAACTTTTTTATCAGCTTTTGCAGTCTGAACCAAATTCTTATCTTTATTTGCTAGCTCAAAAGCTTTCTTGGTGTCAACTAATGCCACCAATTCAAAATACTGTGTTGCTTCTTGCCATTCACTAGCTTCATCAATTTGGAAAGACCGCTGAGATGACCAGGATTCCTTCGCATGCTTCTCCTGAACAAGAGTTTTAGCTGCCTCCAAAGATTTTTCATCTCTTAAAGATTCTGGATCTTCTCTGACTTTCTTCAAAGCCTTCTGCTTTTCCTCACTAACAGCAAATTTCATTCTACTATCTTCTCTCTCAGAAGTTCCCCGGACTCTATCGTCTTTCTTACTGCTGGAACCATCATCAAACTTACCCACCTTTCCTTCCTCTTTATTTTCTTTCTTTGACCGGGATTTTGAACGGCTATGAGAACCCTCTTTCTTCCTCTGCATTAACTCCTTTGCACTTCTCAATTGTATTCTAGCTTTCTCCATTGCTTCTTTCATAGCTGCCGCAGACACTGCAGCAGATGAACTTGCATCTACCTCTACATCAAAGAAAGGGGGTGAAATATCACCTGATCTCTCATCAGACGAAATGGTGTTAGAATTGGAAGACAGTCTACCAGAATCTCCACTGTTGCCATCAAATATGGGCGGCGGCCGACAAGGTGGTGGCAAATGAGAGGGCTGAGTCCTGAGATTTATATCTGATATAGTTACAAATGGCTCTTTATGACGAGAACCATTTCTACCAGATCCTCTTTCAGGTTTCTGGCTGTCTCCATAAGCCTGTTCGGCTGAACTACCATTAAAGGGAAGTGACACAGTCTTTCTGAGATGCTTTTCATTTACCATTTCCACATTAGAGTACATATTGCACTTTCTATCATCAGTCACCTGCAAGCTTGGATTGTCGAATTTTGTCTGTCGCACGGGAGTAATTTCATCTGGCATATATCTGTATGCACTAGCAGCAGGTACCAGATTTGCATGAGTCCTCCCATTCAAAGATTCTTTATTGTTTTTTTTATGAGCCTTGTTATATGAAATGCCAAACTCAGAGCTGCCATCAAATGAATAGTAAGGATCTCCGTCTGAAAAGATCTGGTTCTTCAACGAATGATTCGACTCTCCTGAGACAGACCCAGATCCTTCTGGAGTCCTACGAATGAGAAAGCAACGAAAACATATTACAACATCAAATTCTAGTATCAAACAAGGCCAAATTAGGTGATAACAGTTTTCTCTCTCCTTACGATATGACAAAAATAGACAAAACAGTTTCATTCTTAAAGCGACTCATCCAGATAAATTAGAATATCGTCTGCAGCAGACATTAAGAACAAGAAGTTTCCCCAGCAGAAGATGTTGAACCCAGCTGATTAAAGTCGCAACCTTTTTACCTATTTTCTCAGCTTAGAATCTCACCATTCCTTACCTTATTAATCTACAAGCTTTGTTTCACATAGAAACACATTTTTTCCCCCAAAAATTCCCAAAACCGCAAACCTTGTTCAAAAAGCTCAAAAATTTACTGCTATTCCAAAACCAAAACACTAATGAACCACACATTTCAGTAAAAAATTACTTTAAAAAACGCACTTTGCTCTCATTTTGACTGAGAAATCAAGCAAAACGAAAGCGCGAAAAGCCAAAAAGCTTAAAGCTTTATGTTCATACCAAGCTTCGTCGGAGGAATCACCGTCGCCGGCGCCGTCGTGTTTCTGCTTGACCAGGTCGTCGTAGGCGACGGCGAAATCCAGGCCGTCGAAGCCTCCGAACACCTCGGAGTAGTCAAACCCGGAGCTCCGCACATCGAAAAACTCGTCATTCTCGTCGTCGTCGGCGACGGGGAGCTCGAGCACGGGAATCGAGGAGGCGCGTGAGCCGCTGAACGCGCCGAATATCTCGCTGTAGTCCTCGAGGCGCGGCGAGAGGGAGGAGCAGGAGGAGGAGGAGAGGCCGAACTTGGGAGGGCCGCCGTAGACGTCGTCGTAGAGGGTCTTGGCGAGGAAGCCGCCGCCGCCGCCATTGGTGATCACTTTGGGGTTGGGGCGGCGAGAATGGGAGAGGTTGTCCATGGTGAAAAAAGAAGGCGAGGTTGAAATTAGGGTTTGATGAGGAGAGGAGGGTTGAAACGCAGCGTTTTGGGGGTTCTGTTTGCTTTCTCTCTCTCTCTCTTGGGGCTTGGTTTTGTGCAGCAAAAGAGAGGAGCTGCAGCAGAGTGCAGACTGCAGAGAGAGTCTGAGTGAGGAAAGAGGAAGATGAAAGTGGGAGGAAAATGAAAAGTAAGAAAGGGTGAAATGACGGGAAAGGACTCTCCTCTCCTATTATTGCATTATTTTGCATGACTTGACTCTCCGGTTTCTTCCTTTTTCTTTTCTTTATTTTTTTATTTTTGGATTAGTCTTGTAGGAAGGTTCTTCTGTTTTTTTTTTTTGGTTTGTTTAGTTTTGACTTTTGAGTTTTTGACTAGTTTTGCTCTCATGGTAATATGGCTCTTCATTTGGCTGTGAAAATAGGAAGGAGAAAGAGAATTGACATTTTGATTGCAAGGATTTCGTGAACAAGTACACTTTAAACGTCTTTTGCTACTTTGTTATTGGTTTTTTTTTTTTTTTACTTATTTCGTACGTGGTGTGTGTTTTAATATTAAGATCGGTAAGGCTGAAAACACGGCAAAAGGAGAATTAAGTCCTTACACAAACTAATCCTGCCAAAATACTTGCCTTAGGGAAGATTTTGTTTACCGTTATTTTTAAATAGTTAAAGCGCTAAATCTCTAATGGATATAATTAATGAGATTTGATTAGTTCATGTACTATTTCAAGAAACCTTTTGATTTTGATAAACTTTACATATCGTTGTCACTCTAAGACAAAGAATATAAGTGAGGACGAGCTCGATTCATAAAATAATAGTCTTATCATATTTTAATATCAAAATAAGACGTATGAATATCTGGATGACGTATCATGATATTTATTATTATTATTAAAATATCGATCGTCATGATGGGTATTCGCAAGAGCTGAAAATATTTTTGTTTCTCGAACAAAATAATCATACACATTACAAAAAAGATATACAATTATCAAACTTTGAAATTGAGATAGCATGCCAATCGTGGAACATATTGGTGAGGCTTACAATTCTATAATTCTCAATATTTATTATTACCATTCAAAAAGAAATATGTTTATTATCAATAAATAATGAAATCAAAGTGATTGGTTTAGCCGGTAACCGGTGACAAAGAAGAATGCGGGACTCATGAAAGACCAAACAATTTTGATTAATGTGTTTGGAACCCAGGCAGGAGCAAATTTAGGTTTGAAACTTAGATTGGTTTTATTATGCATGCATCCAAGTGGACAACCAAACTGTCCCAATTTTGGTACGATGAGATAAAATCAGGTTCCCACACAAGCACTTTGGGAAGGGATTTGAACAGCAGAATAATGCCAATGTTCTACTGTGCTTTTTGTTTGGTGCTATTTGACTATTTATGGGATGTTGTTGTAAATACCAACAAGTTTGGTGGGCATGTTTGGCAGTTTGTTCTGTCACAACCTAGCTAGTTGTATAACTTTGTACTTCAATGTCTAATAATTGGGAAGGATATATATGGTAGTATTTGAAGCTGCCTATTGAGGGAATGGTAGAGGTTGTATGGTTTGAGGTAGATGAAGGAATTTCAATAGGGTAGTATGAGATCCCTTGATTTGATTTGGTGAAAAGGTGGTTTGTCATTGTTGATTTGTTTTGGAATATCATTGTCATTCGTTTACATAAGCGATTGATTTATGTGGATGATGATGTTTGAGACTAATGCATCTATTGTATTTGAAAAAGTTTTCAACTTGTTACGACGGTTAAGAGTAAAACGAATGATGATTTAAAATACATTGATATTTGAATAGATGATATAAGAATGTAACTATCATAGGTGTTTGATGTTCGACTATATATGATGCGTAAGATCTAAATGACAGTAAATAATAAAAAGGGTAGGCTAAAATAGAGCTTTCATATTGCATAAAGGAACACCAAATTTGCAATGCCTATTTCCAATAATGTTAGAACATCCATCCATGCACACAACAGATTGTTTGTAAGCAACATAATACTTTTTCACTTATTTACTTTTTCTTGGCATTATATTTTCTTGTTTTAGCCAAAAGGTGAGACCTAAAAAATTCCATGAAACACCAACTTGGATTTTTCTCAAACTTGGACAAAATCAATATCATCATCAAATTTTGGAAGGCATTGAAACCACTCCTCTTCATATTTTCTTATTTTGAGAGGCATTTTTATTCATATATACACCACCTAATCCATCACTTTAAAATTGATTCAATCATCAAAGGAATATGAAGTCTGTTAACAACTTGCAATAAGCAGCAAAAATTAGGTGTCAAAATTAACAATGCATAAATACCCATGAGGGTTTTGGTTGGTGTAGCCATTCAATGTGGATAATATGTGCATGTTATGTGTGGTTTGATTCTTTTCCCCACATTCTGAAGGTTTTGATGGTTTTTCTTTTTTTCTGAAGATAAAATAAACGAAGGTTTTGATGGTTACATTATATAGATTGTGGCATTGATTTCAAGCCTGGCTTGTACAGAGTTTCAGAGGGACCAAAAGCCAATTGTTCAAATTGGTTGCACCATAATTTGCCTTGAATTTGGCCTTAGAGCTAATTATTAGCAGGTCCCTGAATGCAGCATAACACATTTAAGCTCTATAACTCCATTGATGGCTCCTTCAGAGAACAACTAGGACAATCACAAGCTCTACCCATGTATAAATTGAGGTAGACACAACCTAGGTCGTGACGGGGTGGACCTTCTACCGGATTACAAACTCGATGATTGTCAGTCATTGTGTATTCATCAATAACTAACGTATTTTAAATTACCCGTATTAAACTACATTCTTTATCTATGACAACACAAATATTTATGTCATGAACGATTAAAGTAAAAATTTTCTCCGTGCCGTAGGATTTTGAGTGTTCATAGAAAACAACTACCTCTATATCCTCATCTACAAAAGAACAATCCCTTCCAAAAAAAGAAAACAAGTACAATAATCGAACTTCATGGATATTTTGCACATACTACTATAAACTTCACATCATTATCCTTAAATTCTGAGTTTGACAAGCAACTAACATCTATATTTGATCGCAAATTGTCCTTATCATGTAATAAGAGAATATGTGTATGATTATAAAGTTATATCTAAGGATGTTTCATACTTTTCCAAAGAGGTATAAGCTCCTAGCCTCCTACCATCATGAAGGACAAAGCTTGATTAACAAAGAATCAAGCACAAGCTACCATTGCTACTTGATTTTATTCTTCTTTAAAGAAAACCCACAGCTAGCTAGCAGCTGGTTGGACAGCAATTATTATTATTTCTTCTTCAAAGACTTTCTTCTGGTCTGAAACATTATTTTTGAGCCACAACCTGCCTAGGATTTCCATATTCCAAAGAAGGAAAGATTTAAGAAACAGACACTGTCTGTCTCTCTTGGTCTGAATCCAGGACAAGATAAATAAAACCATTCAAACAAGGTTCTGGGAATCTGAATATAGTTAACTTAATCAAGATTAAACAAATGTAACTATTTGATTATTCTGGCTAAACATAGACAACACCTTCTTTTACATTTCTTTGGCACCTGTCCCCATATACCCTATCAAACAGTCCTAAAGAGCAGAAGGACCTCTCCTTTTTTCTTACAGATAAGAAAAAACCCATTTCTTTTTTCTTGATTCAAAGATTCAAAGAAACCCTGCAGTTCTGGGTTTGCTTCATTCTTTATCAAATAAAAATTACAGTTTCCCTGTGTGTTCAAGCAAGTTGCATGGGTGTTTCTGACACTTGTTTCTTTCTTCTTCTTCTTCTTCAAAGGTTTGTGATGATAATATTAAACCCTAGAAAGATCAGAGAGGATTGGCTCTTCCATAAGCTTCATACCAGAAAAGAAGGGGGGGGCTTCTTCTGGGGCCATTGTGTTTGCCACTTTATGACAAGTCTGAGACTCTGAGTTCAGCTAAAGCATACAAAGTCATCATTCTTCAACTTAAATAATGACTTGGTATGTATAGTTTATCATACAGAATATAAAAACTATGAGTACACATTAGAGTATCAAATGGTGAACAAGGAGGAATTATACAATCCCATATGAGGGTAAGAGCGCAAATGCAGGGTTGGTCGTCTCAAGTCGATCTCTACAAAAGTGATCAATTGTATATTTCTACTTGTATAATTACAAGACGTGGTGACATACATTTTGGTTGGCACGCTTAGTGGCTGGCACATACATTTAGAATCAGTCATGTTTCTTCTGGATAGATAGTGAAGAAGACACACTGGCTTTGAAAATTTGTAAGGAGTACAAATATACATGTAAATAAGAAAAGAAAATTAAACTAGTGTTTTCCCATTACTTTGATTTGGAGTTCCGGATCGACATGAGCTTATGATAATTTTATCAGAAAATTTAGGAACAGTATATGACAAATGGTCTACTCGTAATTTTAGTGTTTCAAGTTTCTAAACAATCATAAAAGTACATGATATTAGAATCACGACACATTTTTAGTACATGACGTCAGTAACGCTGTTAACTCTATGTAATTTCTTAATTTTCAAATTTTAGGAACAGTATATGACAAATGGTCCACTCGTAATTTTGGTGTTTCAAGTTTCTAAACAATCATAAAAGTACATGACATTATAATCACGACACATTTTTAGTACATGACTTCAGTAACGCTGTTAACTCTATGTAATTTCTTAATTTTCAAATGGTGATTTTAGGTTTTCTCCATTCTCTATTTTCTTTATATTTGTTTTACTCTTTTCTATTTATATACTTTTTTTAAAATTTTGTTAACTCATACTATAATCTTAATGACTTTATTGTCTGCAAGTAGACCATTCTATTCTATTTTCTGTTTTAATTTTGATGTTCCAGAAATTGTTGTTTTGTTACTAGTTCAGCAATGAGAATTGGATCTTCTGTGCTAAAAAGACTTTGCTACTCCTAAAAAAAAAATTATTACTAGTTCAACAATGAGAATTAGATCTTTTTTATTTATCTCTCCTTAGTAATTTTTAATTTTAATAATTTATAATTGCTAAATTAGGGAGTGACGGATTTATCCCTCAAATTTTAACAGAAAGTATACAAAATAACCGAAGACATAACGGCATGTACATATTTTTGGTTGAGATTAGAAGTTCATGTACCTTTATAATTGTTTTGAAACTTGAAACATTAAAATTAGGAGTTGACCATTTTTCATGTACTGTTCTTAAAATTTTCCCATTTTTATATAAAAAAGTTTGTCACCAAGTAGAAAACAATAACCAAGTTGTAAATGGGACAATCATCAATCAGGTTCCAATGTACCAAGTAGTACAAACTACCAACAATTCAAAAATGGGTAAACAACGAGCATTGCATGGAATCAAGAGATGGAAGAGACTTTAACCTCATGAGTTCAATTTCAAAATCAAGGGTTCTCACTTGTCAACCAGTATATTTTTGGATTGGCAAAGTAACTATTCAAATTTTGAGATGATGTTGGCATTATCATTACAAACCTCTCCAACAACTTTAACTTTCAAGTTTTGGGAACAGATGCCCCTCAACTTTTCCTTATGGTTTGTTAGTAGGATAAGTCCTCATAACCTTTCACTGAAAAGGTCATTATTAACTTAACTATGATGGTAATCAGTAATCACCCACCATGTTTGCAATAATAGTTTTCTCTAGGAGTCTAGTACTCCAAAAAGAGAGAGAGAGAGATTAGTCCGAAATCAAGAGAAAAGGGGACAGATATAGACACCATAGATTAAAACAGTGATACTAACCTGAATTGAAACCTCTGAATCCTGCTATTTGTGGCAGAACCTTAAACAATATGACCATGCAAAGCTCTGATATCCATGGCAGTCTTGAATCTTCAATTTCAATTTTTCAATAAGGCAACAAAGAACTTGTGATATAATAGTCTGTGATAGCGGCAACGGAAGAAAAAACGTTTTGTTCGACAAAGTTTCGTATGCAGCCCAAAAGCTTTAGGTGGGCTTAGACTCTAGGGTTTTAAGTGCCTAAACAAGTCCTAAAAGAGGCCCAACTTCAGCATCTCTATGTCAAAAGAACAAGAAGAAGAAACATATAGGAACTGAAATTTACACTCTTAATTTTACAATCCACACTCCCACTTTACTCTTTTGGTAATTTAAATTTTATCTTTAATGACATGTGTTTTGTCTTTTTGTGACAATTTTACCAAAAAAAAAAGGTAAGAGTGTGAATTGTAAAACATGGAGCGTAAATCTCACCTCCCAACATATAATGCAAATTAACCAACAAAAAGAGGTTAGAGAAGGTTCCAGGCATCGACTTTTGCTTTTTAGATTATATAAGAACACACTCCCTTCAATAATATTTTGCTTCATTTCAGTCTTTAGCTAAAAATTTGCAAGAAGTTTAGTTTACAGAATAGCCATGGCGAATGGAGGAAGAGGTGATGCTGTCATTACGATTGAAGCAGAGAAAACAAAGTGGCTACTTCACCCATTAGCCGGAAACGAGTCTTGTTGCATTTTCAGAGTTCCCCGGTGCCTTGCAGAAATACACCCCAAGACTTACCAGCCTCACATAGTCTCCATCGGCCCTTACCACTATGGAAACCAAGACCTTCAGATGATGCAGGAGCACAAACAGAGGTATCTTCGTGACCTGCTAGCTCGAACACAATCGACCGGTCCGAAACTTGATGACTATCTGCAGGCTGTTGCGTCTAGGGAACAAGACATAAGAGATTGCTACTCGGAGAACATCAAGTTCGGCAGCAGTGATCTAGTTGCGATAATGGTGCTGGACGGTCTCTTCATTATCGAACTGTTCTGCAGAGAGTTTGGACTAGTGTCACTACCACAGAGTCATGGTGACGATCCGATCTTTAACTTGGCATGGGTGAAGCCTAATCTCATACGAGATTTTCTCCGGTTGGAGAACCAAATCCCTTTCTTTGTTCTTCGAATCTTGTTTGAGAAATTCAAAGCATCAAGATTAGATATAGAGCTGTCACTCTCCAAGCTCGCTTTGCAGTTCATTAGTTACGCAGTAAGAAGACCAGAAGAAGTCTTGAACCAGCGTTTTAAAGCCAAACATTTGCTTGATTTAGTGGGGTTGAGCTTTGCACCTCAACCTCGTAATCATCCTTCTCATCCAACTCAAGACAAGAAGCTGAAACACACTCCTTCCTTGCTCCTATCAATCCCACCTGCAAGAACACCTATCAAAGGCATCAAGTCGAACGCATGGGAGGTGGTGAAAAATTTGCTAGCAGGACTTAAACCGAAAGCAGTGAAGGCATCAGAAGAAACACCTCTCGAAGGCGAGTCAGTCCAACTGATCAAATCAGCAAGAAAGCTATATAAGTCTGGAATTAAGTTCAAGACAGTGGCGGCAACGAGCTTCTTGGACATCAGATTTCGCAACGGAGTACTCAAAATTCCAAACATATTAATAGATGATCTTCTTACTGATTTATTTCTATACTTTGTTGCATTTGAACAGTACCATTACTGGCATTGCTCATCAAGGCACATAACAAGCTATGCAGCATTCATGAGTTTCTTAATCCGGACGCCTGAGGATGCGACATTTCTGCGCGATAAAGACATTATCGACAACTATCTTGGAACCGATGAGGAAGTTTGCAGTTTCTTTAGAAGCTTAGGTAAAGATGTGACATTCTATACTGGTGAAAGCCATCTATACGAGTTGTTCAAAGACGTGAACAAGTATCAGAGAAATGTTTGGCATGTGACATGGGGAGAGTTCAAATTCAAGTAGTTTGATACCCCCTGGTCTTTCTTATCTGCTTTAGCTGCTGTAATAGTTCTGCTGCTTACGATACTTCAGACCTTCTTTACTGTTTATGAGTATTACCGTCCACAGAAGTCTGCCTGATGTGGGAAGCATGTCGATCACAATCCCCTCCACCCTGCACAATTCCGTTTCAGTAGTCGTTTCTGTCACTAGTTTTCCTTGTCTCTCTTGTTTGAATAAAAATTTGTAATTAATATAATAAAATGATTACTGTGAGTACGAAGCACTTGCCCCTTATTTTCACTTCATTCATGAAAGTATTTTTTTTCTTTTCTTTTTGCATCCCACAGAGAGGAAATGATGAACAACATATTTAAAATTTTGAAGAAAATTATGAAGTACACACTTAAAAATCTTTAAATCCTATCAGCATGAATCATGCGTATATATAATTAACTGAACTGCTGGAGTTTGCTTCATTTAAAAAGGGGATTAAGCTTGTGCATGTTCTTTTATTCTTCGAATTGACCTGCTGCAATTATCTGGTTATCAATCTATATATAATTTATGTATAAATTAATACATGTTTCAATTCTCGCATTTCGGGTGCTCTAATTTATTAACACGACCTAATATTGTTCATCTCCATTTTTTATTTCTTTCCTAGCCTGTCCAGTTCATCTGAAAACCTTAATCATCTCATTGAAACCTTATTTATTCAAATACAAACATCCTTATTTATTCAAAATGTATGAATTTTCTTAATTTGACCTAGTTTTCGATCATATTTTCTCATCTTAACCGTTCATATTGTAGGTATATATGAGTAGATCATCTCTACAAATTTTAAGCTAATTTAGAGATCGTTAAAGTATCGAAAATGAATTAAATCAATGAACGAATTAAAACTGTTTAACCTGAACCGTTCGTGTTTTCAGTTCTAAATCACATCTTTAAATACCTTAACGATTATCAATTTGGCTGAAAATTTGTAAAGATGATCTACTCATAGATACCTGTAATGTGAATGGTTAAGATGAGAAAATATGATCTAAAAGTGTGTCAATTAAGAAAATTCGTACTTTTTAAATAAATAAAAATATTTAAATCTGATAATAATTATAACAAACCAAATATATCTTTCCCTCTAATAGCAGTGATCGAGTTGAGTTGACATCAATCACCTCATCTCGCTCATCATCGTTCACATTTGGTTTTTGCACTTCCTTATAAGACAACTAGAGCTTTCCATCAATCCATGCATCCAACACCAAACCAAAAACAAACAAACTATTACTCTTCCTTGAATACTCCGATCAACAAACAACAATGTCGTTTGTATTTCCAAAACCATCATACAGTAAGCCCAGAAACAGCTCTTCTTCTGTTTTTGATCTGGACGATAATCATTATAAGTTGCTCTGGCACCCAGAACCTGATTATGATGAATTACTAATTCGTCTTTCACTCTTTGCCTTCAACCGACTATCTCCCAGTGATCAACGAAAGCAAGTAGTGAAAATCAGTCGCACAGTCAACATTCATGTGCGATTCCTGGAGAAAAGTGATGAGGCTTCCAGACTGGCAACATTTGCTGAGCTATTCAAGAAGCTTCCCTTCTCTGATCAGCTGAAGGTTTTCCTATCAGAAGTTATACAGAAACTCAAGCGTGAAAGCCAAGGAATGACGTCTCGTTGGGATTGGAAGTCCTATTTTGGGAAAGTTTTCTCAGCTAGTTGGTTGCAGGACCAAAGCACCGGTGATCAAGACATGCACAACGAACAACTCTCCGACGGAGATACAGCTGTTGTAGCTGAGAAATGTGAAGAGACCTCCACCAAGAATGAAATAAGTTCGAATTGGACGTCCTCTTTTGGGGAGTTTTTCTTAGGTTTCTCAGTAATTTGGTTCCAGGGACAAAGCGCCAGTGGTCAAGACATGCTCATTGAACAGCTCGATAAACAACTCGACAAGAGAGCCAGAGGAGTAGTGATTGACAAACGTCGGCAGGAAGAAAGTGAAAAGGATTTCAAGCTCAGAAGATTTATAGAGCTGTGCATGAATGTAGTCGACTTTCAAGTCCAAGAGGAATTTCTCAAAAATGCTGAATGGAAACTACAAATATGGGGACACAGTTGTGATTTTAGGTTGGTCGTTGAGCCGCAGGATTTCGACAGCGCTGCTGAGCTACTCTCTCGTCTCTGGACTTTTGGGGTTTGCCTACTGTCAGCCAAGTATCAAGAGCAGAAGATTGTTGAAATTTCTACTCAAGTTGAATCAGGTGTCGAAACTGAAAGACCCCTTGCAGCAGCAGCAGAGGATCTGACTAGTACTCCTAATCATGAGGAAGCTATGAGAATTAGAAGATTGACAGAGCTGTTTAATCAGGTTCCAGTTCCTACCCGAATTGCTCTATTCAAGGAGTTGAGGACAACGTTGTTAGTACATAAACGCTATTCTGAGGCGGTTTCTGTCTTCAGGGGACTAGGCTCCAAGAGTCAAACGGAGATAATCGAGTACATGCTCTATGAGATAACAGCCGCGACGGAACTCACGGTAGCCATAGTTGTGAAATTCTCTGGTGAAAGTGAGGAGGATTTCAGGTTTAGAAGATTCAATAAGATTTGTATCAAACATCTTTCCACTTGGGGAGATATTTTCTGGCCTGAAGCTTATTATAGCCTGCAACTGCATGCTGCATCTGATCCTTGTGACGAACTCTCTTGTTTGGTGTAGCAATGATTTGGTTCAAAGCAAACAGCGCCAATATTCGAAGAAATCTTGTTCAAATTATACTCTTCGGCAAAGTTGAAATCGGTGATACAATTGAGAAGCTGCCGGAGGAGAGTGAGGAGGATTACAAGCTAAGGAGATTCGAAGAGTCCTTTAAGCAACTTGAGTTCACTTCCCAGAAGCGTGTCCTAGACTACATTCAAGATACAATATCTGCCGATCTAGGCTATCCTGAACCGGAAACGATACCTTGTTCGGCGGATACACCATCTGAAGGGAGGGGTTTTTTTGATCCTGACTGGATCAACTACAGACCTACAAATCCAAGAATTCTAGTAGCAGCAACTACTCAAGCAGGAACAGCAACATTAGGTGATAAATAGTCTTGTGCAATAGTGATTTGCTGCAACGTGTGGTATTCCCAGCCTATATTAAGTGATAACATTTTGCTTCATTATTTAAAACAGGGGATTGAGCTCATTATACAATTTGAATCATATATGGTATTGACTTTCTGTTACTACTTGAACATCAATCATAATTTATGATATACGAAGAAGTGCTTTCATTCGTTCAGTTGGAGTTTTACAAATAATTTTCGAGTAAGGAGAGGACTGAACTAAGTTGGGCTTGTTTATCCCCAACTTTGCTTACTGCAAAACTTTGAAGTTATTAGCTCTATCTCCTCCCAACTCTCATCACATCTTCACTACCAAAAGTTACGACTTACGAAGTTACGAGTGATATATGAATATATCAAGATTCTGCAGCTGCATACAAGCTATGCATGTGAATCGAGTTGGTCTTACACAGTTACACGAGAAGAGTTTATTCAACAACCTACAGTACAAGTTACTGATCTTATTGACAAGAAATTATGAATACTATGGGATTGTGTAGCCCGTTACATGTTATGAATGAATGTCAAAATAGCCCCGCATCACAAAAGTCATGAATGTGAATGGAATTAGTCTCAAGTTGGACCCGAATCCTTTCGAGAGAAAGGCAACTAATTTTTCAGTATCAACTAGAAAAGGCTGCCCCCGAACTAAGAACAATGTAGAGGCATATACCAAGTAAAAGCTGCCCCAGAACTTCTAGCAGGTCTGATGCCTGGTTTCACTTTCTTTATTTCATTCAAACATATTCAAAGTGAACTAATCTCTAAAACTACAGATCTAATAGACCTTCCAGGAAGTTTTGACAACATCCAAACATATGTCCCATCATAACAATTTTGTTTCTCAGAAGAAAGAAAATGAAGTTGCTGGTCAACAGGAAATGATGAGAAATGCACTCCATGTTTGACCTTCACACTTCAGATTGGCCCCCAAAATTATTGGAAATGTAAAGCAACCATTCCCCATAAATCCGCACATAAACAAAACACTCACTTACACTAAATCTCAAGAGGTATTTTGCCAGTATGTTATAATCACTTTTAAGCAGCCTTAGGTGGTGGCCCTACATTATCCGGAAGAGTAGCCTCCGGTGAGGTTTGACGAACAACCTCGAACATTGTGTCATAATCCTCGTCACGGCGTCCAAACTTCTTCCGCAACACCTTCTCAAACTCCACCGAATCAAGTTCCTTGGCATTTTCAGCCGCATGAACCTGAGCCAAGTTGGCATAATTTATGGCTGACTGGGAGATGAAGGCCATCTCATCTTCAGTGAGCTTCCTAAGGAACTTTGCCGGATTACCTCCCCACACCTGGTTATTATAGAATCATAATCATTAACCAACCGCTTTGAAAGCATAGGATGAACAGAAACACTGCCTTGACTTAAAATGTCAACTATCACTAGGATGCACTTCCATTGTCTACTATGTACTAACCTTTCAAGATGAAGCAAGAAACTAATCTAACTACAATCACCACATATACACTACCTAACTCAAAATTAAAAGTAATGTTGACAAACCTCTCCGCAGGGGATCCTTGTATTTTGCCTCACAAGAGCTCCAGCAGCAACCATGGCATGTTTCTCAACATAAACCCCATCAAGCAAAGTGGCAGCCATGCCTACAAACGCCTCATCTTCCACAGTACATCCATGCAACACCGCACTGTGACCTGTACAGTTTCCAAATCAAAAACCACAATTCAATAACAAGCTCTCACTTATCAAAACCACGCTAAAACCACCGAAAACACAATCTCAAACAACTCACCTACAGTGACATTATCTCCAATTATAGTAGGCAAAACCTTCCCATCCAAGTTCGACTTCGCCACATGAACAAGCGAATTGTCTTGTATGTTGGTGCCAGAGCCAATGCTGATACTATTAGCATCACCTTCATCACCACCAACTCCAAAATCAGCGAAACTCGACACACACACATAAACCACACATCTAACACTAACAAACTAAATTTCAAGCACTAAATTCACCCTAACAAGTAATCAAACCTCATCAATTCCACATTTAACCCTACCTCTCAAAACGCAACCGTACCAAATCGACGAGCCTCTCCCAACCTGAACCTGTCCTATAATCGACGCGCTCGGCGCCACGAACGCCTCCTTATCGACCTCCGGAGCTTTATCAAACACGTTCATCAGCGTCCGGTGCCGCGAAACTAAACAAAAGCCAAATCAAACCTAATCAGAATCCACTGGATCTCGGAAAATCCGATTTTCGAAGAAGCGAAAACTGGAGATAGAATAAGTGGAGTGCGATTGAGTTAGGGGAAGCGTACGCTGCTCCTTGAAGAAGTAGTTGCCCTGGAGGCGGGAGCCGAGGCGATCGATGGCCTGGCCGGTCTCGCGGATCCAGAATCCGACGGTGTAGACGGCTCGTCCGAGGGTCCCCATCGACGGCGGAGCGAGCTTTGAGGAGTGTGAGATTGGAGGAGAGAGAGTAGGGTTTGTGAGGAATTAGGTGAGGCGGTGAGAGCAGAAGCTTTGGGTTTTTTCTGAGGACGAGAGCGAGCTTTGACGAAATGAAGAAGAAGGGGGCTGTGTGCTGGGCTCACTCCCTCACTAACTACCAAGAAACGGCATGTCGTACGGGGGGTAGAGTCACTTAGATTGACACGTCGTTCCATCTAAAACATATGTACAGGGAACACTCATACGACACGTTTACTTAAAATGAAATTCATCATGAACGAGAGACATAATAGAATAATATGTGGAGATTTCAATTTCATTGAGTTGTTTACTTACCGTATGAAATTGAAATAAGAATATAATTAATTACGATTGATTAATGTTGTTTACTTACAATAAAGAATTAGAATTAATTGAACTGGTATGATTAATTACTAAACTAACTTCCGAAAAAGTATGGGAATTTTTTGTTAATATAATTATGTGAGGATATTTTAGGTATAAAAAGTTTATTCCAGATAGTATCATTCTCAAACCCACATCTCCCCCTTGGTATTACAAATCCGCGTTATTAAAGAATCAATTCCGAGTTTGGAGGTGGGACCCACAATAATTCTTATTCTAGGTAAACACATGAATTCTCTTATCCCGTAATCATTCTCACACATCTTAATTTCATTCCAGGTTAGTAAACATGCCCTTAGTGTGAGCGAGAAAACATGGGCATGATCGAGCATATATACTTAAAAATGAAGAAAGTAAAGACAATCAGTCAATCACCACATGAACTCTTCCTCAACCGGACCTTTTATCAATCTCAATGAATTGAAAGGACTCTTGGAATTGATAAGAACTTAACTGATCAAAAAGTTAATTACTAATATGTATGATTATACAAGCTGAATAAGTAATTTACTGAAGAAAATAATTCGAATCTTAGTCTACTGAAACTAGGCTCTCCACATAGTCGATTGTCCTGTAATAACTGTATCTATCAGTTTCAACAAGTTGTGGAAGCCTTGCCGATTTCTGGATCGCAGGATCGTAACAATACAGCTCATTGGAAAAATAATCATCCCCTAAAATAAGGTATTCATCCTTCCAAGATCCTAATATATATCCCGGCAGTGCTGATGGTTCAAGTATAAACTGTTTAACCCAAGTGATTTGTGCAGTACCAGCAGAAGGCTCCTCAGTCATCACCCAAAGCTCGCCAAGTGGTTCATATTCAGGACCTCCTATAAATGCCAATGAATTTTTCCATGAAAGTAGTCTCATTCGATCAGTACTACTGCTCTCTGGTAATGGTATCACATGGAAGACCTCGTCGAGCAAATTGAATGACAAGACATGCGATCTTTGTTCCTGTATCCACAGAGGCGCGTACAGCACCCCATTCAAGGTGATTGAACGACTCGTTCCCAAGAAAAATGGACGTGATAAACAGCAGTAGTGGCTTTTGACTTCTCTCCAAGAATTTGTATTGCCGGTGAAGACTTTAGCTCGAATTGTGTTGTTAAGATCAGGTTGGAGAATGCTGACCACTTTGTAATCTCTAATGTCATGAAAGAACTCAAACCCTAGTAGATAATAATCATCCGTCTCAGGGAGAAACCTAAACTGCTTCGTGGCTGGGTTCCATACAACTATACACTGCGAAAGAATATCCGATTTCTTAAGACAAACCAAGCCTCTACTAGATCCCGCAGGACCCAACCAGTGCATGCTTGGACAGTTTATGAAAGGTAAATCCAAGCTCAAGTGTGTCGACTCATTGCGAAGCAATGATATTGTGTAAATTAAACCTTCATTGACCTTCTTTCTGCTGAAGAGAAGAAGGAAATTGGAATCCGAGCGTTGGAGATGAACGGCAGTGAAATAAGAGCTTTTTATGAGAGCATGCCACTCCTTTGAAACACACATAAACCTAAGTAAAGACTTTACCGGTAGTCTTGAGAGTATTTCAACAACATCTTCAGCAAAACAAGCGCTTCTTCCTTTGATTTCCATTCTTTCAGAGAAGCAAGAGAGCCTAGCTAGGTAGTTGTGTTGCTTATTTGTTTCGCCGGAATATTGTGGGAGGGGTTGTGACTTGTGACGGCCGGCTTATATCCCTATTCATATATATATATATATTGGATCTTTAGGGTTTGTAACAGATTGTGGGCTAGCTTTGAGCGGAAAAATTGGACCCGTGGGCGAAGGCACTAAACTGGCATGGTTAAAAAACTCTCCCTTAATCCCCTTAGGCAGAAAACAAACATTCGATGATGTTCAAATTCCATCTAAGCATAACTAGCCAGGGATAGTTGCCATATTATACATCACTGCTAATTATGCTAGCTAGGCAATATAAGCTGAAGAAAGATGTTGAATTATACAACAATTGATGGTTAGCTCAGTCTACTACTGAAAGTAGGCTCTCCATGTTGATTGCTTTGACATAAATGTAACGATTTGTTTGATCACATTGTGGAAGCTTTGTCAATTTCTGGCTCGTAGGATCGTAAAAATGCAGGTCATCACAAGTATTCTCTAAAAGATACTCATCCTTCCCAGATCCAAAGATACATACTCTTGCTGGCAGTCTTGAGGGTTTAACTATAAGCTGTTTAACCCAAGGCATATTTGTAGTACCAGAAGGCTCCTCAGTCATCATCCAAAGCTCACAGTCTAGATCTTCTTCATGCACTCGTATAAATGCCAATGAATTTTTCCATGGAAGTAAGTAGATGTACGTATATCAGTATATGATAAGTACTACTCTCTGGTAATGTTGTCACATCAAAGGACTCTTCGCAGTAGTTGAAGGACAACACAGAGAAATGAGAGAATATACATGTCTCCGTCGACAGCGGCGAATACAACCCCCATCCAATTCTATCCAAGGTGATTGAAGAAACCGTGTCGCATATAACTCCGGGTGAAGAACATCAGTGGCTTTTAATATCTGGATCATCATAGCCGCCGCCGCCAGTCCACAATACCAGTTTTTGAACCCTTTGAAGCATGAAGTCAAAGCCATAACTACGTACATAGCTGAAGAGACAGCTAGTACGACTAACCCTCATTAATCTTCTTTTACACAGAAGAAAAGCATATAGTTTAGGGTTTTTTAACTAACCATATAGTTAGTTATATAACTAACGATATTTAAACTTAAGATAGTTCCACCAGATTTATACTGTTGATCGATCAGTACTAGTTGTCACACAATCAAATTACCTTTCGTCATGGCGCCAAGCTACTCTATCTGCTACAAAGACCAGTCTAGCTTCTCTCATCAAGCCCTCCTAGTATACATAGGTGTCGAGCTTTCTCTAGCGAGGCTAATGCTCACACTCACCGGCTGGTTCCTATTCTTTCCTAGTTCATTGTTGTCTAGACCACATCACCTTGTGTGAAGCACATCTATAGGGAACACTCGGGTGTGCGAGAAAGCATGAGTGTACTTGGTTATGAAGAAAGTAAAGACAATCACCACATATATATACGGCACGAACTCTTCCTCAACCTTTATTAATCTCAATGAATTGAAAGGACCTAGTGAAGAACTCTTGGAATTGACAAGGACTTGATTTATCAAAAAGTTATGTACTAATATGATTATACAAGCTGAGTAAGTAATTTACTGAAGAAAATAATAATTGAATTTTACCACAACTTCATGCATGGTTGGCTCAGTCTACTGAAACTAGGCTCTCCACATAGTTGATAGCTTTTTTATAACTGTAATCATGTGTATGATCATGATGTGGAAGCCTTTTCAATTTGTTGCTCGCAAGATCGTAACAATGCAGGTGGTTGGAATTATCATCCTCTAAAAGATATTCATCCTTCCAACATCCTAATATACCTCTCGGCAGTGACCATGAGGGTTCAAGTATGAACTGTTTAACCCACGTGATTTGTGTAGTCCCAGCAGAAGGCCTAGGCTCCTCAGTCATCACCCAAAGCTCACGAGAATGACGAGATGGTTCATATTCACAACCTCCTAGAAATGCCAAAGAATTTTTCCATGAAAGTAGATCAATTCGACCAGCAATACTGCTCTCTGGTAATGGTATCGCATGGAAGACCTCGTCGCGCAAATTGAATGACAAGACATGGGATCTTAGGTCATTTATCCACAGAGGCGAGTACAGCACCCCATTCAAGGTGATTGAAGACGACGTTCCCAAGAAATAAACTGGATGTGATGAACAGCAGTTGTGGGTTTTGACTTCTCTCCAAGAATTTGTACTTCTGGTGAAGACGTTAGCTCGAATTGTGTTGTCAATTGGTTCGAGAATGCTGACTACTTTGTAATCTCTAGTGTCATGAAAGAACTCAAACCCTAGTAGATAATGATCATCCCTGCTGTCAGGAAGAAACCTAAACTGCTTTGTGGCCGGGTTCCATATAACTATATACTGCGAAAGAGGATCCGATATCTTAAGACAAACCAAGCCACTACTAGATCCCGCAGGAACCAACCAGTGCATGATTGGACAGTTTATGAAAGGTAAATCCAAGCTCAAATGTGTCGACTCATTGCGAAGCAATGATATTGTGTAAATTGAATATTCTTCATAAACCGTGGTTTTGCTGAAGAGAAGAAGGAGATTGGAATCCGAGCGTTGGAGATGAACGGCAGTGAAATAAGAGCTTTTTATGAGAGCATGCCACTCCTTTGAAACACACATAATTCGAAGTAAAGACTTCACCGGTAGTCTTGAGAGTGTTTCAATGACAACATCTTCAGCAAAACAAGTGCTTCTTCCTTTGATTTCCATTCTTTCAAAGAAGTCGAGAGCTTAGAGGAAGTTGTGTTGCGTTTGTAGAGGCCTTGCAAATTGCTGGAGTAGGTAAACGAATATTATGGCTTCGTTTGTTTCCCAGAATAGAGAATTTTCAAGTGCTATACCTTTCGGTTTGGGTGGGTTTTGGAACAACTTCTCTAAAAATTTCACTTCATAAACGAGGCGTCTACCTTTTTATAGTGTTGTTGTGGCGTTTAAGAAACGTATTCCTGAAACAAATTGGAAACCCATCCCGAAACGAATTGGAAATCCATCCCGAAACAAAAGCTGGCTTCCGGCTAGAAATATCTATTTGTGTTGATACTTCAGCTGTTATGATCAAAAGTGCAGCACAAGATCCATTACACAAACAGTTTAATAGTTCTTCAAGAATTTGGAACAAGAGGCATTGAGCAAGATTCGGATCATGATGAATACCATATAATTTTATGATCCGGATTATCATAGCCATTGCCGCCAATGCCACCATCACAATGCCAGTTTTCGAACCCTTTATTCAAAGCCTGAACTACGTATTATAGCTGAAGAAAAAGCTGGTACACAAAACAAAAGCATAACTAATCCATATATTAATCATCTCTTACACAAAAGAAAAGCATAACTAACTATAGTTAAGAGTTAAGACCTAAGATTCAGCATATATAGTTCCACCACTATATTGTACATCACTGCATAAGTACCAAATGTCAATTATCTAATTTAGCGTCATGGCACCAAGCTACTCTGCCATACAACTCTTCTCACACCCTCCTAGGCGTCAAGCCTTCTCTAGCGAGGCTAATTCTCACTCTCACCGGCCGGCGCCTATTCTTTATTTGTTTAGAGTCTAGACCACCACGCACACTTCTGTAAAGCGCACCTCTATAGGGAACACTCAAAGTGTGAGAAAAAAGCATGAGTATATACTTGGTTATGAAGAAAGTAAACACAATCACCACAGGCTTGAACAAGCTTCAACCTTTATCTCAATGAAAGGACCTAGTAGTGAAGAAAGCTTCAGAGTCTCATCACTGTGGTCGAATCCTGGAAATGACACCCCAAACTTCCTTAGACACGCACTTGTCGCCGCAATGGATAGCTGATAAGCTGAACTCTGAAGAGTCTGTACATCAATTTTGTTACCTAGGCAAGGAAGTGATCAATCAAAAAGTTACTAAAATTATACAGGCTGATGGAAAAAGTAATATACTGAAGAGAGCAAGTTGAATTTTACCACAACTTCATGCATGGTTAGCTTAGTCTACTGAAACTAGGCTCTCCACATAATTGATTGCTTTGTAATAACTGTAACTGTCTGTTTGATCATGTTGTGCAAGCTTTGTTGATTTCTGGCACGCAGGATCGTAACAATGTAGGTCTCCACAGTTGTCTTTCCCCAAAAGATGGTCCTCCTTCCAAGATCCTAATATATATTTCGGCAGTGATGACGGTTTAAGTATAAACTGTTTAACCCAAGGCATTTGTGTAGTACTAGCAGAAGGCACCTCAGTCATAATCCAAAGCTCACGAGGTAATTCGTGTTCACCTCCTAGAAAGGCCAAGGATTTTTTCCATGAGAAGAGTGCAGTTCTTGGACTAATTATCTCTGGTAATGGTATCACATGGAAGACCTCGTCGCCCAAATTGAACGACAAGACATGCGTATCTTTGTTCCTGTGTCCACAGAGGCGAATACAGCACCCCATTCAAGGTGACTCTAGATGGTATATCGTATGTCACTCCCGGATCTGGTAACGAACAACTGCTGGTTTGAACTTTCTCCAAGAATCTGTACTTCTGGTGAAGACCTTAGCTCGAATTGTGTTGTGAAGACCGGATGGGAGAATGTTGACCACTTTGTAATCTCTAATGTCATGAAAGAACTCAAGCCCCATTAGATAATGATCATCCGTCTCAGGAAGAAACCTAAACTGCTTTGTGGCTGGGTTCCATACAACTATATACTCCAACTGTTCTTCACGAAGATCACATAAAATAAGACAAACTAAGCCATTACTAGATCCGAGAGGAAAACTAAACTGCATGGTTGGACAGTTTATGAAAGGTAAATCCAAACTCACATGTATGGATTCATTGCGAAACAATGACACTGAATCTTCAGAGTCCGGTGTCTTTCTCTTGAAGTGAAGAGATAGATTAGGATCCGAGTTTTGGAGATGATTGGCAGTGAAATAAGAGCTTTTTATGAGGCCATGCCACTCCTTTGAGACACACAGAAACTGGAGTAAAGACTTCACCGGTAGTCTTGAGAGTATTTCAACTACAACATCTCCGGCAAAACAAGTGGTTCTTCCATCGATTTCCATTCTCTTAGAGAAGTGGAAAATTGTGATGCTTTTGCATAGATAGATCCGAATGAAAGGTATACCAAGACTCGTCTCGCCGGTTTAGGGTTCGACTTTCAAGAATGAAAGGCATATTTATAGGGGTTTGTAACAAGTGGTGGACTTTGAGAGTATAGTTGGACTGGGCTTTCAGTCGCACATGGGAACCCAAATAAAAAATAAACATAACAAGTGACACACTGACACCGACATATGATTTATCTGATTCCGCTGCCTCCATATAAAGGCAGTATAGAGAGCATAAAGGCATAATACCAAATGGATTTCCTTTCCAGAAATAGCATGCAACAAACAGAAGTACAGTTACGAGCTTATGATCGAAAGGGCAGCATAAGATTCATTAAAACACAGAGACACAGTTTTAATAGTCGAAGCATTAAGCTTGGACAGAGGCATTGGGCAACAAGTCTATCGGCCTCGTTATACTACCAAGTGATTCCAATTCACTAATTTGTTTCCAGGTAGTTACTGCCTCAAGCTTTCCACAATGTAAGATGCATACAGGTCCCTGCAACAGATGACCATCGTCATGAGAAGAAATAAAGATGAAGTGTATTGTTATTTGGAAGGTAAATAGGCCAGCAGGAACATGGCAAGACTAAAGTTTATATCTCACATGGAGTATTTGATGGCGTCGACGGCAGCCTCAGCTGGTAAGAAGTCTTCAACAGCAACTTCCTTGTTCTCATTCTTTTTGTCTGTCAATAGAGTTAAGGGCATAATGCAAATACCAGTAAACTGTGTAAATAAAAACGAGCAGTACCAGAAAATGAAGTATCTAGAGAAATTATTAGCAAGCATGAGGTAGTAGGATACAGTCCTCAAAGAATCGACGGATTTCTGCTAGTCGATGTGGAGGAAGGTCCTTGATGTCATTGTAGTGGCGGAACTCGGGGTCATCAGCACATACTGCAATAATCTTGTCATCCTTCTCACCCTGGAACAGAACTCATGTCATCAAAGGGGAGGACAAAAAACTAGTGGGTGAATTATAAAGTTCATTCTCCGCTAGTCAAATAAGATAGTATAAGATGATCATACATACTTGATCAATCATGGGCATCAATCCAAGAGCACGAGCACGTACAAAAGAACCAGGTAAAACAGGCTCCTATACAGGAGAAAAAAACCAAGATGAGCGTTTAGTGGAATACACAATCAAGGAATTTCATTATGGAAAGAATTATGCTTCTAAAATGATATTTACCTGCATCAGTACCAGGACATCCATGGGATCACTATCTTCACAGATTGTTCGCGGGATGAAACCATAGTTGTGTGGATAAACAACAGATGAGTAAAGAACACGATCAACCTACATTTTAGAACCTCAGCATCAATATCCTCTTTGAAAAGCAACTAATGAACACTAACATAATAATATATGTAGAACTGTAAGCTCTTCCTTCATTTGCTATGATTGTAAACAGATAGAATGAAGAAAAAAGACACGCACTTTTATGAGGCCACTTGCTTTGTCAAGCTCGTATTTGACCTTGCTGCCTTTGCTAATTTCAACAACCTGCCACACAAATTCAAATTTTTAATAAGAAGTCTTGAATTAGCATGCATAAATATTTATTTATTTACTTTTTAGAAGTCCTGTAAGAATCACTACATGACCTTAATACCTTATTCTAATTGGTCTTCTCATCCATCAGAGTGACCATTATGCATCACATTCCATATACAAACTCACTTTAATTTTCAAATGATAACATTTATATATTTATGATGAAACTTACAAAACCAGCCAGAGAAATCAAATTTATGGTATGCCATTTTGCAAAAGGTACGAACAACAAAGGCTAATACAAAATATAACTTACACAGTTGAAAATTGCTGGTGCACCAGGTCCTGCATAGATGAAAACATTAAACATTATTATAAACCCAGCATGAAAGATCATTTAACAACAGCCTATCAGACTCAACACTTCCTTTGGTACTCATGCATAAATCTTCTAGTCACTTCACTATTAAATACACACATAAACATCACTTCTAAGTTCTAACACAGGACACTTGACTTTTGCCTGTAATGTAGTAACTAGTAAGTAGAGCTAAGTAATCCCTATACGTTAAAAACAAGGGTTTGTTAGTTTACCAACTGAAGCAATTGTCAACCAACTAAAATGAGAGATGCAAGAGAGGTCTCTAGAGTTTCAGCTAAGGATACCAGACTGAGTGGCAGCTTAAGCAGTTAAGCTTATCCAATCACTGATACTTGATTGAAAGATATTTGCTATGCCAATGAAGGTCAGACCCAAGTTCATGCATTATAAGGTGCATCGAAGTTGACATACTTGGGATAACAGCTCAGCTAAATTCAGAATTCAGATTTTCTCATCATGGACTTGCTCTATCCATGTTCTTCAAGATAATTTTCTTTCTCTATGTCTCTGTGCATAGAAGTCTAGTCTCCTAGGTGTGTGCACGTTAGTGAAGTGAGATGAAAAAAGGAGCACGAGTGAGAGTCGTTCAGAGAAGCTCTCATGTATGTCTGAGTGTGTCTGTTGCACACGTGTCTGAGACGCTTGTATTGGTTTCTTGGTGAGAATGTTCAACACATATGTTGCATAAACAGAAACTGTGGTGTAAATACTTATATTTAGTATTTGACATGTTAAATGATGTGGTATGCTAAACATATATGACCTTGACATGGCCTATTCACACAACAATCACAAAGGGAGTTTCAGAACTAAGAAGAAAAATCTCCAAACAAATCATACCAATCTCCAAGTCGTGCCAGGGGTGAGCAGCAACAGATCTTCGTGACATCGATGAAAGAATCCTTTCATTGAGAGCAACATTTCTATATGAGGATCCTGAATTCTTTCCACTCCCTTCTACACCAGTGTTGGCCATATTCAACACCTTGCACCTTCAAAATGAGAACAAAGAACCACACATTAACCTTCCAAACCAAATAAGTATTTAGACATCAAATAACTACAGATATCAGTGATATTTCACCAAGTATAGATCATAGCGAAGCACTCACACGCAATGACGCAATCAGAACAACAACACTTCTTTCACATCACGCAGACTATTTAACAAAAATACATACAAAAACCACAATAAGTAAGAAAAAAACTGCTAGATTTTCATTCGAAAACATATACCGCAATATAGGCCTCATAGACAGTGAAATGGCAACTTTTTCACACAAAATCTAGGCCAAAAATCTCAGAAAGGCACGTCGAAATCTAATAATCACAAAACAACGAAAAATCTCTCATCGCTATACTCACCGCATGCGAGAACTTTAGAGCTAAAATCAACAATCCAAAACTCACACCGCTTCAATTAGATCAACAAAAACCACTACATCGAAGTGTTCTTGGCTCAAAACAACTCAAACCGAAGCAAATCGCTTCGCAATGAATCATCTACACTAATTCGTTCAGATCAAAGCACAGTTTTACTTGATTTTCTATCTTATTCACAGTACCACAGCATAGTTACCAATTCAGTATACAAAAACACAAAATGACCTGAGAGATACAAAGAAAACGAAGACGAAATTTTCCGACCAAATTGAAGAGAGGAGGAGAAGCACTCACAGATTACCGATAATGCTAAAACGAAGCAACTCTGGTTTTTCAGCTGGAGAGAAATTGGGCTCTGGATTGTGTTTGTGTGTAGCGAATGAGACTGAGAGCGAGCGCCTCTGATTCTTTGGCTCTATTTATAGGCGAGTGAGAGAGACGCTCCTGTCAACTTCTTCTTACAGCGGTCAGTCATCAGTCCACGGTAGTCGTCCGATTGGGAGAGTGTGTATATGGAGGGTGGCTGTGAGGACACGTGTTGAAGAGTCTGGAAGTTGGTACTTGGGCGCAGTGAAAGATATGCAGGTCCCCTTACTGTGATTTAAGGAAAATGAAGAGCTAATGGGAGAGGTACACGTGGAGGAATAGTTTTAGAATTTTTTGTGCTTTTGATGAGAGTTTGCGTACGATTGCCAGTCCAGTAAGAACTGTCCAGGCGTCTGGGTCATCGTCTCATTTTTGTAAGACAAGAAATGAAAGAAAAAATTACTTGTCAAAATAAAGATTTTTTTTTTTGGTCAACTGAAAAAAGAAAAATTAAATTGATTTTGATAAATGCTTCCTGTTTAACAGTCTTTCAAATAATGAAATCCAAAGTAAAAATATCCCAAATGAGGAATATAGTGTATTAATGTAAGTAGCGGCTGCCATATTTGTAAGTATGATAATGCTTGCAAATTCATGAGGCCAAAAACCATGAAAATAAAAAAACTTTTGTTGCCTTTCATTTAGTTCTCTGGAAAAAAAATTTATGTTTCATGCATCAAACTGCGAAGCAGTAGATGTACGATGATCTCTATACTCCACATGATTTCCGTACTTGATGCACGATTAATTTTTATAGTCCACATGATAATAACATATATAAATTTGTAAGTTCTTTGTCACTAAATTTACTACTTTATGTAATGTCATGTGTAAACTAGCATTATAATAGGGAAAACAACGGATACACGAAAGTGTCCATCATTCAACAAGACATTAGCACATTGATGCCACAAGTGAAAAGTGCATGTACCAAATTGATGCATTATGTAGATGACTAGATGTGATGGCAACATTAGCTTATAAAATGGTAAACACCCACCCTACCACTAATTACTCTATCATGTAATGTGCTTCAAACTTCATGTACCACGTGACGGCAACAGTACCTTAAAAACTGGTACTCCCCACCCCCACAAATGGTTGAATTAATCTTCATTATATATGATGTTTATGTACTTTATTGTTATATATTTGTTTTTCTTTTTAATTTTGTAGGCATAAGAGAATTATTATACCATAAAGACATATGGTACAGTTTAGTATTGAGTTTTGGGAATTAAAATCACCTATAATCACTATTTTAAATAGACTTTTTTTTTATAAAATCTTAAAATCTACTTATCTAAAATTTTTTAGTTTAAATAACCACGATTTTAAAAAACAGTTGGAGGTTGCTTATTTAAAATTGAGTTTTAAAAAATTTAAGTTTTTAAACCATAATACCAAACTAAGCCATAAACAAATGTAGAAATGTATAGTGCAAGTGTGCAACTCTATTTTTCCTTTTAATAAGAAAATAAACACTTCAATTTCCTATTGTAGTCACAAACAATTCATGTTAACATCCAAAATTACGAACCATGTGCTTCGCTTATTTTGGCCCTAATTTCTGACTGACAAAATTGACAAGAAACACAAGTATCATAATCTCAAACATTGTTAACTTCATGCAATCAAATTTATATTTTTGGGCATTCTTTTTTATGACCATGGGGTGTCAATCCATTAATAGGTTACAACAGGCATTCAATACATAATAACGCACCAAGACCCTCATGATCGAGTTACTGCCTAAAGACCTTTGAGACCTAGAAACCCTAAGTAAAGATGCATTGCACATCGGTGTAATCTAACGTAACCAAGTAACTTTGCACTGCTATAGAATAAACCGAACCAGTCAAGTTCAAACCCTAATTTATTCCTCCAGCACCATCCTATGCAGGGGGCGCTTCCTCGTAGCATTGCAAACCAAATCTGAGTACAAGATCGACCCGAATCCCACGTTCTAATACAAAAACCATCAAGATCACAAATATGGGTCCAAGAATGAACAACTCCACACAATGGGTGGACTAACTCGAAATTAGGCTACACTACTCTTACATATGTTTAGGACCTAATTTAGGGGTTTGGATGTTGTGCAACACTACATGCTATGCAACATTGTTTAGACGGTTGAAAATACAAAGCTCACTTTTCCTTTAAGATGATCATATGGTTGAAAATTCACTTCTCTTTTAAGATGCAATCACAATCACATGTAGCCCAAAACCTGAATGCATACTAGCAGAATTTCCCTACTTTAGATTGTGATTCCACAAACTAAGTAGAACTAACCATAAAAAAATTTGTTGGGCCTAGAAAACAGAAGTAAACTTGGGCTTCTTGACCCGACCCGTTCCAGGCCTCTTCTGAGTTCTGACGAGAGTACGCGGGCGATGAATCACACTATCCTTTATCAGACGCAACCCAATAGCTTTGCAGCAACCGTCGCGACTTCATCGTCTTCATCCTTTATCTCTCTCAACGCTCCAAACCCTAATTCCAGGTAAACTTTCCCGCCTTTTCTCAATTCACCTTCAAAATCAGTCATTTCCACCTCACCTCTCGCAATCGACCTTCTGTTAATTCCTTCACTTAGATTCACGGCGAAAAATCACAACTCCGATTGCGATGGAAGGACTCGGAATCGACGGAGCGTCGGTGACGACGCCGGTGGCGCAGTGGAAGAGAGATTTCTCGAGAGCGTTCCAGTACTATCTGGATCGGTCGACGCCTCACACGCTTCACAGGTGGCTAGGAACCCTAGCAGTGGCGATGATCTACATTCTGCGCGTCTACTATGTCCAGGGCTTCTATGTGGTCTCGTATGGGCTCGGAATCTACGTCTTGAACCTCTTGATCGGGTTCTTCTCGCCCAAGGTTGACCCGGAGCTTGAGGCTTTGGATGGGGCTTCGTTGCCTACCAAAGGTGCCGATGAGTTCAGGCCTTTCGTTCGCCGCCTCCCGGAGTTTAAGTTCTGGTAAATTTTCTTACTATGATTTTAGCTCAATTGTGCAGTAGTGGTGTGTATTAGAATGATATATGACTGTTTGAATATATGTTAAGTAGTCTGAAATTGTCTAAGTGTTTTAGAGCAAGTGCCGTAGGACTAGTCGGCGATCTGTATGCTAATTTCCATGTTTTCGGATCAGTAATTACTTTAACTGTTTCGGTAGTTGACAGTGAGCTTGGTCTCTTGGCTGCTGGCTTATTGTGATCAGGATACCCAAGTTACTGAATGCCTTTTGTTGACGGGGTGTTTATTACTCGGAGTAATTAGTTGACATAATCAAGCAATAAATCTCAGATTCATGCTGCAACTTAGCTCATGATCTTGGGAGTATACTGCACTGGTGTATACACCAGCTTCATGGAAAAGCTGGTTGCTTCATTAAATTAAAAGCTATTAGGAAGTGCCTTGTCAGACGTTTAGGGTGTTGGAGTTATTAAGCATACGGATGTTGTATTGATTTTGAACTGACTGGCTCTTTTGACTTTCAGGTATTCCATCACAAAGGCTTTCCTTATTGCATTTGTCATGACCTTCATTTCTGTACTGGATGTGCCTGTTTTCTGGCCAATATTGTTATGCTACTGGATTGTGCTATTTGTACTCACAATGAAACGACAGATCCTACACATGATCAAATACAAATATGTCCCATTTGATATTGGAAAGCAGGTGAGTTCTCATCTATGTGGTTGTTCCTTCTTATTCATCCTCAGTATTATTCGAAGCAGCTATAATATCATTTCTGTTTTTTAACAGAGGTACACTGGAAAGAAGTAGCCTGGATAGAAGCACTCTCTCAACAAATCTAAACACATATCCCAGAGAAATGCTCTCGGTTTGTTGACCTTGTGTCAAAGCAAAATGATAACTTTGGGATCTTAAATACGCTTTTGAAGGTAATATTGTTGGTGCATTTGTAACATTGGTTAGATTCTCTAGTTTAGGAGAAATGGATGACAGGTCTTGAAACACATCTAATGTTTAGGAGTATTAGTGTTGTGTATGCACTTACGGGGGTTATGCACCCAATGTTTGTGTGTTTTGTTGTAAGCAAATTCTGAAGCATCATAACTTCTTCACAATTCAGATTCGTGCCTTTGATGTGTTTTCATTATTAATATTATTTCACCTGCCTTTTATTGTTCGTGTTAGGAGTAAGATTTACAAACCAAACTGAGAATGAGAAGTTGTTATCTATTTGTGTTAGGCTAAACAAGAGATTGTGTTTTGCGCTATATCTGAACCATTCTGACCCTAGGAAATATCTTCATAGGAATTTGTCCGTCTATCTCACTAATTGTATCAGCTGCAGTTAGACAGTCTTGATAAAGACATGTGGTAGGAAATTCTCAAATATTGCCACTCAATGAGGCCGTATACACAAACTCTGTTGGGACTCTTCCGGTATATTGCAACATGGGTTAGATTCTCTAGCTTAGAAGTTAAAACAAATGGATTGGTCTTGATGTGTTTTCATTCTTGCATACTGAATTTTATTTCACCTGCTTTTTCTTGTTCACGTTAAGAGAAAGATTCAAAAGCCAAACGGAGAATGAGTGCGCTATTATTAACAAGAGAAATGTGTGATTTTGTGCTATATCTGAATCATTCTGACCCTGAAAAAAAGCTTCAGGGGATTTTTTTTCTCTCAGTCTGACTTTCAGTACTAGTACTAGCTGCAGGCTGCAGCAAGACAATCTCGACAAAGACCTATTATCTAGAGGTGGTAGGAAACTCTAGAAAATAGCTTCTCGGTGAGGCGGTATAAATTATACATACTGGCGGCTGTTGGCACTCTTACGGTATATGCTCATGAACTTCGCCACAAATTCTGCAGAGAAAGTGCATAATTTAGCATAGATGTGATTAAACCCTGAATAGGATGCACTTTAGTGGTTTGTGTATGTTACCTTCTAGTTTGAGTAAAGCACTTGCTCCTTCTGGGAGTCTTTTCTCCTGCGAGGACAAGTTTGATTTAGGTTCGCATTTTTAACAAGGCAAATCAAGTATGAGGGAGAGAACTTACATAGTAAGCATGCCAATAATATAAGTCCCTTTTAGAAGTATCATCCATTGCTTTCAGGAACTGTTCTACCAGCTTCTGCATGTTGGAAAAGCGCGACTCTTATTACCAAATGGCCTTTACAAAATTGAAATGGGGAACAAGCAGATAAACAATAGAGGGTTTGATGCTGTACCAGTAAAATCAGTTTCGGATGTACAAAACCCACGAGAAGCTTTTGAAACTTTCCCCGGATGAAGAATAACCTGAAAAATATATGTTCAGAACATGTATGGCCAATACAGTCAGCCACTATGAATTTTAGGGTTCGCAGAAATCAGTGACTGTTAATGAAAATGTTCATGATCTGTATTCTGTACCTCAGATTGTGCTGAGACATAAGAGTGCTTAGCATAGACAATATAACTATTACCTCTTTGGTGATGGATCAGCTAGGATTTCTGCAGCAACTTCAACAAGTACCTCTTCCCATCCGATTGGAACTGGTTGCTCATCTACAAAAGGATAACTACATAGGTAGTACAACCCTAGGTAAGAGAATATACCAATGAAGTTAAATTCTTGACATTGTTCTATCACTAAGTTCTTACTTGTGTGCTTTGGTTGCTTCAAGACCCATGATTGCTTTTCTCAGGTTCTGCTTAGATTTGTGAGCAATCTTATTAGCAAAGCTCATAGGTAGGTCAAAGTTTTCCTTCCTTGCTATCTGAGCAAGAACTTCTGTAATCTGCAAAATTGAAGTGTGTTAGTGGTAAAAGAAAGGGTCAGAACTCATACATAGTTGCTACAATGTAATACTTTACTTCTTGAGTCACAGGAGCTTCGAGCTTGATAACTTTGCACCGATTTTTCACTGATTCAACAATGTCATCATCATTTTGGCAGCAGAGAATGAGTTTAACAGCTTCTGAGTAACAGTCCATTATCCATTTGATCAAATGCTGAATGTGTTCAGCTGCTTGGTCAACATCGTAAAGAACTAGCACTGGAATGGAAAAGAACTATATTAGCATTCGCTAAATAAATCCAAGTGTTTAAGAGGGGATTATGCATGTACATGACAGATTGAACCTTTATGATTTCCCTTGATATGAACAGTGCTGACTTCAGGAGCAATTTCATTCTCACTGTTGATTTCCTTCACTAAACCCATCAATGCATATCTAGCATTTGCTTCCACGCGCACATTGAGCTCTATATGGTGAGCACTGGATGTCAATGGAACCATTACTTGCATCGACATTTGTTCCTGCCAGAAATTGTTAAAAACAAAATGAGGTCCAGTATTAGGTTATGAAGTGACACCTGAAGGTACTCAATATGTGGTTCAAATTAAGCTTGAAGTAGAATTTTCACTAGATCTTTCAAAGATGGAGAAAATTTGGTTACTCCATGGCTCTTATATTGCATATGAGCACTACTTGCTGTCTTAGTGTACCCTATATTGAAAACACAAGTTCCCTAGGCTTCTTTAATATTTCAAAGTCGCAATGTTGGTAGTTTGTTCATGAGTTTTATATCTATTTCAGTACAGAATACCTGAATCTGGAAGTGTCTTAAATCATGAGATACCTGCAAGGGTAACACAGAAGATCAGTTCTGCAATATTTAAGGAAAAGTAAAATAATGACTCAGCTTTGTGGCATTAGAAGGAAATAAACATACATCCCAGCTTGCATCGCCATATGTTTCTCTAAGGAAAGCCATTGTTAGAGCTTTTTTCCCAGAACCAGCTGGTCCGGTAAACAAAATGTGAGGAAATTTATTGTCAATTACCTGCAAAACTCAACAAAGTAGAAATAAGAAAATCACAAAGGAAAACATATGCATGAGAGAATAGTGTATATATATCTATGCACATAGCTCACCAGATCCTTGAGAAGTTGAGCTTCTTGCTTGTGGCTAGTGAATCCATTCAATGAAGCCGGTTGATGCTTATCAGCCCAAAACTGTCTTAGACTTTGAACCACATATGCCTTCTGAATGAATGAAGCTTCATTGAAAACAGGAGAACGCTCAGGTGATTTTGTTTTTCGACAAGACCCTCCCTTTCTCATACAAGCAAACAGTGAGTGACTTTCACTTTTCCCTCTGTTCGCTGTGAATTTCTTGGCACTCGCAGTTGTGCTCCCACTTGTACCACTCATCTTACTGCTTTGCCTGCTCAATGCAGAGCTTGTTGTTGTTGTTGTTGGGGTTGTCTGTGACAAACCATAGCTCGATGGAGTCCCTCGAGCGTTATGATCAAAACCATTTCCTCTTTGAGTTACCATCTTGACATTAGGCATAGTTAAGCGGTTCTCAAAACCACTGACATTCTTTGGTTTTGGTATGGGATTGACAGTTTTGGGGAGTGCCAAGATTTTGCACTCACGAGAGAAGAAAATATCACCTGGTGCAATAGAATCTGAACTTCCAAAAGCTAGTGGAGCACCATTAGCCTTTGGAGGAGTCTTAGACAGCTCTACATTGGCAATCATCTCATTGATTTCACCAACAGACGGCGATTTTGTGTGTTGTCTTTGTTTATTGATCAACCCTTTTGTGATTGGGGATGGTGTTCTCTCCCTTACAGTTGGTGTTGTTCTAACCAGGGCCTGTGACAATGGTGATGGTCTTCTTTCACCTTTAGTTGGTGTTACATCACGGTTGCTTTGTAGTTCGACTTCTGATCTTGCTCGAACTCTTGGGGCTGTAGCTGATCTTCTGCTTTGGGGGTCTCTACCAGCCCTTCTTTGGCTTTGTTTCCTGTTTGAGTTCACAATTTCATCAGCATCATTCACATCATGCCCTTCTTTTTCTCGTTTCAAAGGAGAAACATATCTTCTGCGCTCAGCTTTTGACAAGGGACTGATATTTCTGCGAGTTTCAGAACCTGCTATTGGTGAACGAACTGTAACATCTTCTCTTCTTTGCTTGTATGGTGATTTGCTGGTTCTTCTTCGGACAGGGCTTACTACTGCATCATTTCTTGCAGCAGAGGCATCATATTCAAACATCGAAGAGTGCCTCCGGCCGTGCTTCAAAGGGCTGATGTTTCGTGCAAACTCCAACCCTGCAGCTTTTGTCACTTCAGGTTCCAAGCCTCCACTGATCTTCCTATTGTGGCCATAAAAGGGTGTATCTTGGAAATCAGTCTCGTTATCAGATGGTTCATAACCACTGCGCCGGGGCTTCAGTGAGGTCTGAGAAGTTCTACTATGTCTTGACCAGTTATTCTCCATTTTTGACTATGTGCCGGAGCTTACAACAAACCCAGGCAAACAATACAGTATTCTGCTGGTTTTAAGATGGAATGGAAGACATAACAAGGCCAGAATCAAAGAGTTGAAGCTGAAGTTTTGGATTTCAATACTGCAAATATTCATAAAGACAAGAACTTTAGGTTTGGACTATTGAAATCTGAGAATAGTCTATTACCTATTATTGTAGAGACAGATAAAAACAATAAGAACCACAACAATGAAAAGGATATCTGACAAAAGGGATATTGGGGTAGGCTAAAATTTAAGAAGGAGATGCTTAAAAAATGAAGCACCGATGGTTACAAAGAAGGGACCTTGGTGAAGGTAACAATGCTGGCTATGCTGGGGATGTCAAATTTACAGCTAAATACAGAAAAGAAAAACATAAGTCTTAGTTTTTCCTGTAACTTCTAAGGTTTTTGTATTTGTCTTGTCTTTCCAATGGTAAATAACATAGAATGGAATCACTGCCCGGCATTGCATGGCGCCATGACAGCATATCCTGGAGACATGCCCGCAGTCTGGACAAGAAATACTATGAGTTTGTTGGAGAAAGAACAATTTACATAAGGCAGGTAAGATGGCTCAAGTATTACTTTGATAAATGGATTTACAAGTGTATTACAAGTATAACCTCAGATCAAGTGTAAGAGGCAATGCTGAGCAGCTAAGGAACTGTACTTTGTTATACTATTTGGAGAGAGGCTTCAGGTGTTGAAGTTGATAGCCATTCTAATAAAGCCTTGTTTACAAGCTCTGGCACTTCATCGTGTGGACAGTGGCCAGCCTGCAAATTTACTAAAGTCGAATTTGGATAGAACTCTTTGATTCTGTTAGCCTTGGCAGGACCTACCCATGGGTCCAAGTCACCCCAGAGCAACAACAATGGGCATGACATCTTGCTTAGGATACTATCTAGAGTGTACTTGGTCTGGTTTGACATGAACCGGGTCATCAATCTGCACATTGAGCAAAAAGGGGGCATCAGAAATAGAAAGTAATCAGATGTCACTTTTGGTAGACAAAGTTTATGAATAAATTTTTAAGATTTCACTTATCTTATTCATTCTTAGCCACACCATCTATATTTCATGCAGAGCAGAAATGATATGAATGTTAAAGACATACCTGTAATAGACTTCTCCGGCATTGGGGTCAGCTGCTGGCATTGTTATTGATTCCACCAGATAGTCATCCACGTTGGAGGTATTTTTATACACCTATGTTGGAAAAATTAACTAAATTAGACATGTAATTTCCTAAAATTATATGAAGGACTTTGATGGCAAATGGATTTCAAGAAGCAGTAAATTATAAACTGGCAACATCATAGGAACCGGGGATTATGACGAAGCTGGACTCATTACGGCGAGCTACACGTCAGCCTACAGCCTATTTTTTCGTTCTATTATTTAAACCAACGCACCAAGCTGTATATACTCAGACTTCAAGGAACTTACACTCTTTAAAACAGATTCAATGCGAGCGGGCTGCTTTGCTTGCCAGAACAAAAATCCAAGTACTACTCTCTGGAAAACTTCCTTCAGTGGCTTTATGATAAACTTTTGTAAAACTGTTTCCTCCTCAGACTTCTCAGGTTCACTATTTGCATTTCCAAACTGTCCTGCTGAATTCAGTAGTGCAACTCCAACTACTTGCTCAGGCAATCCGACTGCTGCAACCAAAGCGGTAAAACCTCCAAGGCTGAAAATCCACAGCAAGTGGTAAATCAATATTCCAAAACGCCACAGCAAGTGGTAAATCAATATTCCAAAACGTCATCATAAAGAAAGTAAAAATACCATGCGTTGTCAGCTTACAATAGTGAATTTAATGCAATTTGGCTCTTAAGAAGATTGTTTGATGGTTCAAAAATACAACTATCCCCATTCAAGAGTCCTCAAATTCATTAAATTTGGCTACTGAGGAATATCCAGATATCACAATAACACTTCGAACTTTAGATTATTACCTATTTCCAACCAACACTGTTGGCTCTTTCACTATCTCCTTCAAGAAGTCCACTACTTGATCTTTCCAAATCATGGCATCATATTCAACCAGTGCTTTTTCACTCCACCCGAAGCCCAGCAAGTCTATAGCATAAACCTTGTACTTTTTAGATAACTCTGGTATGTTATACCTGTCATATGGGAGATTAAAAGAACTCTCAGCATGAAAGATTCTAAACATATAGACACCATTAGCATAAATATTTAAATAGTAACAATGGTTACGAAGCAAAATTCCGCAACTTAATGACAACAATTTGTTTTCAATTGCAGAAGCAAGAAAAACCAAACCGTGGACGAAGCCAAAGGACTATGCAAGCAACTATAAACACCTAAACTGAAGCTAAAGGAATAGACAAGCAACCATGCAAATGCAAATGCAATAAATCATGAACACTTCAGGAAAGCAGATAGTCCTAAAGAAGCAAAGTAGCAAACAAACCTCCAGTGAAATGAGGAAGCACCAAAACCATGGATAAGAACAACAGCAGGCCCTTCTCCTTGCACCACATAATGAATTTTATGACCTCTCCATGTCCAAAAATTGTACCCCTCAGCTTTGAATGGTAGCCTTTCAATACCTATAGTAACCAAAAACCCCAACTCTAATAAAAACCCACTAATCTAAAACGCGGAAAATGATACTAGAACTAGAAAATGAATAAACCTTGAACAGGCGCAGTAGCCAATGAAGAACCCATTACTGAAAGCCCAGCAGCTGCAACTCCTCTAAAACCAAAACTCCTCCTGTTCATCACACATTTGCTTCCTTCAAAGTTCAAATCAAACCACAAAAACCCAGTAAATATTTCACTACCAATAACCAAAAGATTCAAACTTTACTGACAAAATGCAAAGCTGGGTAAAAAAAAAATGAACAAAGCTTACTGTGGTACTGAAATGGCCTTGTGGGTGCAGTGAACCTGTTCTCAGGTACGGAACTAAACAGCTCTGTTCTCACTGAAGTCGAAACTGCACACGACGACGACATTGCAATGGCTCTGAAAACCTCAAAGAACGAGTGTAGAAGAAGAAAAAGTGTTAAAAGTTTCAGCCTTTGGTTCTGTGGTTGATGTACAATTGGAGTTGTGGAGGACCCAAAACCAGGGAGAGGTCACAATACTAAACGACGTGTCGTAATATAAGAGAGTCTTGCCGTTTCGACCTCTGCAACGTCGTTTTGGACCCTCTTCGTCTATATAGTGCAAAACCAAACCCAGCTGATTTTCAAAATCACCGCCATGGAAACAACCCCACTGAGACTTCTCCGCCTCAAAACGACGCCGTCCGCTCTCTTTCTCTCTCCTCCCAAATTCCACCGACCTCAAACAGCACTCGCATTTCCCAATCTCCGGCGAAGCGACGCCGTAAAGCGAACCCCTTTCGCTCTCTCTCACTCCTCCTTCTCCCCAAACCCTAACCCCTTCAGATTCACCTCCTCCGTTTCCCAATCGCCGTTTCCGATCATCAATTCCAACCTCAACTACTCTCTCTATCATCAAAACGACGCCGGATTCAGATGGAGCCGAGCTTCCCGGAGCGGCGTTGACGGAAATGTGGGCCTTTTGGGGCCGGAAAAGCCGGAAGTGGCGGTGGTGCTGCTGGGGTGGCTGGGCGGGCAGAGCAAGCACCTGAAGAGGTACGTGGAGTGGTACAACTCCCGAGGCGTTGACGCGGTGACGTTTGTGGTGGACGTGAAGGAGGTGTTGGGGTTTGATTTGGGCCACCGGGTCGAGAAACGGGTCGCGGAGCTGGCCCGTGAGGTGGCTTCGTGGGTTGAGGGCGGAGGGGAACGGTGGTTGGTGTTTCACACTTTCAGTAATACGGGTTGGTTTGTGTAGGTACTCTTGGTTTTTGTTGTTGTTTGCTCTGTGAGAATTGAGTAGTGCTTGGTTGGTTTGAGGTTGTTTATGGTTTTGTTGGTTTTGATTTTTGTGTGTAGATATGGTGCATTGCTTGAGATTTGGGAGGATAGGCCGGACTTGATCGAGAAGATTAGAGGGTGTGTTGTTGATTCAGGAGCTGGTGCCCCTTTTGATCCTAAGGTTTGTTTTTCGTGTTTTCGTTTCGGGTTTCAATAGCAGAAGTACTGAAAATTTGATGAATGTGTTGTGCTTTTGATTGGTTTTAACATTTTGATCGGTTTTAACATTTTGATCAAGTAGACTTGTTTGCTAAGTAGAAACTGAAATGACACATTGCTTCATTAGAAAGTTTGAAACTTAGAATGCAGCATGACACTGGAGTAGACTGTGTTTCATGATACGAATTTCTACTGTAATCGAATGTGAGACATAAAGTTGAATCAATTTGGCTGACTACAAAGTTGATTTAGAGAATTTATTCATCCTCTTGTAGTTAGTTCTATAGTTAGTCTTGTATCTGTTCAGTTTGAGTTTTGCTTGATCTATATGGCACTGATTAGAAGGTTGTTGTTGCTTTCATTTGTGATACTGTTTGTAGATTGTGAGATTGTAACTTGGTTTGACCTTGTCAGGTGTGGGCAGCGGGATTCTCTACTGCAATTTTGAAGAAAAACAGCTCTTTAGCAAAACCTGCGGTTGAGACTAAAGAGTTAAATGCCTCTGGAGGTGCAGCGAGCTTGTCAAAGGTGCAAGAAGAGGAACCTCCAGCAATTGAAACCATGCTTCTTATGGTATTAGAGAAGCTGTTCTCATTCATTCTAAAGTTGCCTGATGTGGATAAGTACGTAGCCTTATTGGCGTCGTAGTTCTGTTATTACTCACTATTAGCTGTTTTGAAATGCACATAACAATGATATCATCTCTAACCAAATGTATAATTTTTTCCTGTAGGAGGTTAACCAAGGTAGTTTCAGTCCTCTCAACAAACCCTCCCCACTGTCCACAGCTTTACCTTTACAGCACGGGTGACAAAGTCGTCCCACACCAATCCATCGAGTCCTTCATCGCAGAGCAAAGGAAAATAGGTAGAACAGTGAAGTCCTTCAACTTCGGCACATCCCCTCACGTCGACCATTACAGGACTTTCCCCAACATATACTCTCAAGAGCTCAACCATTTCTTGAAAGAATGCTTGGCTACACCAGTTAAGCAGACGTAAACTAGTCCAAATCCAGATTTGTGTAGATTAATAAGAGTCTGTCCATCTCTGCTGGTATTGTGGCAACAGGAACAACCTCTTTCTGTAACTTTCACCAGGAAATGAATGCATAAACTCAGTTTTGAAGTTATATTCAATTCACTATTTGCAGCAAAAATCACCATCAGTGAATTTCCCCCCTGTTGGGCCTGGATAAAAGCCCTGAAAGTTCTTACCTAACAAGTTCTTACCTAATATCTAGTGCAAAGTGGATTTCTGATCCTTCACAAAAATCCATCAATCTCCGGCCATTTTGCGGCCATCGCCGGCCGTCCACGTCATAAAAATTGAAGCTTTACTGCATTTTTTAGGAACAAGTCCAGGTTCATTGTACTTTAATAGACCAACCATAAAAGCTCAGAGATAATATATCAGGTAAATTTAGACTCTTTGGGTCAAAAATGTCGACTTTGGAGGATTCGCTGGTCAGCTCCAAGCTCTCTCCGGCCAATACTTATGGAGCGGTGGTTCTCGGCGGCACATTTGACCGATTGCACGACGGCCACCGCCTCTTTCTCAAGGTCTTATCTCTATTATCGTCTCTGTTTCTTGTTTGGTGGGTCTGTGTGCTGAAAGGTACTGACTTGGGTTTTTGATTGCGGCGGTTGGAATCTTCAGGCGGCGGCGGAGCTTGCACGGGAACGGATTGTGATCGGAATTTGCGTCGGACCCATGTTGGCAAAGAAACAGGTGTTTGTAGTTGCTTTTTGCCTAATTTTACTTCATAGTTTCATTGTCGGAGTTTGGAGTATACTTCCTAGTTGGCTAGTTCGTACTGAGTTTCCAGAATTGTTGTGAAGTTGATGACTTGGTTTGGTTTTTGGTTACACTTTTGCAGTTTGCTGATATGATTCAACCCATTGAGGAAAGAAAGCATAATGTTGAAACTTACATCAAGGTATCATACCACGAATTGTGAGATGAGAGATTTTTTTTTCGACTTGAAAGTTGAAGTTTTGATTCAAATCGGGAGAATTTGATAATGAAATGGTGTTGAACTTGTAATATGTAAGTTACATATCCACATATGAACTGTGTTAAGAAACAGGTCCGCATGATTCCCTCCCAATGTCACTTAACTAGCCAATTCTCTTCTCAAACGACGCATCATCTATGCAAACTGATTGTGTTAAGCAGTTCTGAATACCTCTTTTTATAGATGTTACTTTCCATACCGAGTTAGCAAGCAGGTCTTGAACTTAATCACACCAGCAATGTAATTTGGCCTGTGTAGTTGAATTGGGGTTTCAATAGGTTCACGTGTTAATATCTGACCCCCAGCATATCTATATGTCCAAATTAAGCAGGTGGCATTTGGTTCTGTGTTTTAATTTCTGTACGGGTTACTGAAGGTGTAATATGTGGCGATACACATGGACCATCAACCTAGCTACCTTGAGGGGTATTGCATCTAGTGAATTTTGTCAAGTTTACCTTTCGTATGGTTGTATCCTAGAAAACATGCTCTTTCTCTTATGGTCTATGATGATTTCTTTTAGTTCTCAATTTCCTACAAATGTTTGCAGTCTATCAAGCCGGAGCTGGTAGTGCAAGTTGAGCCTATTACGGACCCTTATGGCCCCTCAATAGTCGATAAAGATTTGGATGCAATTGTTGTCAGGTTTGTAGTTTTAATTTCATGTGAATGTTGCATGAGTAGCACTTAATCAAAATCTACTCTTCAGCTTTTACATGTCTATATTTTCTGGACTTTTACAATGCTTTCCTTGTAATGTATTCTGGAGACTTGATAGACTAACACATTATGTTGAAACTAATCAGCTGGAATTGCTCTTTGTTGATTTACTTTCAAATGGGAGAAAACTCCATTCTTTACTAATTTTCTACATTTGGTATCTGGCAGCAAGGAGACCTTACCAGGTGGTCTGTCTGTTAATAAGAAGAGAGTTGACAGAGGCCTTTCGCAACTGAAGGTTTGAGTTAGTTGCTGTGAACTTGATCTTTCACTACACTGCTTTCCTTTCACCGAAAATGACTATATCATAATATGGCATTATAGTCTTTGCTTTTGTGGATATTGTGCAGGTTGAAGTTGTAGATCTCGTTTCTGAAGGTACTGGTGGAGACAAGCTTAGCTCAACAACAATAAGGAAGCTCGAGGCAGCAGAGAAGGCCAAAAATGAACAGCTTTATGATAAACCTACTGGAAACAAGTTATAATGCGCCATGTTTTGAGGCTCCAGAGGGTATAGAGTTCCAGAAATAAGATCTACGTAGAATGTAGCTTTGCAAGTATACAACACAGAATTCTTCAAAGGTCTTTGTATGATAAATCTAGTCTCCATTTTGGGAACCTCTTACAAGTATTCTTATCACTTTGTAATGACTAATGAGCCATTTTATACACATTGTATTCTAAAAGAAATTTGGTGGTTATGACTAAAAACAATAGCACATAGAAGCAAGGCTTGATTTGCTAGACTTGTTTAGCATATAAAATACGTGTTAATCAGAGTTGGGCTTAATACCTTATTAATACCTGTTAATCAGCATTTGGGCTTAAATCAGAATGGATTAGGTCCAAACGCTGTCGTTTAGTCTTGCAAAGCAAACTAACATGACCGCCTTTCAGAAAAGACCTGGATTATCGTCAACGAGAATTTGAAACCTCAAACGGTTATATAAAGAACTAACCACCTGAAAATCAAACCCATCTCTCACCCAAAACATCACAATCCCTTCTCTCACTTTCCTTCTCTTTCTCCCTCCTTAATCGGAAACCACCTCCTTCTCCAAGAACCCGGATCACTCATCCCCCAAAACGCCGCTGTTTCTATCACAGAGAGTGATAGCCAAACACCCAGTGGGTTCAAACAGAGCCAAACCCATCGATTTTGCTTCAAGGTTTTCACTAATCCCCTCTCTCTAATTCGTTTAGTTTCAAAGGTTTTATCTTATTTTTGGGTTTCTACTTGGGTTTTGCTTCATATTGATGAATTTCTTTCTGTATTTTCTGGGTTTTTCTTCTTGCTCTGTTTCAAGAACACTTTGCATTTTCTGGAATTTTGTTGATTCATTCTTTTGGTTTCTTTGTTAAACCTTGAGTCTCAAAGGGTTTATCTTTCTGTTGTGTTTCTACGTGGGTCTTGATTCTTATAGGGTAATTCATTTCTGGTAATTCTGGGTTTTTCTTGTTGCTCTGTTTCAAGAACACTTCTTTCTTCACTTCTTTCATGGCGGTTTTCTTTGAATTCCAGATCTCTTGGAGCATTTCAGAAGCGGAAATACGGTAATCTTGACAAGAATATTCTACCTTTTCATTCATTGAGGGTAATTCTCGTCGATTCTGTCTCTAATTTCAACTGGGTAATCTTAGATCTGTTCAAGTTTTAATCTTGTTTTACATTTCTGCAGTGTGTGTTCTTGTGAATCCAGAGCACCAAAAAGAGAAAGTTAGAGAAGAAAGATTCTATTTTTCATTCAATAAGGGTAATACTCGGTGATTCCTTCTCTAAATTTCTACTGGGTTTTAATAATTCTCTGCAAATTTTTTGATTTGCTCAACATTTTTGCAGGTGGGTTTTTGCAGATTCTTGCAAAAATGAATGATTTGATGACCAAATCGTTCCTAAGTTATGTGGACCTGAAGAAGCAGGCCCAGATGGACATGGAAGCTGAGCTTGACGTTGAAGCAGGCCTAGGAGGACAGCTCAATCCCAAAGACCAAGAAAACCTCTCTCAGTTCTTTCATGAAGTATCAGCAATCAAGGCTGATATGGAAGAGATAACCCTTCTCTTGTTTGACCTTCAAAGCCTGAATGAAGAGGCCAAATCCACTCACAGTTCCAAGATTCTCAGAGGGCTAAGGGACAGAATGGAGTCTGATATGTCTGCAGTGCTTCGAAAGGCCAGGGTTGTTAAAGCCAGGCTTGAGTCACTTGATCAGTCCAATGTGATTAGTAGAAAAATGTCTGTGGATTATAGGGAAGGGAGCACTGTGGACAGGACTAGGATGTCTATTACGGCTGGCTTGCGAGTCAAGTTAAGGGATTTGATGTGTGATTTCCAGTCTTTGAGGGAGAAGATTTTGTCTGATCACAAGGAGGATCTCAAGAGGAGGTACTACAGTGCTGTGGGGGAAATGCCGACTGAGGAGGAGCTTGAAAAGATGATTTCCGGGAGTGGGAAGATTGCAATGTTCGAGGGGAAGAGTGAGTTGGAAATCGAGAATAAGGTCAGGCATGAGGCAGTGATGGACATTCAGAGGAGCTTGACTAAGCTGCATCAGGTGTTTCTTGACATGGCTGTGCTGGTTGAGGCACAAGGTGAACAGATTGACAATATTGAAGAGAATGTGGCAATTGGGGGACAGTATATCAGTGGTGGCACAAATAGTCTTCACTATGCTAAGCAGATGAAGAAGAAGAATAACAAATGGGTGCTTTGGCTTTGTGCTGTGGTGGTGATTATATTTCTGGTGTGCTTAATTTCAATGCTGGCTTCTTGAATAGCACAGGGGTTTTGATTATTTTAGGGGGACTAACTAGGTCTGTGAATACATGTTTTTGCTGAGCTTTCTGTGATCATAGAGTGGCTTAGCTACTGCATTGTGGCCTTCAGGCTTGTTAGATATGGCTTTTTGGTTTTTAGTTTTCATTTAGGTGGAGAAGAGTACTTCTTTGATGTTCTCTTAACCAACAGTAAATGTTAATGAAGTAAATTTCTTTACCTTATGTCTCCTACTTTTTCAGTTTTTACTCTGTTTAGGTAAGAAAAGCACTTTGCTCTCATAAGATTCACACAGGTTTATCACTTTCTAACTAATCCACAGATAAAATGCTAATTGAAATGCATTTCATTAATTGAAAAATGGAACATTATACACAGAATGGAAACCTATACAGGATCATATATTATTGAACAGTAGAGAGCTACACTTCAATTGAAAGCTTCTAGTATGCTTTACCTTTTAGCTTCAATCTTTTTACAACATGAAATACGAGTGAAGGGATAGAGATATATTGTATTTTATTTCCAAAATTGAAGAACAGTAATCAGCCACTCTTCAGTTGATGCTGAGTTGTTGTGTAGCAGTCCAAGTGTTACCCGGCTCTAGCTGGACATTTCCAATCTGACATGAACACAAGGAATTCAAGTTATCCTCTCACGTTAGAATTGGTATATAGTTCACTATGCACGGAGAAGAGTTATGGAAAAATTACGCTCAAGTGACCGAACTCATTCTTTGAAGTTTGAACAAGTTCAAATAGTCAATACTGAAGAAACAGGAAGGTTTATTACCTGTGCATTTTCCACACAAACAAAATCCTTGTAGCATGCTTCCATTGTCAGATATGGGTTCCATAAAACAGCGTCCGACCAACTACATGGGAAAAACAATTGTGGAGAGAGAGACGTGAAACCAAGACATAGTAAAAATTTGGCCAAACAAAAGGAGAATCAACTGAGATTCACTCACTTGGTGTTCTTGATAGATATTATATCACCTAATCCATTATCAAGATGCAACTCTCTAGGAGCGTCCAGGTATACACAATCCACAAATCCAGGAAATGTGACAGCATCCCTGTGTCATTAAGATAACAATCAGAGAACCCCTAACTACTTGTTCCAAAGGATTGGTAAAGAACTAAAGATATTTCTCAAACGAAACACATAGGGATAAAAGCATAGTATTTAGGTTACCGCACTCTTGACCTTAATTTAGCTGGCCAATATACAACAGAACACAAATGATGAACTCATTTGACTTTTGTCCTATAATAGAAGCATGCCAATAAATGCTACAAACCTTTCTTCCTTGCCCTCCAATGGATTCTTGGGATCGGGATCTTTATTTAGTGTTTTACGGCCTTTCAAACCTTTAACTGATGCTGCTTGTGCAGAAGCCTGCATCATAAATCACAAGACGAATGATTTTCATCATTTTTCTCTGAGCACAATTAAGAAAAACTGAATCCCTTGACATAAAATGATCATACTTACACTGAAATAAGTATGCAGCGCGGTACTGAATGAAAATGGATTGCTGTCTGTATTTTTAATAAAAAGTTCGGTGGAAAGGCTCTTTGTTTGCAAAGTAATCTGCAATCAGGAAGACACATACGAAATTAGCATCTTTTTCCCAATCAACATTGTCCAGAACGAAAAACTATATGGTGCAGTCAACAGATTACAATTACAAAGTTACAAATTATGCACGCTATCTAACACCAAGGGGGAAATGAATTACCAGTTGAACTAGATGAGCATCATTTTCATATAGGAATGGGAAAACTGACCTTGTACAATGCTTGAAAACTGAAATCCCACATGGCACGACTGTAAGGACCATCTTTCAGTTCTAAAGTTAAGACAGGATCTCCTTGCACATTTTCAGAATCAACGATCGACCAGTCTAGATTTCTTGCAAATCCATGCTAGTAATTGAACAAACATCATCAACCCTTAGAACAATATCAGAAGATAGAATAGTGCAGTGATAATATCATGCAGCACAAAGAGCTAGATCTCCAGAAGGGTATCCTTGATGGCAGGACAAGAATCTTTTTTTTTCTTCTTTTTTCTTTTCTAAAGAAAAGAGAAAAAAAAGCTAAACCAAATATGACAGGTTGCTTTTAAGTTATCACTCGACAACACATAGTGTTCTTAGTTGGTCCAAGACTTTTAGTCAACTAGTCAACCAACCAACAATTCTATACAACCTTCACACCTTTTTGACCCTTGCAGGCTGCACAGTTCACATGCATTTCAAACTATCTTGTGGAAGTGTTGCATGCATCTCACATGACCTATTTCTTCTGGATATAAAAGATATGGGTGGGCTTCTTATTCTCACAAAAAATTAGAGTTGAAGGTCCAAGTACTAAGGAAGATATAGTGCAGAGCTGTATGTGAGAATTGGAAGAAATTAATCTCAGTTCCATTGACATGTACTTGTGTTTAAATATTGGGTTTAATTTCTTCCAATATCTCACCTCCAGCTTTTGCAGCAGTTTAGTTTAAGTTTCCAGATGAAAGTTACAAGAAAATTCAGTGAAATCAGAGTGCAAAGTTGTAGGTAAGAATTGGAGGAAATTAAACCCAACATGCATAATATCAGCTGCAAAGTGGGTTTAATTTCCTCCAATATCTTATCTCCAACTTACACTAAAGTAAATGTCGATAGCATCAGACTACTGCTAGTAATCAGAGTGCAAAGTTGTCGGTAAGAATTGGAGGAAATTAAACCCAACATGCATAATGTCAGCTTAAAGGTGGGTTTAGTTTCCTCCAATATCTTATCTCCAGCTTACACTAAAGTAAATATCTATAGCATCAGCTTACTGCTAATAATCAGAGTGCAAAGTTGTAGGTAAGAATTGGAGTAAATTAAACCCAATATGCACAATGTCAGCTTGAAGGTGGGTTTAGTTTCCTCCAATATCTTATCTCCAGCATACGCTAAAGTACATGTCTATAGCATCAGATTTCTGCTAATGATCAGAGTGTAAAGTTGTAGGTGAGAATTGGGGGAAGTTAAACCCAATATGCATAATGTTAGCAGCAAGATGGGTTTAATTTCCTCCAATATCTTATCTCCAGCTTATACTAAAGTAAATTTCGATAGCATCAGATTACTGCGAATGATCAGAGTGCAAAGTTGTAGGTGAGAATTGGAGGAAGAAAAACTCAATATGCATAAGGTCTGCTGCAAGATGGGTTTAATTTTCTCCAATATCTTATCTCCAGCTTACGCTAAAGTATATGTCGATAGCATCAGATTACTGTCAATGCTGCATCACTGAATTGCAAACTACACCTCCTAAATAGCAACTCCATTGCATTGTCTTCTTCTTCCTGAGTTATTCTTTTATTTTGTTCATTTTATCCTTCAAAAAGATGATGATTTTGTTCATGATTACTGGTAGGTATAGGAAGAAAAATAGAGGGGACAGTACCTGCTGCATCAGGCCGGGTCCAAACTGTGGGAAACAATGCGGAACTCCTCCACTATCCGAAGAGAGATATAGTCAGTATCTGACGAAAATCTCAACCTTTCAGGAAACAATTATAATTCAAGATCACATTCTCGTGATCATGCAAGACGTATTCTGCTCTTTAAACTAAATGAAAATCACATGTACTTCATCTCCTTCCAACATATCACCACAAATCACATATTCATTGCATAACGACCCAAAAGAGATTGTTAATGATCATTCCAGATGTTCTCTATCTAAGACACATTACAAAGTGAATTCAAGGCATAAACCCAACAGATACCTTAAGAACCTAAGCTCATTGTCTCTCAAGATTCAAACTTTAAACCAAAAGGAACCAATTTTAATTTCTGTTGAAAAAAAACTCAAAATCAAAACTAAAGATGCACACAAAAATCAAAAAACAACCTGATCGGTTTCTGCCCATTAAACACAGCATCAGGTCTCACGAAAAGGAGATCTTTCCCATTCGGTACTTTCCAAGAAGTAATGCATCCACCAAATAGATACACATCTGCCTCACTGCAACAAACACATTCCATAACCCATCAGAACAAAAATCTCAATTTTCATATGCATTATGCAAATTCAGCCACACATACAATAACCCATTACAATAAAAATCTAAACTTTCCATCTGCATATGCAAATCTAGCTACACATTCAATCACCCATTTTAATCAAAAAGTCAAAGCTTCATTTCTCTTATCCACAAAACCAGTACAATGTACCTGCCATTTGAACCGGTCAAGACAACCTTGGGTAAGTTCCCTTCTCCATCTGTAACCTTCACTCCAGAAGTAGCAATCTCCTTGTACGAACTCGCCATAGCAATAACAGACGACCTTTTTTGTGATTGCAAACAATACCTGATTCAGTGTGGTTGTGAATATTACAGGTAGTAGTTGATAAATTAGTGAGGGTGCAATGAGAGAAGAATGAATAAACAGACCGATTGACTCGGCGAAGGTTTGGTGGAGTGAGGGTAGGGAGTGAAATGTGCATAGAAGCCATCGCCATTTTCTTCGATTATATGACTCTTTCCTTGTATTCAACTCACTCCATTTATATATCTACTCATGGATGCGCCACAACCCGCCAAGCCCAAAGTATCCAAAATTCGGATATTCTTTTGAGTGGCTCTAAGCAATCTGCTCAATCCAATTAGGTTAATGGGTTGAACCATTCGGTTCTTGCTCGGTCTCAATTTTTGGCCCAACATCAACCAGATCAAATAGAGATATTTGATCACCAGAACAACGCATGATTTTGTTAACTTAGCTAACATGCATGTCGTGGTCACCTGGTCACAACATGAGCTTCATCTAGGGTTGTAGTAGCATGCATGGAGATTGCTCAGGTCTTCCATATGTGGTTTTGCATGGTTCATTTGGTTACGTAGTCCTCGTCTTCATATTATTCTTTACATTTTAAATTAAAATTAAAAATTATCAATATAAAACGTGATGTCTCTCTAAATAAATAAGTAACAAGCGGTTCAGAAAATTTGTTAAAAACTTCTTTAATTGACTCGTAATTTTGTGAACGGACTGATGTTGATGGCTGGTTAGTAAGCTTACTAATTGTGTTTTAGATAGTGTATTACTACACCTTATTAACAGATAATTTTTAGCGGCCACTATTCGACTCCTCGCTATATCTTAAGTTGGGACATCTTGATCTGACACATTTGATTGCACATGTGTTTCCACATTTGATCTCATTTACAAATTCTGCTGTCCCACTTTTAGAAATCTCTGTTCCCTTTACACATTTGATCTCATTTACAAATTCTGCTGTCCCACTTTTAGAAATCTCTGTTCCCTTTTAGTGATAGGCTCTTTTCTCTTTCAGTAATAGGTATGCTATACCCTGAGCTTAGGTATATGACAAACCCTAATTATATATCTATATCTGTTCTTTGAGCTTAGGTATATGACAAACCCTGATTATATATCTATATCTGTTCTTGGAGCGTAGGTATATGACAAACCGTAGGTATATGACAAACCCTGATTATATATCTATATCTACTCTTTGAGCTTAGGTATATGACAAACCCTAATTATATATCTATTCTTTGAGATTTATAATGAGAAAGATACCTTCATTCTCGAGGGCTATATAAAGACCCGACTGCTCTCATCACTTCCCATTCACAATCCTCGCTCTCCTCTTTTCAATCATGAAACTTTCTCCTTCATAACAGTTCGAAAAGAGCAAATCCCAACGAAACCCCGTGTTGAATACACTCTTCCAAATTAAAGTCATTTTTACCATGGCCGATTTCCGGTATCAATGGCCACCCTCAGTTTTATCACGTGAACATTACAATATCGTCCTCATCTTCAACGCTGTTCTACTAGATTTGGAAAGACAAGCGGCCCCTTCCTCCTTCGCCATCGTCACTTTCATGGTGTCAACACTTCTCACCTTCATCCAGATCAAATTCCCGGCCACCGAAACACCATCTTTCCCATTTGATACCCACCACACCAAGTTCATGGTTGCCATGCTCAGCTTACTTGGCTACTGTTTCTTCGCCATAGGGGCTTCTCAAGACTACTGGTTCCCAACTCACACTCGCAAATTACGCATGGCTATGAAGCTTACAGCTTCCCTTTTGGTCGCTTCCCTCGTCTCACTGCTGCTTCCCAAGCCTTGGGACCGCGTGCCGTACGTGACCTACTTCTTGTACTTTACAGGCCACGGTCTCGGTTTTGTCAGAGATGAACATCTGGCTTACTATCACCGCGTTGTTGATGGATTCGTTCGTATCTTACGCGCGCTTCACCGGAGGTTGAGAGTAACGCGCCCGCCGTTGCCGGTGACTGTCAGTGTGCCCAATATCTCCAACCAGCCAATTGCGAACCGTAGATCAATCATGGAAGTCAGAACATTCCACCAGTGAAATTTTAATTTTCCCTCCCTCAGCACACATGCTTTGGCAATATTTGGGGAGAGGGGGGTTGTTTTTTTCAGGTCCTTGCTTTCTCTTTGTTCAATATTGTTCACCATAATTGATGTTTAAATTGAAAAAATAAAAAAACAAAGATTAGCAACAACTAGGTTACTTAGTTCAGTTTCGTCTAGTGTCATATATTTTTTTATTTCAGAATTAAGAGATTATGAATTCGACTCACAAGCTGTTGATCGATTGTAACATATTATTGTTGTAATAAATAAAATGAGTCCATGTTATGTATTATTTTTCTAGTGAGAGACTCTTGTTGAAATGAGGATTCACAAAATGAAATAATTTGAATCTTTGCAACATTGTTTGACGGGTCGGATCGAGGCCAACATGCTATATTGTAGGATAGCCCAATACAGAATATTCTAGATCAAATATATCCACAATTTTTCCTCGCTTAAGAAAAATAAAATATTGTAATATATCATGCCGGGACAGCTGGGATCGCTGGTGAAGAACCAGCGTCTAGTGAAGGCAGTAGTCCAGAGGTTTGAGAGATGCATGAGCACCAGAACAGCTGTGATGAGCTTCGGCGACGGCAACCACGGCGCTCTGGGGTTACCCACGTCCTTAATGGGCCTGGTGTCGACGCCTACGAGCCCACACGGGTCCCTTCTCTCCCTTCCGACATCACCGCCGTCACCGCCGGCCATTATCACTCCCTGGCGGTCACCTCTCAAGGTCAGCTTTGGGCCTGGGGAAGAGACCTCGAGGCCCAGCTCGGCCGTGGTGGTCCTTCTCCCAGGTAAAGGACCCTTTTACTTGTTTACAGTTTTCATGATTGCGTAGAAATTGATTTGAGTTTGAGAATTCAGAGAAAATGGTTCTGGTAATTTAGTAAATGACAACTGTAATGTTACTAGTTTTAGTCAATAATGATTTCTTAGAGTAAAATCAGCAATGTAGTTTGTTAATGTGGCCAAGATTAACCAAAGGGCATGGAATTTTTTCGTTTTTTGGATTGATATGGAAGACCCCATTTTGATGGAGCTTTTTTATTGTTATCTCATTTACTTTAGCAGTTTAGTCTTTTATATGAATTGATAAATGGTGAGTTGTTTGTGTATTGAGTTGTTGTTGTTATTGGCAGAGATTCGTGGAATGAACCGAGGAGAGTAACGGGATTGGATCGAGTAAATGTGTGTTCTGCATTTGCGTCTGGTGTCATTTCTGCGGCTATTGGAGATGATGGTTCTCTGTGGGTTTGGGGAAAGTCGAAGCGTGGCCAGCTTGGTCTGGGAGAGCAAGTCATGGAGGCTGTGGTGCCTTCCCGAGTTGAAGCGCTTGCCGGTGAGAAAATTACTAAGGTGCGCTCTTATGCTTTAGGTAGGAATACTGAATGATACACTGATGCAATAAGTGACTCCCCGATTGGCCAGAAACAGAAATAAAATGTATGAACTTTGTCTTGGATTCTTGAATGTTGTTTACTTTGTAAGATGGAAGTTGTTGGAGCACAAATGTTCTGTGGCAGGTTGCACTTGGTTGGGGGCATGCTCTTGCATTGACTGAGGATGGAAAGTTGTTTGGTTGGGGTTATTTTGCTGACGGTAGGATTAAAGAATTTTTGGAGACTTCTCAACTGGAATCTACTTGAAGTAATCAAGAACTGTCGAGTTCATCTTTGGAAGCTGCTGAGAAGCTGGTTTTAGAAGGAATGGCCAAGGAGAATAACATGCCAATAGTTTGGGAACCCAGTTTAGTGAGAGAACTACATTCTATTAAAGTTGTAGACATTGCATGTGGTCTTGATCATTCATTAATTCTCACGAAAAATAAAAAAACAACCTGATCGGTTTCTGCCCATTAAACACAGCATCAGGTCTCACGAAAAGGAGATCTTTCCCATTTGGTACTTTCCAAGAAGTAATGCCCACCAAATAGATACACATCTGCCTTACTGCAACAAACACATTCCATAACCCATCAGAACAAAAAGAGTGCGGCTATTAGGACCTCCAAATTTGCTCACTTAACCTCACTTTATTATGAATTATTAAATAACATATTTATCCTCTTATACAATGACTACTAAGGACACTGATTAAACAAAAAGTAATATTATATTTATTCTCTCTAAACTTTCTAATTCAATAATAATACCATAATGGATTGCATATTATTATTTTCCTTATTGATTTTTATTTTCTAGTTTTATCACATACTTATTAAAGTATTTATATATTTATATTATCATACATGTCACATGCATATACAAAGTGAAAATTTTTTACAAAAATTATGATCTATCAATTATTAAAAAAAAAAGTAAATATTTTTACAAATTATGATCTATCAATTATTAAAATAATTTATCATCATGAGTATAAAAACAAAAAATATAAACTTACAAAAAAAATAGTATATGTAAAATAGAAATACAAAAGTAATAAAAATATAAAATAGCTCATGTAAGAACATTCATTTGATCGATAAATAAAATTTGAGACACAATCCTTTTTTTTTAATATTTAAGATAATAGTATTCTTTATGCATGATTCGAATGAACTTTTCTTGAAAATTGATGTCATTGAAAATTATTTCTTACAATTTGATCAAAAAATGAATGTCTAGTGACATTTTATGCAAAATAAAAAAAATAAAAAAATTAAGAAAATTAAGAAATCAAGGTCGGAAATAGATGTTCGCATGCAAAAAGAAAAAAAAGAAATTGGAGGTATAGTGAGTGAATAAGAGGTGTAATGAGTAATATATTAATATAATGTGAATTACAAAAACAAAGCTATTTTAGGAATTTGAAAGGAGGTATAATGAGAAAATGTTTGTATTTAAAAGTAAAATGGAGGTATAGAGAGAATGAGAGGTACACTGAGGAAATTTGGAGGTCTCAATAGCAGCACTCGAACAAAAATCTCAACTTTCATATGCAGTATGCAAATTCAGCCACACATACAATAACCGATTACAATAAAAATCTAAACTTTTCATTTACAGACGCAAGAATAGCTACACATTCAATCACCCATTATAATCAAAACGTCAAAGCTTCATTTCTCTTATCCACAAAGCCAGTACAATGTACCTGCCATTAGAACCGGTCAAGACAACCTTGGGTAATTTCCCTTCTCCATCTGTAACCTTCACTCCAGAAGTAGCAATCTCCTTGTACGAACTCGCCATAGCAATAACAGACGACCTTTTTTGTGCTTGCAAACAATACCTGATTCAGTGTGGTTGTGAATATTGCAGGTAGTAGTTGATGAATTAGTGAGGGTGAAATGAGAGAAGAAAGAATAAACAGACCGATTGACTCGGTGAAGGTTTTGTGGAGTGAGGGTAGGGAGTGAAATGTGCATAAAAGGCCATCGCCATTTTCTTCGATTATGAGACTCCTTCGATTCAACTCACTCCGTTTATATCTTCTCCATGGGTGCGCCACAACCCGCCAAGCCCAAAGTATCCAAAATTCGGATATTCTTTTGAGTGGCTCTAAGCAATCTGCTCAATCCAATTAGGTTAGTGGGTTGAACCATTCTGCTCTGTCTCCAATTTCAGGCCCAACATTAATCTGATCAAGTCATTTTATTTTCAAGCTCTATAATGTTGTGATACTAAAAAATAAAATAAAAAAGCTCTATGATGTTAACTTGTTGAGCAAGTGAACCTACCTAATAGTTCCTGGAAATTTGATATTTACTACCAAAGGTCAAGTAAGTAATGTTATTATATTACTTTTTCCCCTCTTTTTTGTTATTCCTTGCTTGGCTTTCCCTCCCTCTATCTGCTTGTAGATCATCTACTGCTTCCTTCTTCTTCTTTTGTTCTCTTCCTCTCTTTTCATCTGTTTTTCTTCACACAAAATGAACAAATTCGCTTGGATCAAGACTTGATAGTATTCTGATCAATGATGGTGGGGTACAAATACACAATCCTTGCAGATCCTCTTTCTCTTTCTATATCTTCCTCTCCATCATTTTAAGGGAAATTTACCTTAAAGTTTTAATCTACATTTTTATTCATCAGACCATCACTATCATCACTCAATATGGATGAAGCACTAGCTTTGAGATCGAAGGTTTACAACCCTTTGGAAATTTACCACAACCCTATCACAATGACCTCAATGAAGCACACACGTATTTACTAATTATTATGTGGAGAATGAATAGAGCCATTTGATGTGGAGGATGAGAAATAAAAATAAAAATAACAACTGCCGGCCAACAAACTGAACTAGCACGCTTCGATAGTTTGATTAATTCTTTGGTCATATATACGTACCCTCCTCTAGCTCTTCTCTTTACGACATACGAATGCCCAAGTTTAGTTTGATCATTACCAGAGCAACCCAATTAAAAAGAAAGCTAAGTTATAGAAAGCTTTCTATCCAGAATTTACTGCCAGAATTGATTGATTTTCTTCCAGACTTTACTGCCAGCTTTCTATCCCCGCCAGTAAATTCTGGTAAGAAATTCTAGTCTAATTATTGTAGAAGTTATACAGTAACTTGATTGGTTTTACTGTATGACATGGTAATCAGACTAGGTTGAACCAAAAAAAAGAAGAATATCAGAGACTCGATCAGGAAGCTAAGGATGACTAAGTTGCAGAGATCATATACTCCTGTTCGGATTTTGTATAGATGACTAAGTTGCACTAAAGAAATAGAGGAAAACTCCCTTCGGCGTCCTCGATCTACGCGGTCCCCATGCAAAGACCTGGTTAACCCACAAAAGGACAAAACCAAAACCCGATTTAAATCAAAGATTCCCGACTATCATCACCAATTCAACATCGCTGATGACTCGATGAATCAATTAAAGCACGTACAGGATCATTTTTGATCTTAGAATACCTCGTCTCTTTTCACAAATTTAGCACCCTTTTTAGAAAAAGCGCTTTCGATTCTCGCTCACATATACTTTCTCACTTGCCCTCTCAAGTCTCCACCCATTGCTACAAAGTCAAGAATATTTCCCTCATCATGAACTCTATTGCTCGACCTCAGTATTCAAAATGCAACCATTTCCTTACAACGCAAGAATTTTCACCTTATAACCTAGCCTCCTCAATTAAGGATCGATCCAATATGCTACCATTCTCGATCTGATTGTTCCCAAACCCAAACTCAAGAAAACCAAGCTGCCCGTACGTTTCTGTTTCCGCTAGCTCCTCCTCTTCCTGCTCGATCCCTAGCTTCGTCCTCATATACCATTCTCCAAACCATGGCCGATTTTCGCTATCAACGACAACCCTCGGTCTTACCACGTCAACATGTTGATAATATCTTCATTTTCAACGTAAACCTTGTTCTGGTAGATTTGGCAAAACAAGTAGCCCCTTCCACCTTCGCCATTTTCAGTTTCATAGTGTCGATACTTCTCACCTTCATCCAGATCAAATCCCAGGCTGCCGGAATACCGTCATCTGACTACTCATCTCCATTTTTCGAAACCCTCTGTAACAAGTTCATGCTCGCCATGTTCAGCTTACTAGGGTTCTCTGGCTTCGCCATTGGGGCTACCCTAAACTGTTTCCCATCTCACACCGGAAAACTTCGGGTGGCAATGAAGTTCACGGCTACTATCTCAGTAGCTTCACTGGTTTCAATATTGCTTCCACAGCAATGGGACCAGGTGCCGTACGTGATGTACTTCTTCTATTTGGTAGGCCACGGTATCTGCTTTGTTCGAAATATTTGTCTGGCTTATTATTTCCCGAATGGATTTGTGCATGCCTTACGCGCGTGTCACCGGCGGTTGAGAACAACACGAACACCGTTGCCGGTGACACTCAGTGGGCATGGATCAGTTACGGAAGTCTGAACCCTCCCCTAGTAACTCGTGTGCTTCACCCAATGTGTATTTGTTGCCTTAGCTCGGCTAGGTTTCGCTTTTTTGTTCTTTTTGTTTGCTTGAATAACAAATTCACCTTTTTTTTGCAAATCAAACCATGTCTGCCTTTTGTGGCACATGAGCATGAGACGGGTGGTTTGCAAAAATATGGGTGCTAATTTTACTTAATTTCTTGTTGTTTTTTAATAAGATTTTGTTTTCTTATTTGATCAGCGAGATAGGTTGTTATTTCTGAAGCGATAGATCTTAAATTTCACAGATTGTTAGTTGTTATGTGTTACCATGTCCAACAACAAAGATTATAAATGTGTGGAATTATTTGTTATGTGAAGGAGCACTTGTAAAGTTGTAAAGTCATAACTGAGTTCCTCTCCTCGTATTTCTCTACTCATATTGCCTCATAAGTGGCAAGTAATTGATGTTGTAGATTAGTTAGGCCTTTGATTAAACATGCACGAATGTCCAGATCGACTTATTAGGCAATATTAGGAGAAGACACACTCCTTAGGAGAGGATCTCGGTTCAAGCCTGTTATCATAGAATAAGGTGCATGCTAGGATGGCACATCGTAATACTTGTACTAGTGAAAGATTGATCGTTCCATCATGATCACCACTTCAAACATAACTAAACGAGTCAAGTAATTATAGTGTATAATGTTTCTCATGTATCAATTTTTATTACAACTCGAAATACTCATTTTGAATACTAAAAAGACATATTTTACCATTTTAAGACTCAATTGTAACAAAAAATATTAGCCACTTTAAAGACAATATTACTATTTTAAATACTTATTTCATATCATATTCGATAAAAAGCGCTATATATATTAGGTGAGTAACTAAATTACAGCCTTTGAAACACTATTATCTATTCAGTCATTTGGCAACTACACTAGCACTTGTTGCACGGTTGCACCACAAAGAGACAAATCTTCTTTAATTTCTTCCTTTCACGTATATTCCTCTAGACTGACTGAGTGACTAGTGACACCCCGAAGTCCCGAACATGCAAATTTTTGGCATTAAAATTCTCCTTTCTTCCTTCCTTTCTTCTCCATGCGGTCCCATGCAACTGACTTGGAGAACCCACAATGTGAATCCTGCTTCAATCCGAATCCCTCTATTTTGTTGCTCAAAATAAGAAAAACAAAAACTAAACTAAACGGAGCTATGCGGAAATTCTACAAGGATTTGAAACACTCCATCATTGTCAGTAAATTTTATTGTTTGGAACCCAATAATTCTTGCTTAATCAATCGTGACAACGAAACGATTGAGCACGTCCCTTCGATCTCTTTTATTCGAAAATTCTTAATTACTTTGTTGGGAAAATAACAATATCACAGTTCCCAGCCAGATGAATCCTACAACCATCATGCCATCGCTCAAGCACAGCCCTTATTAACAGCCAATTAAGAACGGTAATTTTTAGTTCTATACCGTTTCACAAAATAATTAACCCCATTTTGCTAGGAACCCCAGAATTTTTCACATTTGAGCCCTATTGCTCGATCTCTGTGTTCACTGTTCAGAGTGCCAATCATTTCCTTACAAATTAAGAAAGAATTTTCACGTACCTTCCCTGCCTCCTCAATCAAGATCCAATATGTCCCTTCTGTAGATTGTTCCCAATTAAAGCCAATCTTAAGAAAACCAAGCTGCACGTACGTTTCTGATTTCACTCCTCCTTTTCCTGCTCTCTCCGTCCTCAAATACCTCTATCCAAAGACCAAACCATGGCCGATTTTCGCTATCAAGTATATATTAACCTCGTTCTTGGTGATTTAGCAAAACAAGTAGCCCCTTCCACCTTCGCCATTTTCAGTTTCATAGTGCCAATACTTCTCACCTTCATCCTATTAAAATTCCCGGCAGCCGGAATACTGTCTTCTCCGTTTGAAACCCACCACGTACTGACGTACACCAAGTTCATGGTCGCCATGCTCGGCTTAATTACTAGGGTTCTCTGGCTTCACCATATTGGGGCTACCCTAAACTACTTCCCAACCCACACCGGAAAATTAACTTCACATGGCGATGATTGTAAATTATACTAGCTCTTGAGGAAGTCGATTAATTAGGGTTTGCTGGCATCTTCCACTCGTCAGCCGCGGAACTAGGGACAGACGGTCACAGACCCAGGGAAATTATAACTGTAAGAGTGTAAGACTATGTGGCACAGTTGATGCAAATGACATATTTACCCCAATATCTAAACTTGATTACAAAATTCTGACACGCATCCAAACGTATCGGATAGGAGAAGACGGCCCAATATGTCTGTGCTTGTCCCAGACGACGTCGTTTCAAGTGCCAACCTACGATCTAATATAACTCAGACGGCGTAGTTTAATCCTGGCATACGATATGCCGGGACTGGGATCGCTGGTGAAGACGGTAGTTGGAAGGTTTGAGAGATGCATGAGCACCAGAACAGCTGTGATGAGCTTCGGCGACGGCAACCACGGCGCTCTCGGGTTACCCACTTCCTTAATGGGCCTGGGTGTCGACGCCTACGAGCCCACCCGGGTTCCTTCTCTCCCTTCCGACATCACCGCCGTCACCGCCGGCCATTATCACTCCCTGGCGGTCACCTCTCAAGGTCAGCTTTGGGCCTGGGGAAGAGACCTCGAGGCCCAGCTCGGCCGTGGCGGTCCTTCTCCCAGGTAAAGGTGTCAGCTTTACAGCTTCTTTGAGCTCTATGAAGCAGCCCAAATGGACCCTTTTAACCCTTTGGTGTTTTAGGATTGTGTAGAAATTGATTTCAGTTTCAGAATTCAGAGAAATAGTTCTGGTAATGTAGCAATTGACGACTGTAATGTTACTAATTTTAGTCGATGATGATTTCTTAGAGTAACATTCAGCAATGTAGTTTGTTAATGTGGCCAAGATTAACCAAAGGCATGCAATTTTTTCGTTTTTTGGATTGATATGGAAGACCCCATTTTGATGGAGCTTGTTTATTGTTATCTCATTTACTTCAGCAGTTTAGCCTTTTATACGAATTGATAAATGGTGAGTTGTTTGTATATTGAGTAGTTGTTATTATTGGCAGAGATTCGTGGAATGAACCGAGGAGGGTAACGGGATTGGATCGAGTAAATGTGTGTTCTGCATTTGCGTCTGGTGTCATTTCTGTGGCTATTGGAGATGATGGTTCTCTGTGGGTTTGGGGGAAGTCGAAGCGTGGCCAGCTTGGTCTGGGAGAGCAAGTCATGGAGGCTGTGGTGCCTTCCCGAGTTGAAGCGCTTGCCGGTGAGAAAATTACTAAGGTGCGCTCTTATGCTTTAGGTAGGAATACTGAATGATACGCTGTGATGCAATAAGTGACTCCCCGATTGGCCAGAAACATAAATAAAATGTATGAACTTTGTCTTGGATTCTTGAATGTTGTTTACTTCATAAGATGGAAGTTTTGGAGCACAAATGTTCTGTGGCAGGTTGCACTTGGTTGGGGGCATGCTCTTGCATTGACTGAGGATGGAAAGTTGTTTGGTTGGGGTTATTTTGCTGACGGTAGGTTAGGAAGCATTAAAGAATATTCAGAGACATCTCAACTGGAATCTACTTCGAGTAATCAAGAACTGTCGAGTTCATCTTTCGAAACTGCTGAGAAGCTGGTTTTAGAAGGAATGGCCAAGGAGAATAACATGCCAATAGTTTGGGAACCCAGTTTAGTGAGGGAACTACATTCTATTAAAGTTGTAGACATTGCATGTGGTCTTGATCATTCATTAATTCTTTGTGGTAGGTAGTGCTGTTCACATTTATACGCTTATGCAGATATAGATATCGGCTCATGCTTGTTTGTTCTAATTGTAGAGTTGTTTCAGGTGATGGGACACTACTGAGTTGTGGGAGCAACGTATATGGTCAGTTGGGAAGAGAAAAACAGAATGTAGGATTACTTCCTGTTGATATAAGCTTCCGTCCAATGTCTATAGCAGCCGGGCTTGGCCATTCTTTGGCAATTTGCCAGGTTCCATCATCAGATGTTATGGGAGGAGCCACAGGTATTATTACATGGGGTTGGAATCAGACCTCTCAGCTCGGTAGGGGTGGGCCAGAAAATATTCCATTCGGAGTTGAAGGATTGGAAGGGGAAACTCCCGTATCAGTATCAGGAGGTCGTGTGCATTCCATTGCTCTCACATCTAAGAGAGAAGTTTGGGTTTGGGGTTCTGGTAAGAATGGAAGGCTTGGGTTAGGAAGCTCCTGTGATGAACCTGAACCAATTGTGCTGGACTCTGTTGAGGGTTGTGAAGTTTTACAAGCTGTATCAGGATTTGATCATAACATGGTCCTAATTGCCGAATGATAAGAATGACTGAGTGATTAAAATAATCATTTTTTTGCTTCGCCTTCCTGTTCTCTTTGATGGCTTTTATGCTTCTATATTGGTCCAAGTTAGTCTGAAAGTTGGTATCATTCCTCCATCAGAATTTGAATACTCCAGCCAACAGAACGAAACATATTGGTGCTGCTTTGTTACACATTTCAAATGATTTGTAAGGATATAAAGAGGGAATGGTTTCCACTGCAGGGACAGTGTAGAGATCGACATTGAATCTTTTTCTTTATCATGGTGGAATGTGAGTGTATATAAACTGTCTGATCTCGTGGTTTTTCAGTTTGAGTTGAGATGGTATTTTGTGTTTCTGTGATTGCATATGGAATCAAAGTGACAATTCAGTAGAATGTTGAAGAACTTTCACTAGGTACAAGAGAAATGTACATGCAAGAAGAAGAATATCACACGGTAAGGCTTGGTGTATTTGTTACAGTTTAATCTCACACAAATAAACTTCTGCTTTTTGCAGTAGTAATTGTTTGCATACTCTGAGAAATCTTATAACCTTCTGCAACTTTTGCAAGAGGTGCAAGTATGCGTTACTTCAAATTAAACCAAATTGATGTTCATGAATCATCAGCATTTTGGAAGGTCCTTAGGCGGAGGCAGAACAGATTGATGTTTGCCCGGTCCATCTTCGACAACAAATGCCGTTTTCAATCCCCATCCGGTATGAAGCTCCAAATGACAGTGCATGAACCAAACGCCTACACATCCAAACAAGGAAAAGCTAAACACACGATATGATGCATAATGTGGAATTGCTTAGACAATGTGGTTTCAGAAAATGAAGTAGTTTGGTAATGTCATACCTGGATTATCAGCTCTGAAACGAATGGCAGTCCAACCACCGGTTGGAACGCCGACGGTGTTTCTCTCAACAGGATCAACCAAGTTGTACTTAGCCGGGTCCTTGGCAGGATCAAAATTCCCAATACCGGTTCCAACAACAAAGAAGTTGTATCCATGAAGATGGAATGGATGTGACTCCACTGTTAGAAGATTGGTGTCCTGCAAAACCAACTCAACTGTAGAGTTGAATGCAATCTTGCTCAGTCTGGTGCCTTTGGAAGTCCCAAGATTGGCTGTGAGTGGTGCACCAGTATAGTTGAAAGGAGTTGGTGGCTTATCAGGGAAGTTAGTCTTAAACACCCCTTTGATGTTGAAGTAATGAGCTTGCAAAAGCGCAACTTGGGGCATCTCAAAAGTGATATTGTTCAAGGAAGCAACAAATCGTGTTCCGTTAAGGCAACTTGGGCAAGATTGTGTTCCGAAACCAATAGTGTAGAACAGGTGTCTGTCGACTTTGAGAGGTACATTTGCTGGGAATTTTGGAGTGTTTAAGCTTTTGAGCTTCTTGTCGTAGCCTAAAGCAAAGGTGGTGTCATTAGGGGAAGGAAGTTGGGGAAGGATAGGTAGAACAGAGTTGGGGACTCCTCTGTATTGAAGTATGGCCGTGACAGTCTTGTTGTCTATTTGTAGTGGAGCATCCATGAAAGGCCTAGCAGCCATGAAGTACCTGTTTGGTACTTGATTAGCTTGGACAAGAACGTTTGTTGTCTGGCCTGGTGCAATTAGTATAGCTTGAGTAGTGAATGGTTTTGTGTAGACTGCATCAACCTCCACTACTGTCAAGTTGTGACCAGCAATGCCAAAGAAAAGTTCGTCGTTGAGCGCTGCGTTGATGATTCTCAAGAGGTATGTCTTCCCTTGCTCAACCTCCATTGCATATGTATCTGAACAACCAAAATAGAACAATATGGTCAAGTTACAAGTTTGTATGGTAGGTTGGCCTAAAAATGTTCAAAGGTTCTTGTAGATTTAGTCTTTCGGGCACAAAATCAATGCAAAAGATACTGGGACTGAAGGGCTTGCTTACGTTTCTCGGAGCATGGAAACAATGGCCCTGGCTTGCCATTGATGGTGTGAGCATCTGAGGAATTTGGCGGCAAGCCCATGTTGGTTCCTTGCTTGACAACTTCTTCGACATCCGCATTCCACCATTCTCCTAGCACAATTTCAGCTTCCCTATGTGGCTGTGGAAAAGGAAATGGGGTGCCTTGTTTAGGCATGATTACAATTGCGCCATAAACAGTGGCTCTTAGCCAAAGAATATGTGCATGCCACCACAATGTTCCTCTTTGACCTGTTACATTGAAGGCATAGGTGTAGCTATTCCCAGTCTGGATAGGACACTGTGTCACATATGCTGGTCCATCCGCCCAACCATTTCGGTACTGTTTCAATCCATGCCTGCAAGAATAGTACAATCAATGTTATCTTTTCACCATCTCAAACATAAGATGTCATACTTGTCTACCATATCAATGTTTAATCCTTACCAGTGAATTGACATGTTATATTGAGCATGGTTTGTAACATTGACAAGAACGCTATCTCCTTCCCTGACATAGATAGTTGGCCCCGGAAACCTCCCGTTTACGGTAACAATGGGTTTTGCATGACACAATCTGCTCACATTCTTCACTTGTATCTGGGAAAGCACAAAGGATTAATTATGTCATCAAATTGAGTACTACACCTCTATCTCTTATTTCTTGATTAGCCATGATTGTATGTAAGTAATATTAACGAACAATTACTTACATCAAATTGGTATTTCTTTATGGCAGCTTCTGCTGGAGAAGTGGATGAACCAAGAAACAAGCCAAAGAAAACGAAGGCCAACCCACAAAAAATCTGATTCCAGCTGCTACTGCTAGCCATTTTCTCTGGCTATGAACAACTTCAACTGTAATGTGTCTATGTGATGATGCATATTGGAGCCAAAGATCTCAAATATTTATACGAACTCTTCTATTAGTTTGTTACAGGGGCTGTGGCTCATTAGGTGAGAATTGAGAAGGGTCCTTGGAAGCAAAACACTGATAGGGACTAACATTGGCTTTGACTGACTTAAAGGCTGGGATTGCCATAAACCCAAGGAGAGGTTTTCAGAAACCCCAGATTTTAAAATCCATAAAGGATATATTTGAACATTAACCAAGCTTTAAGGTAAAGGAATAGAATTGAGAACGAAGATGATATACACGATGGAAACTAAGCATTGGTTTCAAATTAAGTGCCAACTATGCAATGGAAATGCTTTACTACTGGTATGTTTCTCTGGGTCAGATGTCATTCTCTAAAAGCCTGGTTAAGTTATAGACGATTTTTCTTTATGTTTATATATCAAAGATAGAGAATTATTTCTTTGATGCAGAGAGACTTGCTTGCAAGATTTCCTCCTGGCATTTAGGGTTGTTTTCGTTTTTACTTATTGGGGAATCGTTTCATTAAGCTACTTCCATAACAGATTTCCTCTTGCTTCTGGCCAAAGCATTATCTAATGGAACAAATACAGAAATACATAACATACAAACACACCCGTATTGTTGGCTTAACTACGTTATAATCATTTTACCAAAGTTCTTCCATCTCTCTTTGATTTGCCACTATTATTCCAGATTCTTTGGAGTTGAGTTCGATTCACAGTGACATACATTGATATATCCCTTAAATTAATCATAGTGTATAAGCTTATGGAGAATATTAGGTCGACATATGCTAATATTAGTCAGAAAGTGTCAAGTTTATCCAACAGCCAGCAGAATCAGTGCAAGTGAAAACCCCAAAGCTGTTTTGTTCAGTTTCGTCATGCAATAGTATTGGGAACAAAATCATTTTGTCACTAGTTTTGTATCTGATACTAGTGATATTTACTATATATATATATATTTGTTGTACTGAAGTCAGCACTGTTCAATGACACTGTTCACGTGAACAGTGCTGTGTAAATTTTTTTTTTAAAAAAAAGAGTTATTTCCTCCTTCTGTTGTTGTTGTTGTTGTTGTTTGTTGTGTAGACGTGGACTTTCTTATTCTCTTAGTTTATGTCATGTCTTATATTAATGATTAAACTGTTTAAATTATGAATATTTGGTCATCTTTATTTATCTTGATTTTCAAGTTATAAATGTTTATAACGAATGAATAAATGAACCATTTCTTCTTCTAAATTCAAGACTCAATTTGTCGATATCAAATTACAAATTTACAGCTGTGACCATGAATTTGTTAACAGGACAAATAAGATTGCAGGAAAAAACTGTATCTAACTTAGTTTACAGGACATGTACAATTGATTGCTCGAGTTGTATTTGTTGAATCTGTCCCTGTGGTTTTTTAACTTATGGAAGAAAAAAAATACACATTGCCTTATGTTGCAAGGTCCAGTGATTTGTAAGTATAAGGATTTGAAGTCGAGAACAGTAAACTTTTGGTGAATAAAAATAAACTACACACACCAAAAGTGAAGTCATACAAAATCAAATGGAACTTAAAATAACTAATAAGTTTATGCCGAATTTTAGTCGTTATTATATCTTTTCAATAGTCTCTGTCAAGATTTTATGGTGTTTGATGTTTAGGATCAGTGCTGTATAAGGTAGCTATTATGTTAACCAATATAGTTTTACAATTTTAGAAGATGGATTTACAGTTGAATGAATAAGCAGTTGGCCAAATGTTTTAGAAATAAATGTGAAATTCATTGGTATCTGCAAGTTGAAAATTGAGAAGATTTTGCAAACTTCTTCATCTTAGCAAACTCAATGCTCTGCAATGTCCTACGTTGTATTCCCATTCTTTCATACAACTCTTTCATTTTCAGTTTCATCCTTAATTTTATAAGTTATGATCGTGTCTTGAATTACAGTACACTTCACAGATATGCAATGTGGAATTGAATGTCCTCGAGAAATTGACTTTTTCTGTTTTCTTCAGAACTTGGAGAATGAAAGAACATCTGGAGCTTCTATAGCTTTTCGCCATAAGATAAACATGCCGACGCAATATTGGACTAATTTGATGGTGTAATGAACAACAAGAACAGTGTTTTTTAGCTATTTTAGAGATGAAGAAACATACAATTAATTAAAGAAAGAGGAGTGAGCAAACAAATTCTTAATAGAAGATGAAAGAACTCATATTGCTGGAAATGTCATTTGAATGACAATGAAACACATAATAGGTATCCATAAACAGTTAACCAATGTTAAGCATGTGTCCTTTGGGATACCTACATTGTAAAGATTCAAATCAATTGTGAGACTCATTGGTACAATATTTCCACCAATTTTTGTGAATACATAAATCTCAGAATAGGAGCAACTTAGTAATAGATATAAATAAACCTCGAATCTGAGTTATCAAACAAAAAAGCGCGGTAACTGAGTAACATGTGATGACTTTTGATTTATCTGAGTAACATCAGAGTGATCATAAAACATACTTATTAATCTTTTCTTTTATTCGATCATACTAGATGGAGGAAGTTTTGAGTTATGAGAAACTTCATACATACCGCAGCAAAGCGCATGTCAGATTTCTAGTGCCATCAAATTGCATGTTCCTCACAACAGTTGAACAGCAAAGCCATGTAACTTTAACTAATTCCGGCTACACAATTTGCATATAAATAATATGGTGAACATGTTAACTTGATATACATTGCACGTACCATGCTATGCATATTCACAGTCACAGACAATTTATCCTATTCTAGTCTATGATAATCCTCAATTACTGTATGTCTAACATGATCAGATCTTCTGGAAGACAGGAACAGACATATATTAATCCGCGAGGAGTTTGTGGAACAATTCAAAAAAAGAACAAAACACTACTGAGTAGTACTGATCGATGGATGATTCGTAAAAGCAAGGTTCATTAACAGTGCTGCGATGGAGATAGATAGATAGGAGCGCACGTCGACAATGGCTGGCAAGGAGCTGGAGCAAAATATTACAGTCGCCATCGAAATCCAACCAACTGATAATTATAGCAGCAGCTCTGGTATATATACAGTATATAGTGTCTCCTCCTCAATGGAACCCTAAAAATAATTGATGAGACAAATAACATGCTTGCATTAGTGGACGTCGTACACATCAGGGCTCCACTTCATCAACCTCTCCAGCTGCTATCCCATGCAACAGTAGTTGTAGCTAGGAATCAATATCTCGTCTCTCATCATTTTTTTTCTTCTTTGGACAATCAAACGTGCACTGGGTTTTGTTTATATTTTGGTCCTCTTAGTTGACATTCTGATCCCAGCAAGGGTTTGTGTAGGTAGGGGCGTAGGGCTTCATTGTTCTCCATGGGTATAGAAATCTGTAAATGGAAAATCAAATGGGGAATGATGACTGAAATGAACAATATATATAGGTAGATTAATTAGGGTGATTTTAAAAGTTTAGATAATACATAGATATATGAAGCTGCTGATATGAGTTGGTTTGCGTTAAACCCATAAAGTTATTTTTTAAAAAGAAATGTAGTTAAAAATCTTTATTACTACCGGATTCTAAAAGATGAACAAAGTTAAACATGAAAGAAGTGTAGCGCAACAACAAATGAGATCACAATCTCCTTTCGATGAAATATGTTATACCTACAAGATAAAAAATAAAGTATGCTTTACGGAGAAATGATACAATTATGTTTAACACTTGTAGATATATTCAAACAAAGGAATCTGTAATATATTCCCTAACTTTAATTAGAGATTTCTAAATTACAACTAGAACAAACAGAATGATTCAGCTTGTAGGATATTTCCAAGCATATTAGAGCTAAAACTTACCTGCCATTCTTGTTCGCTTTCCAACGTGTCCAAGTTCAGTCCCATGAGAAAGTTGATCCCAAGCTTTCAAATCAAATGAAAGCAACAATTTTTGTTCTCATGCTGATAATAACATATCTATGCTTTCTCTATATTTAGGCCCCTACTTAAGGAAACCTAATTAATACTTTCAAGAAAAAAGGGAAACCTAATTAATCAAACTTAAAATGAGATAAGGTCTAGGTTAAACGCTCTTATATGAAGCAGACGATGGGATAAGATCGACCATCTACAAGCCAACATGGATACATGCATGCACACCACAAATACTCGTTATGAATAAGATTTCCACCTGATCGATTGTCCATGAATATTTGTTGACAGATATAAGATAATTAAATAGAATACTAGACTACTAATCGTTCTTGAACAACAAATAGAGAACTAGCTATCTAATTAGTATGATAGTGCATGCATGTCATTTGTTGAAAATAGTTAAAATTTCATTTCACCAACACCTAATTAACAATGAATAAAACCGAGGTTGTTGTGATATGTTTCTCAAACGTAAACAATAAGTTTTTAATGTATCACTCATTTGATATATCGATAATTTCTCTAACTTGAACTCCTTGCAATTGATTCAAATCAAAGAAAACAGCATAAGTTCTATAATTCCAACCCCGGTAGTACATCAAAATAATTTATATATACTGTGTTCTTGAAAATTCGAATTCCCCGTATCTTCATTTACTGAATCAAATTCCCATAAAAATCATATCAATCATAAAGTGAAAATTTATTAGTTACGTGTCGTACATCTATTGGTTTATTCAAATGAGTAACGAGACAGGTGATTTCACCCATTAAAATAATTTCCATAATATTACAGCTCACAAAATATAATTGTTTTTTGTTTTTCGAGTTTAACGGGGGAGTATTAAAATAGAAAGCCCCCCAAAAAATGCAAAAGGAGCGCCTGGAGATCCGTTTTTTCGAGCGAGCCAAACAAAAAACCAGAACCTCGCTCCTGGCTGTGATCCCAGCTCTAGTTTGGTCGTTCCGGTGCTGACGTGGCGGCGGTGGTTTCGTGCCATGAGGATGTGATCTCCATGGCCTCGGAATAGCCCAAATCGGAGAACGCATGGTCCTCTTCGTCGTCATCGAGTTTGGCCGTGGTTCTCCGATTTGCGATCCAGAAACGTTCTAGAAGCTTCTCCCCAGCTCATCCGTCGTTTCTGGAATCTTCGCCGGTGAATTCTGCTGAGGATTCGAGCTGGTTCAGCGGGTTGGTTCTTGTTTCTACAGATTGAATTTTTTTTTTAATTATGAAATTTATTTAATTTTATATTCCAGATCGCCGAAACGATGTGACTTTGATCGAAAATGATGGAAGCGAAAATAAATAAATTTGTTTCAGTTTTATTTTTAATTTTTTTGAAAATGATTTTTAATTTTGAGCATTTGATGGTGGTCCTAAGAGTGTAATGGATGAGAGGAATTTAACATGCATTGAAAAAGACGTCAATTTTTGGAAGTTTTATTATGAGATCTCTGAAATGTGCATCTATATAAGTACTTATAGTAAGGAACTTTGAGCATTTCACATTTTGAAATTGAACCTGGTTTCGAGTTCATAGTCATATTTTGGTATTGATTGATTTTGATTTGTGGAAGTCTGGAGGAGGAATATTGAATTGGTATGATTGCTTTGTTAGGATGTCGTTCAAACACATTGTTCGCGAGCTGAGAGAGATGAAAGATGGAATTGGGAGCATGTCGAGGAGAGTGGGTGAAAGGAAGCTTTGGCACAGCCGAACCATGTCACATATATCTCCTGATCTGGCTTCAACCACTCATGTGATTCAACAGGGCCAGTGGGCGAATCTGCCTCCGGAGTTGCTTTTTGATATAATAGAGAGGGTTGAAGAGAGTGAAGCTTCGTGGCCTGCTAGAAAATCTGTTGTCTTTTGTGCTTCGGTTTGTAAGTCGTGGAGGGATGTTACGAAGGAGATTGTCAAAACTCCCGAAGAATGTGGAAGGCTCACATTTCCTATCTCATTGAAGCAGGTATCACTTTTGACTTCATTGTCTAAAGATAGTATTTTGTCAGTGCCTCATCTGAAATAGTGTTATTTTGGTGTGCTTTTGTGTAGCCGGGGCCTCGTGAGTCTCCAATGCAGTGCTTCATCAAAAGGGATAGAGCGACTTCCACATTTTATCTGTACTTCGGTCTGGTGCCTGGTATGTCTAGTTCTCAATAGACATGTTGTAACCCGTTGTTGCTTTATTGGTGCAAGAACTGCGTTGGTTACCTGAATATAGCATTTCTACAGATTGTTTTTTCCCAACACTGAAATATTGTGCAATCAGGATATTAGTCTTAGTTCATAGGATGACCTCATCTACGAGTTATTGCTCCATCTAACATTCTCTGTCTCAAAATATCAACCACATAATAGAATGACCTGGATCATTAATGAAAATAAAAATTTTAGTAGCAATGTGGTGCTGACATATCTTGCTCAATGACAGGTGAGGGCGTGAGAGATAAAAAACTGTTAGCAGCCAAAAGGATCAGAAGGGCAACAAGCACAGAGTTTATTGTATCTTTGGTCGCAGATGATTTCTCTCGAGCTAGCAGTACATATGTTGGTAAACTGAGGCAAGTATTTCTGCTACACTTGCAAATACTTTTCTCATCTATTCTTATTTTTGCTAAAAACTTATACCACAAACTTTTGCCAGGTCCAACTTCTTGGGCACCAAGTTTACCATATATGATAGCCAGCCGACGACATGTGATGCAATGGTCCAAGCGAATAGTCGATCATCTCGAAGGTTTAATTCTAAGCAGGTGTCTCCTAGAGTTTCAGCGTGTACCTACAATGTTGGGACTGTCTCTTATGAACTCAATCTTCTTCGCTCAAGAGGCCCAAGAAGAATGCAGTGTGCTATGCACTCTATTCCTGTCTCTTCTATTCAGGAGGGAGGCACCGCCCCAACACCGACAATTTTCCCACAAGTCTGCGATGAACAATTTTCTCCCTCACCTAGTTTGAAAGACAAGGAGCTAGCCACAGATTTCAACTCTACACCCTCTACACCCTTTTTGCAGTCACCTCTTGCATCTCACCCTGGTGCAGAACCGCTGGTTTTGAAAAACAAGTCTCCTAGGTGGCACGAGCAGCTACAATGCTGGTGCCTTAACTTCAGAGGGCGTGTTACAGTGGCTTCTGTTAAAAATTTCCAGCTTGTCGCAGCTGTTGATCCATCCCACAATGTTTCGGCCGAACAGCAAGATAGGGTAATCCTGCAGTTTGGAAAGATTGGAAAAGACATCTTCACCATGGATTACCGCTACCCACTGTCTTGTTTCCAAGCATTCGCAATCTGCTTAAGCACCTTCGACACCAAACCAGCTTGTGAATGAAACTTATTGTAGAACATGATCACCATTTTCTGAATCTCGCTATTAATTTTGAATCGAATGTATGATCACTATGTTCTACATAAAACTTCTTCATGCTTTGAAAATGCTGCTGGAAATTGTAGATATGCTGCGGTCCATTGACCGTTCCATTACATTTTGTCTCATTGGTACTACTGAAATTGAATCAAGAAGATGAACACTTGAATGACTGTCTAGGTGATTTTCGTATTGAACACATTAACTTAAAATTGTCATAATCCATTTATTCTCGACCATCACCATCTTTTAGCAGTCAATTTTGCATTGTTATCCTTGTGGAATGGCATTGATGATGAAATTCTGACAACTATCTAAAGGTGCAGATATTTTTGTCAAGTAAATCCGCAGTTGGAGGATTACTCTATCATGCTTGGCACTTTAGGTGACACAGACTTCGTTTTCGATATGGCATGGATTCTTTGCTTTTGCTGGGGTTTAGAATCTAATTAGTATCCAGACATTGCTCCAAGTTCAAGATAGAGATTGATGAACAAAGATGTTTTTAGTACAGGCATATAGGGCTGCCCACCAAAAGAAACTCTGAAGTTTCTTTTTGGATCCATAGATCAAATAACATTATTTTTAACAATGAACATCATGCAAATATATTACACAGAAAAACTTCTCTGCGGTGTTTAGACTGGAATAGGACTAAACCCGATTTCCATCTGTCTATGCCGAGCCGCATTTCTCATCTGATAGAAGCATAGGTAATGAACTCCCTTGAAGTAAACTGAAATGGCTGATGTGGAATAGGGTTCCTGCAGTGCACAAACTTAAAAAGATCACACAAAATTCTTAATCATCAACAATCAAACATCAAGGAAAAGATAAGCAGACGCACGGTCTAGGGCCATATAGTTTGATCTGGCGCACATGCGTGTCCCTCCCATTAAGGTGATTTGATAACACAGAGATTTGCAGCATAAATGTGTTCACAAAAGTTTCCCTGCCAAAATAAGCAGCATAAAACATAAGAAACCAAACAACAACCCCACACGAATCTATTTTGCCAATCGTTTCCTTCAGCATGTCATTATCAATCCTCAAACACACTCACAGTTGGGAATATTTCACTGTATCATAAAATGCAAGGTGCTATTGAATCCAACTGCGTAAGATGGGTTCCCGCTGATTGGATAATCATACTAGAGTAGCTAACAAGTTTCAAATTCGATATCAGTAATATCCTACACATTATTCAAGTAAGCTCTTGCAACACAACCTCCCTGCACAAATGCAGTGACACAAGACTATGTAGGTCTAATCAAATTAAAAGCTTACAACCCACACCACGAAACAAATATGCAATTGTAGTTCAACTGCTTAAGAAAACAAACAATGCTCTCATTGCTTACCTTGCATCATTTCCAGACAATGATATATGAATCCAACCCCTCGGCTTATCGAGCTCAACAGTTTTTATGTCCTACCATCATTCGAAACACATTGTCAAATTTCAACCAAATTGGGAACTTAACCTCAAAATCATACAACATTATATAAAAACACAACACCTTCAAGTTGTGGAAGCCATCCCCAGCACGAATCGATATCTTCGAAGGCGTGTAGCTCTCATCAAGCTTGAAATCCACGTACAGAACAACAAGCTTGAATTTTCACCCAACAACACAAAACACCCATCAAAATCAGAAACACAAATTTGAAAAAGTTGAAAAAAGAAAGAAAAAGCAGGGAAGTTTGACACTTACTTGGAGCTTGACTTTCTTCTGGAACTGAATGTTGACCGAATGAGGCTGAGCGCCGTCGGATTGCCAGTAAGTGTCGAGATTGTCGTCGCGGAGATACGACACGCCGTTGCCGGACTTCCAAGAGCTGACGCTCCAAGCGGCGTTCTTGCCCATTTCTCGGAGGTCGTCTTCCACCATCAGCACTTGGTTCCCTACTGTCAGCTTCCCTTCCTCTTCTCCCTCCGATGATTCCGCCATTCTCGGATTCTCTAAACCTTATTAAACCCTAGTAGATTTATAGCAAAACCCTTTAAAATCAAATCTGGGAGAGTAATGAATAAAATATCCCATTTAATAAAAAATAATGACTCGCTAGGAGGAGGGCTCGAACCTCCGACCTTGTGGTTAACAGCCACACGCTCTAACCAACTGAGCTACCCCAGCTGTTGATATTATATTCATATACAAACATCTAGCAACTACCATGTATCTGTAATTGTGTGTTAAAGTCATCTGATCTCTATGTAGCATTACGTATTTACACGCCGTGTACAGAAGACTATATTATTAGAGAACATAAAAAACAATTCCAAATTGTGATCAGGTTGCAAGAAGAATAGCTCTTTGTATCGTCACTGCTTCAAATTGTGTTCTTCCACCAAGTCAACTCATCTCAGATTCTCAGTGAATTCAACTTCAATCGTCTCCATCAGTGTAGAATGGAATATGTCAAGGTCGTCGAGCATGAGCTATGTTTCATTGGTCGTCGGTCACCATGTATCTGAAATACTAAAAGTCAAAGTTCAAGTTCTCTTGAACTTAATTCCAGGACAAAGAACAAATGGGATATTCAGTACTTGAAGAATTTTACAAAACCAGGCAATACATATCAACCTATATGATACTATACATTTTAATCATGAATTCATAGCTGCAAAAGGAATATGTTACATTTTGAATGAAGACTAAAAGATTACAACCTCGGCTAATATCTACAAACCTGATAAATACTATGTTGGATCAGTATCAGCACAAAAACCCATCAACCCCCAACCCTAGATACTTAACCTATGTCAATGACGATACTCTTTCCTCAGTTCAAAGCAGTGACTCTTCCAAGGAAGTTTCTGTGTTGATCAGCATTGCGGAGATGCAAGCTGAAAGCATAGGCTTCATTTTTTCTTCTTCGATGAAAGAGAACTCGGTTTTGAGAATATTGATATTTTCTTTCCAAACAAACCTGATACCTTGGATGCTTTCTTCCCGTTCGAATGATTTCCATTGTCTCTAGGTAGCTCATCTATAGGTGCCTCAGGCTCAGGCTCAGGCTCAGGCTCAGGCTCAGGCTCAGGTTCAGCAGATTCTTGCTCAGGGACATAATCAATATCTCTCAAGAGACGTAGAACTTCCATTGCGTTTATCTGTGCTCTCTCTGTCCCATTGGTAGATGAATGGACAAGAGCAGGAATAACTCCCTCATGCATGACCAAACGACAATAGTCAATGCGTTGAGAGCATAAAGAAAGGAGGATATCAACAGCATGCTCTTGATGCTCTTTACTGCCAGACTCTAGGACTTCCACAATAGAAGCAATGCACCCATCAGTTTCAGCAATAGCAGTCCTGGCTGCTTCAGAATCGCACAGATTTCTCAATATGGAGATACAATTTCCACTTAGAGCACTGTCTTGAAAGAAAGGAACCAATTTTGGGATGCACTCCATAGATACCATCTCTGAACAGATATCTCTATTGATTGACAAATTGTACAAAACTTTAAGAGCTTTTCCTTGTATACTACTGATCTGGGAGTCGAGAAGTTTTAGAATGGCAGTAAGTGCACCAGATGATGAGATGTTACCACTGCAATCCTGGTGGACGGACAGAATTTCCATTATGCCAAGACCTTCTTCCTTTACCTTTGAATCAAGAGAAGATACTAACAGAGTGTACGCGTCTTCACATAAATAGGATATTCCATTTCTGCATTAGGGTAGCAAGAAATAAACTCATTATTTGTTCATACCAACCCATATGTAAGAGCAAGAGCACAATCAACAATAGAGTAATAACAAAAGGCACATACAAGAAAAACCAACAATATGGATTCAAAATTTATGCAATTCTATACCCAAAACAACATAAAAGTGCATGGCTATAAGCTTAAAACCCAAACCATTTTCAAAAGAATCAAGTACCTTATGTCAAGCAAAGAAAAGTTGGAATAAGGTGTGCCCTATTCTGAACCCAGTACTCCCAAAAGTTGCCATAACATTTTGTAACAAACAGTTCCTTAGCCCAGGATCCCACAACTTGAGAAAAAAAAAATTAAGAGCAAGATTCTCAGCCATAAATGGAATTTACCTGTTTTTTCTCACAAAGGTAGATAATAATTCAAATCCATGTCTCTGAGCCTCTACATCATCCTGATCATATGCATCCCTTACAAATTTGATGAGAGGTGTAACAAAATTCTTGGAGGACATTTCATAAGAAGCTTGAGGATTGCATTTCAAACGGTTTTGAACATCTTCAACAGCCTTGCATTGAGAATCCCATTTGAGCTCACTAATATTAGATAAAAATTCCAAATTTGTCTCACATTGTTTAGTATATCGGTATTTCAGAGAATCATCATCAATCTGCACCAGACTTGAGCCATCTTCTGTCTTAGAATTGAAACTAGTATCTAAGGATCCAAATGACATAGCACTGAGATCCATTTGTAGACGTAGATCATTCATAGAACTGCCTAAACTAGCAATGGAAGTGGAAGAGTTCTCCCATGAGCTAAGTGCTTCTGGTTGCATACTTGGGTTAAGAATGGTGATTCCATACTTCGTACACCATCTTGATGTTAATTGCCTCATGGAAACATTTGGAGTCAATGAAAGGTGGGCCAGTTTGGTATTAGTTTTTGGGCATGTATCATTTCCCTCATCAAACCACTTTTGTATCCACATCCTTTCATATGTTTGTCCAGAAGCAATGACAACAGGATCGTACATCAATCTGGAAGATATTCCACATAAAAACTCCTCAGGAGGTTCAGCTCTAAGCAACATGTTACTTTGTGCTACATACTCCCCATAACCTGTGTGAGGTTTAACTTCAGCACGCTGATTATATCCCAAGTCTCTGCCAAAATTCTCAGAAGCAAGTGATCCTTGTTGCCACACAGGGGCACTCTCTGTTTTGTTTGAAACTACTGAGTTTCCATACTTCCTGAATAGATACAAGAAATATGTCAAGATCTGCTTTTTTCGAGGGTCACTGTCACCAACTTTTTGTAGCAACTTCTTAATAGATCTTTTCTCTATTAAGACTTCCTTTGATGTGGTAATATGGAGCCTCACAAATGCAAGCTTAAGAGCCTTGAGTTCAGAATGTTCTATTGAATCTGATGCAGAAGCACCTTGGTGGAGCAATTCTCGGACAACCTTCCCAGCCTCATCTTCAGATGGATCCAGTTTAAATGTTGCAGCCTTAAGATCATCAACAATTTTAGAGATCTGCAAGTGACACCTGGTAATCAGCTCAATAACAAAGACCTAAACTGATACGAATCAAGCAAAAAGACATATGGGAACTAAATAGAACTATAGAAGTGATACTGTCATTATTTTTAAATAGTAAATACCAACATCCAAGGTTAAGTTCAGTGCCCCCCATCAAAAGGGAGTCCAGCCTTCAGGGAAAGGAGAATATCAAAAGGGCATCTACATTTTTGAGTAGGAATTTGACAAACCTCTGCCACCAAAATCACTGGAACCCAACTCTGAATCTGGCACAAACTTTGCTCCAACAAGTTCCTTGATTTTTGACATCTTGAAACTATCTTATCCCCTGTCAATGCCTGCAAGTGGTTAGAGGGAAATATCAACCATAGGATGACAGGGAGCAACGGAGATCAGTTGAATAGGTTGCCTAGAAAGAGGAAAAAGATGCAGATAATCATCTTAGATGCCCAAGTGTTTATTCAGCAGGATGGCCAAAAATCGTTAACATGGCAGCAGCATAGAGCAAGCAAAGCTGCGGTTCCAACACGAGCCTTATTCATATCTATATCATCATTTCAGTTACATTTATTGGAATAGTAACTATCATGCTGACAAATGAACAAAAAATCTTTCATTCCATCAACTTTGTTAAAATTAATCGTCTGAGGTTACACACCAGGTAGAGTTTGCTAGATTCATTGCAATACTGAACGAGTTGCTTGGCTTTCTGAATTGCACAATTTAACATGCATAGAGCCTGTATTCCTGTTGAGCAACGAGGTCTTGCTGCTTCTATGTCAGGAAATATCTCTGAAATTCTCTCCACCAACTTCCAAAGTTCAATGCACATCGAATGGTGAACCTGAGGCATGATAGAGCTGTTATAATCCAACACATATGAATAGACATTTGAATCAATGCACTCAAATTTTGATACAAAATCTCCAAGTCTAACATTCAATAACATTTACAAGGTATCCTCACCGTTTGTCATTATCCAAAACTAGCTCCAATAATAGTTCTCAACTCAATACATCTTAACCTATAAAAAATATATATATATTCCACTGCACAAACAGACATAGCATGATTTGTGTTTTCTCGAAGAAAAGTCAGTATAAGCTTTGGTGTGCCTTCTCAACTGGCAAGTTTTACAACAGTTACTGAAAGCTCAGGAGCACCGTATAATCTTCTCTAAAAAAACAACTATTAGCTGTATAGATGTTGGAAAACCATAAGAGCTGATTAGATATTGAAAGACATGAGAACGATTTATAAAGCCATGCTCTCAAAAAACAACTATTAGTTTTTACATCAACCACGAGAAAGATGTATAAAGCCACTTTGTAAACATCTGAACTTCAAATTTCATATATCCAAACAATTTGATCAGGTTTGTTAACAAATGATGCAAAAGCTGATTATTGATACCATAGCTACAAAATTGGATGCAAACTCAAAGTCAAACACCATGCTAAGCAAAATCAGACACTAATGTACCTTAAAGGAACAAGGCTTTCTCACTGTCTCTACTTCTTCAGCAGCATTGGTACCCATTCAAGGGAAATTTTCTCATATCTGGGATTCAATAACAAGGAAAGGTTGGTCATCTTGATAAAGTAGTGAATCAAAAGAAACAATAATAATGAAAAAGAAACAAGGACTCACCAAGTAGCAGAAAAAACAACGGTAACCATAAACTTCCTCCTCAGTCTTCTTCAGCCAGAGAGATAGGCCAAATAATGAAAACAACCACAACCCAATTCACACACACCACTCAGAATATCACTTCAAGTTGATCAACCTCCCACAAAAACTTGAACTCCTAAGATTCCTATGATAACTTAAATCCCCACAGTCCCAGCCTAGCTATGAAACTTCAAACTTCACCACAAAGTTCTCCAATTTCAAGCAGAACTCAGCTTTTTTGCAGATAAATGAAGCCCAGAAACCCATTATCACAGAGAACCAATCAAAAAAAGCAGAAAACAGACCAAGACAAGATTAATATAAGTGCACTATATAATGGGGAGAAAGCGAAGCAACCCCACAATTGAGACGAGCAGTTCAAGTCTTGGGGCAAAACCAAGTCTTTGCGCTAAAAAAAAACCAAATCAATGAAACTGCTTAAAGAAAGAAACTTTATTATCTGCTAGTATAGACTTTGTATAGTTTTCTGACCAGTCAACGAACAAGAAGCTTACCTGGTCTTTGAACAAAGAGAGCGTATAAGGTCAAAACAGCCGTCACAAACACAAGATGCTTTGTGAAATTGTGAATTGTCACAGGCCTGTGACGTCTGTGACTATTTTGAACAAATGAAAAATGATGTGCAATTTGGGTTCCACCACCACCTCGTAAAATTTGATTGTGAATTGCAATTGCAATACAAGAGTTGTGGTAAAATAAATAAATAAATAATGATTTATAGTTCTTGGATTTGAGAATGGCTACTATACATTCGACTTCTACTGTATTACATGGTTTAAAGCGGTGTTAGATCGATGCGAATACATAACCATATAAGCATGTATAGTAAAATTTTGGCTCAAATTTTATGCGTCAAGATAATACTTTTGGTAGTTTTTAAGTACCAAGTTTTCATCCAAATGGAAACTCTGGTTCTTTCCTGATGGCTGTGGAAGCCTGTGATGATGGTTTTTCTGAAGCACTAGTGAAATGTAAAAGGAGTGCTGACATTTCAAAGCGCCTGATACACCCAACAGTGAAGTCCAAAGGGGAAACGATTACGAAAGTGCAGTGCATGACTCCATTACCATTGTCCATTCACACCATTGGCACCAAGTAATTGCCAAATAACCGGCCTGTCCATTTCAGTATTTTTTTCCCCCACTGAAACTCATTGTATATTATCATCATCAAGATTCTGGTGATGCTTCAAGAAGATATTTGTCATCTAATTTTGCCAAAGAATTTGTTGACTAATGAATAAAGGTACAAGACGACAGTCATTCACTTGGTCTTACTGTTGAGTTTTGTTTGGTTCCAAAATATAATCTGTTTTTGGGGTGAGGCCTGCTTTTATCGAAGGAAAGGAACCAATAAAGTGACGAGTGAGTGGTGACATGTAGGGCATCCTTGAAAGCTAAGTTGTAGAAAATCTGGGCTTAAGATTCTTAAGATGTATAAGCACAGTGAGTATGGGTGATTTAGAAGGAACACTTGATGATGAAACATGTGCTCCATAGGGACCCAAGAACATTTTCATGAAAATAACCTGGCCCAATTATCTCAATAATGATCTCAACATATTCATGTTCAAAAAATTGTATTACAAATGTTCTTCATTTCTGGTGGTCAGCAGGGATTGATGGATTAGTACTGTCTAATATTATTTGTGGAAAAGGAGCTATTATCAAGAAAATACCAAATGGTTCAGAAGTGTTTGGAACATGTCAACCATTTCCCCTTGTATTAATTCGTTTATGACATGAAAGATGGTTCAATTATAAGTTGTATGCATAACTTTAAACCCTGTCATGTTACACCGGTCTTGGAAAAGAACATCCCTCAGCGCCTCCGCCTCAGCATGCAAAACTGACTGAGCACACGGCCTTGAGTTACACAACATTATTAACAAGAGATAACCTAGTATATTACTTTTACTCTTGACCCCTCCAACTTAAGAGGAGTAAACAAATGTATGTAGTGATGAAAGATGTTGATGAGAACTTGGAGAAGAAGGTGAGAGACTGATCGAGAGAGTGTTCAAATGTGAATGGAAGCTGTGCAATTCTCTTCAGTCTAGTCTCTGATTGATCGGGTTTTAGGGCTTTAGCCCTAAATGTGTTTGAGACTTTGGAGGCCCAAAAAATGTTGGTATAGATTAGGGTTTCAGACTTTCAGTTCCTCTTAGATATCCAATATATAATAACTCGATGGAAAATTATACAGCGCACCCGGGTGCGCTGAATACGCTCTCTCGATGTCGATTGTAGCAACAACAAACGTTGTAGGCCTGAATGAGATTGTTGCAAATCTTTAGTGGCTCCACAAATCCGCACACATGCATGCAGGCTATACGACGAAACCAAACTCCAGTTCCAGATCCCAAAGTCCAGCAATATCAGACTCCAAAAGCTAAGACAGGTAGTCAGATAGAGTTGCAAGAACAGATCGAACAGAACCATTTGCAGAAGCAATGGTTGAAAAGCAATGGAGTTGATCACAAACCCTATCCCGAAAGTCAGATATTGTCCTCCTGTTTCAAGCCATAGAGATCGACCTCTTATCAGTTATCACCTCAGAGTTCCACTAGCTTAGATATATATGGTTCCCAGCTAGCTACATACAAGATTAAGAAAGAGAGATTCCCCGACCAAAACTGCATTATGTATATGAAATATATATGTATACACAAACTACTGGAAAAGTACATACGTTATTTTTACAATTATATATATGTTATATGTATATACAACACAGAATGCGATTGATGGATGCAAGAGATTCATATATATGCTTGTCTTGGATATGTTCATATCCTAAAGAAACCAAATAAAAAGAAGCAGATTCTGTGTGATATATAGTTTTGTGTTCAGTGAAGCAGCCACGAATTTTGTTTTCATAAAATTGTGAAAAGAGAAACTTGTGATCATTGGCAAGCGTGGCTCGATCACATTCTTGTAGTTGTTTATCGAGCAATATATAAAATAGAAACATTTTGAGGTCGATATCTTGCATATGCATGATCCTAGATAATGGTTCAGAGTAATACTATGTTCGATATGGGTGTCGATATTTAATCACTCAACATCAAAGTTTAAACCAAAAGGAACAAAGAGCATTCATATCTTCCATTCACACAAAGTTGTTAACTACTCCCACTAAGCTACAAGGGTAATAAAAGAGAAGGAATCCATAGATGAGCATAATTTCTTCCATAGATGAACTGATGGTGATAAAGATTCCGAGTTTCCATATATATAAATCTGCAACTATCAAAGATTATATAGCTATATCAATGCAGTGCAATTCAAGGACCATTGCCAGAATGCCAGTACTAGAGATTCCCCTCCACTTTCACAAAAGTCCCTCTCAAGCAATGATATGATCAATCACCCTCAACACGTACTATATATATCAAAGTTGGATGATTAGGCACTATATATCAAATAATGAATCAGAATTTTAATTGCAGTATTATGAAGCCGGTGATCAAATTCCCATCAAGATATAACATACTGACAACCCAGAAACCACAGAGCTATACTGCAGCCTGAACTTAGTCGTGATCGTTTTATGAAATTAATTGAAAATGGAATAACTGCAGATTAGTCCAGCTGAAGTTAGTTGAACAACTTCAGAAGTTCTGATTCTGGCTAGAGCGCTAGCAATGAAACAAAAATATCAGAATTCAACTTGCATTTGTAAATTAAAAGGGCAACTTAACAAGTTGCTTGGTAGAGATTAAAGTGGATTCTTGGTATCTTCCAATTGGCAATTTATCTCAAGAATATACCAAAAAATTCCAAGCAGCTAGCTAGCCATTAAAACTTTGATCCAAGAACATATATATCAGTCCATATCTTGCTTGGAATATATATTAGCTAGTGGAAGAATAAAAATCCAAGATATGTGTACCAGAAATCTTGGAAATGGTCCAGTTGAATGCATACGCAAATCATTTTAGGTCAGTTTCATTCAGCATCTGAACTTGACAACATACCAAGTCCCTTGTATAGCAGGGTACTATATACCATTTGTACAGCAAGTACTAACAGTATTGGATTCCAATCCCAAAAGGCAAAAATGGAACCCCATGCCATCAGCTTGCTAGCTTGTTCCGCTTTTGAATTCCATGTGGACAGAACGTAATTAACAATACCAATGTGCTAGTACGTATACTGACATGATCTAAGCAGTAAACTCTGGATTGAGGATGGAGACTTATACCGAAAATCAACTGATCCTACGTATCTCTGCAGTTGTTACTTTATCATACTGATACCGCCAAATGACTAAGACTGTAGATTCTCACAGGTAGTCTTAAGCCTTAGAACTTGATACATTTCTGTACTGATAAATTTCTCAAAGCATGCTGAGGCTATTTTGAACTCTTTGAATGAGGCATGCATTGTTACACACTTGCACTAATTTCCAAAGTCCAAAAGTGTGGTTCTCAGTTGGCAGGCTGGTGAATGTAAATCAAAAGCCAAAGAAAGAGCAGGAAATTAACAAGAACAATTAACTCGTCTTATGAAGTTCTGAGCAACCAGAGACAAAGTGAAACCTTTATATTGTTGACCGTATCGGATCAACCTGACCGGCCTTGAAAGCAAATACTACATTTCCTGTATGATTCTCTGAGATTGACATTTACTTTCTGACCAATTAAGCCATGTCAATATCCTTTCCTTTTCCATAATCACAAAATCTTTCTTCTTTCACAAGCCTCCTGTGAGTTTATGGACAATGATTAAACGCTGATCAGTCATTAACAAATTGCTGTCAAAATCAACATTTATCATCAACAATGAGATGAGACCACTAGCCACCTTATCCCCAAAGGTCCTTTGCTTACTAAAAACGTATGGCTGGTACCAAAATCTTTGTAGGTCTGGTCATATTCTGTAGTCCAAATTTGGGAGCAATGCTGGAATATATACAGCTTTTTGGCACCACTGATAATGCTTTAGTAATATCTTCATTAAGAAATGCCCTATATATTTCTGTAAGCTGAAGTAACATATGCATTGATACATTTTCAGGGTGGATATATTAATCTTAAATCTCATGCATTTCAATTCAGGTGCCAAACAAAAGCAATATCTATAGAAAATGGCAAAAGAATTACCTTAATCGATATTGTGCTCATGTTGAGTTCTTGGCTCTGATATTTCGTCATTTTTAACTTTCACACAGTAATATTTCCCTGTATATCATAACTATCTTACCTAAAAACTCTAAACCCCAACTCCTAAACCTTAAACCCGAAAACGTTTTGGACATAATAAGTACAAATATTAGTAGAGAGACATCCAAGATTGCTGCAATCAGCTGCACAAGTGCAATGAAGAGTAATTGCAAAGATAATTAACATAGGTAACTAAAACTAAAGGAAGAGGCACAACTTGGTGTTTATAATCAAAGCTGGGAATATAAATTGTAACAGTAAAAACAGCGAAGGACCAGGACCAGTCCTTTCATAGCGATTCTTAAAGCTTTGGTGTTCTTTGTCCTTCTTCTTCATGATCTTGTGGTTCTTAAGGGAACGGGTCAGTCCTACAGTCCTACTTCATATTCTGACTCTTTTTGAAGATATATTCGCCCAACTGGCTTAACCCCACCACACTCCTCTCCCTCCTCCTTATAAGGAGACCTCCTCACTTGCTTCTTTCTTAAACTCAAACACAACCATCAAACCCTTTTCCCTTCAAAGTGCTCATTACTAATGGCATCCAACTCACTCTCTTCACGAAGCTCGAGCTCCTCATGGACTCCTAAGCAGAACAAACAGTTCGAAAAGGCACTAGCCTTGTACGACAAGGATACCCCTGACCGCTGGCAGAAGGTGGCCAGAGCCGTGGGAGGGAAGTCCGCGGAGGAGGTGAAGAGGCACTATGAGATTCTCATTGAGGATGTCAAGCACATTGAGTCTGGTAGAATCCCATATCCTGATTACAGGAACAGTGACTAATAGTTAATAAGCCTTCACTTCTCCTCCTTAAGTTTGAAGTGCAAAGGTACTTACACTTCACTTCACTTCACTAGCCTCCTTTCTACTTTTATTCTTACTGTAAACTCTCACAAAGGGAAAACACTTACAACTTCATTTCTCCCAATTTCGATAAGTTAGTTGGCGCCCAAACTAGTACCAAGAAGGCCTTGGCATTAGTATATGTGGTCTTGTTTAACTTTGTAACTTGAACAAGATAGGCATGACCATTTCTAAGATGGGGAATTTGTGTAGCTCCATTCCTGGTCCCCTTAGAATTGCTTTTAATTATTTATTTTTTTCTCCTTGCAAAAGTCCAGGAAAGTGAAGTTGAGAAGTACTTGTGAAGTGCCAGTTCCTCAGTGTGGTCCATCAGTTTTAATACAAAGGCTAGGCTAACATCCAATTCACCTAACTGCAAAACTACTAGCTTATCAGTATAATAATGTATTGAATGCAAAAAGGAAGAAGCTGACTACACTATGTTCAATTTCTTATCCTGTCTCCTCCACATGTGATCTGATCCTACCACTTTTGGATAATATGCTAGCTACTGGTCTTATACTTTCTTCTTGAATCAAATACCAAGTGATCAGATACAATTGCCTCAAAATTAACTCATCATGCATCACTTCGGCATTCTTACATTCTTCTGCAGACTTGTTTGAGGCTTTTCTGCAGACTAAAGCTTTCGTTTTCTCGATTTGCAGGCTCTTGAAGAATCAAAGATGAAGTTCAAGAAGCGAACTTGTGAAGATTAGCAGATGCAGAATATATCATATATGTGTGTAAAGAACCCGGTTGGGTAGTGTGCAAGTTAACCATTGTAATGGCTTTTGTTCCAAGTAATCGTCTATGAAATTCAATACCACTATGATTATGAAGTCTATGAGAGAGCATAAATATTTTTTTTCCTGTCAATCTGTGGATGTATGGGACAAATGGGATATGTAGTACGTAGTATCCCATTCCATATCTCATGATCTCATCTCTCACTGTTGTTGTCCAGCTACAACTCCCCATCCTCAGGGATCAGAATCTTCAATAATCATGTTGGAGACTAGGAGATATGTAGTCATGTACTGCAAGAACCATATACCACTTTATGGTAGAGAATAATAATATTCTTTTACCATCAAAAATGAAAAAAAGATTTCTACCCTTTCTTAATTAATTCTTAATAAAAGAGGGGAGTGCGTACATATACTTCTTACTTGACGTGTAAACTCGAAATGTACAAAAAATTGAAACACCAACTAGGTTTATTGTGGTATTCGCGGTTCACTTGGAAATTTCCATTTCTCAAGTGTAAAAATCTTTAAATGAAACGTTGAAAGACTAACATTTTGTGCGTGTAACAAAATTGACTTTTAACCAAAACATCTTGACTAACATTGAAAGACTCGAAACCTAACGAAGCCACGTGTACTTTTGTGTTGTCCATCTAGGGTTTAGGGTTTAGATCATAATTTTCAAGTCCAAACCCTGAACCCAAACTACCACCACGTACGAAATACCGACCAAACACCCGGCTTTGAAGCAGGTTGGCTCAAACTTGCCGGAAGTTTGTAGGCCGTTGTCGGAATGGCATAAGCCGATCGACATAGCCGGGTCTGAGTAACTGGGCTTTTTAGTAATGGGCCAATCCGAATTCATTTCTACCATCTTCTAGAAAGAACCACAGGCCGGGTCGGGTAAATGGATCCGAAAACAATAAACCCCAGTTTGGTTAATTGGTGTACCCTCCACGCAAAACCCTCCAAATCGATCTCACCCTTTTCAATGCTTCGGGTTTCCGCTTAAACCCTAAAACCCAAAACCAAACCAGCTCTCTCAGGGTTTAAGCTCCTTCACACACACCCATGAATTCTCAACCTTGAGATTCAAAAAGCTTCAACCTTTAATCAATGGCGGCCTCGAAGCTCTCTTCCTACGTAGCAATGGCCATCGCGGCGGCCGCTGTGCCGTCGCTCTCCACACGCGCCTACGCCGACAGCGGCGGCTTTCGCTTTTCTCCGTTCTCCTCTTCTTCTTCTTCGTCGGATCCGAAGGACCCGAGTCCGAGCGGCAAGTCGGAACCCGAACCCGAAGAGCCCAGAGGGTCCGGGATGGACCCAGAGGCTTTGGAAAGAGCTGCTAAAGCTCTCAGAGAAATCAATAGCTCTAAGAGTTCCAAGCAGGTCTTGTTTTCTGTCTGCTTTATTTGATTTTTTTTTTTTTGAAATAGGTGAAGATTTTATTTTTGGGACTAAGATGATGAATTGTATGTTTATATATGCAAAATGTGTTATGGGATTGGAGATGAATGTTTGAAGGAGTTAAATTGGTGAGCTTGTGTTGTTTTACAGATTTTCGACATGATGAGAACACAGGAAAAGACTCGCCAGACCGAGCTGTCTGCCGAGAAGGCCCATTATCAAGCTCAGCAATCTCATGCTGACATTGTAAGTTGCTTTTCTGTTCATTTTGCGTTACTATTAGTTAAAGTTGGAACGCAGACATTTTGGTTGCAAACTTTAGTTGGTGAGTGAAATGAATCAAACAGCTTACCTCGATGTTTAAGTGTTTAGTTATCTCGATGTTTTAGTGTTTAGTCGGGGAGGTTAATGATGAGTTTCATGGTCCTCGCTCTACACATGCGGTTATCTCTGCTTTCTCATGGACTACCTCTTGTATTGCGAGTCGTTATGTGTTGGGGTTTTAGCATTTAGCTCTTAGGAAATTTTGAGTGCCAGCATGCCAATTTATCTTGTAAGAGGATCTAGTTCTTTACATTTTCTGTTGTGCATTTCTAGCTTACGCTGTTTTCTTTTTACAGGAAAGGCAGAAGAAATTGGCTGAAGAACAAAGAAATATTGTACAGCAAGACGCACAGCGGAAGGCACAAGGTATGCGCTACGAAGATGAACTGGCCAGGAAAAGAATGCAGGTGCGAGAAATGAAATGAATATTTTTCTTCTTACTTATGGTTTTTGGACTTGAAAATTATGTTCTTAATACTGAGTGAAGTCGCTTGGAGCCCGCAGTGGTGGTGGGAACATATAGGCAAGACTTGCTTTGCTTTATGTCCTTTTTGATATTGCACCACTAGTACTCTACTACTCCCTTATTGACACTTTGGTTAGTTTAGTAGCTACTCTCTGATTTTTTAGACAAAGTTGATTAGTAGGCTTGGTTTTAAATTTAATAATGATATAATCTCCCATTCCATTTCTTTCTCTGACAATAAGTCTATAAAATGTCCAACACATTCTGACTACGCTTTTAGTGAAACCTTGGTGATATCTGTGACATTGCATTGTTTTCTTGTTTGCAGACAGAGCATGAAACCCAGAGGCAGCATAATATTGAGTTAGTTAGGATGCAAGAGGAATCCTCTATGAGGAAAGAGCGAGCAAGACAGGCTACTGAGGAACAGATTCAAGCTCAGCATCGTCAGACTGAAAAAGAGAGAGCTGAACTAGAAAGAGAAACAATACGAGTGAAGGCCATTGCAGAGGCAGAAGGTCGGGCCCATGAAGCAAAATTGACTGAGGACCAAAACAGGAGAATGCTTATAGAGCGGATGAATGGTGAAAAGGAAAAATGGCTTGCTGCAATAAATACAGCTTTCAGTCACATTGAAGGTATGCAAATCGAGTAGGTGTGTACTTTTTAAGAGAAAATTCAGACTCCTGTATTCTCACATGAATAAGCAACTTGGATGGGCAAAACTTGAAGAAATGTAAAAATAAAATAAATAAAAAATTGAAGAAATGCTATATTAGGGTAAGATGTACAGTTTCAGGGATATTTTGGAATATTGATCTTAGCAGATGAGTTGAGTTAGTTATTGTTGTATGTCTTTTTTACTTCAACCTGTTCGTAATTGTTTCTCATCTGCCGTCTGCAGGGGGTTTTAGAACTTTACTGACTGATAGGAATAAATTGGTTATGACTGTCGGAGGTGCCACAGCATTGGCTGCAGGTGTTTATACAACTAGGTATGCTGATCTTTTTATTGCATTTACATTTCAATTTTTGTGCTATTATGCTCTTAAATAGCAAATGCACAACCATGTAGATTTTTAGAAATATCTTTCAACCTAAGTAGGAATACAAATCCGTTTATGTTGAAGAAAAGACTACATATGTCAATATTTTTTCTCCCCTAACATCCGTTGCTTAAACCGAAAAGGGGAAGCAAAAACCTTTTGGAGATGGATTTACACAACCGAAGGCCTTGGTGAAGGCTAGATGCAATCTCAGCTTGTATGCCGATAGAAGACTAAATCTAACTGGTTGATACCTCCCAGAAATGCTACTTCATTGCTGACTTTACAACAATCATTGCATTGCAACCATATTGTTTATGGTCAATCAAACTGATGCACAGAAAATTTGTTTTTCATAAATATATGCAAAGTTACCCAGTGATGCCTTGTAATTCTTTGATTTGATGAAGAAATTTTAGTAGGATTACAGAACTGCTGTTTATCCATGATAAATATCGTTCCTTGCATATGCAATCATGTAATTGATTTTCCTTCTTTTCTTTACAGAGAAGGTTCTAGGGTTATATGGGGCTATGTCAACAGGATACTTGGGCAGCCATCTCTGATTCGAGAATCATCCATTGCAAAATATCCTGGTGCAGATATTATTTCTCAAGCAAAGAATAAGGTTTTAAATTACAGTACAGCAGCTTCTGGGTCACTGAAGAATGGTCTTGGAAATATTGTTCTCCATCCTTCGTTGCAGAGGAGAATAGAACAACTCGCACGAGCTACAGCAAACACTAAGGCTCATCAGGCACCCTTTCGCAACATGATGTTTTATGGCCCCCCTGGTACCGGTAAAACAATGGTTGCAAGGGAAATAGCTCGAAAGTCGGTATGGCACTGATTCATGGTCATAAGCAATCTCCTTTATTTGGTGCTCAACTGCTCATTTATATGTCTTACTGGTCTTTTTAAGTATTCTATTCCATTGTCAAATAAATGAAACTACTTTAACAATTAGGAGGTCCAAATAGTGGAGGATTTTTAAATGATAATACGCTTGTAACTTTATTCATATATTGAAGCCTGAAGGTTTTGAACCTTGGCAGGGTTTGGATTATGCTATGATGACTGGAGGAGATGTTGCACCCTTGGGTGCCCAGGCTGTTACTAAGATTCATCAGATATTTGATTGGGCAAAAAAGTCAAACAAAGGTCTACTACTCTTCATTGATGAGGCAGATGCATTCCTATGCGAGTACGTTAAACATCTCTAAACATATTTCCATCTTACTTCCAGTTTTCACGCAGTTAATTATTTCATCTGTTCAAATTAAATATTTTTTCTAAAAGGATTAATATTTTTAGTTAATTCTGTTTCAGATGTACCACCAAGAGTTCTTTACTTCATAGCTTCGTTCATTTATTCTATCAGTATCATTCATATGTGGGAAGGTTTAGTCCTCTGATGAATATTTGTTCACGTGCAGGCGTAACAGCACACATATGAGTGAATCTCAGCGTAGTGCTCTAAATGCTTTGCTGTTTCGAACTGGAGACCAGTCGAGAGACATAGTTCTAGTACTTGCTACAAACAGGCCAGGTGATCTTGACAGTGCTATCACTGACCGGATAGATGAAGTGATTGAGTTCCCACTTCCTGGAGAGGAGGAGCGATTTAAATTATTGAAACTCTACTTAAACAAGTATCTTTCTGGTGAAGACAACACCTCTAAATGGGGCATTCTGAACAAGAAGCAACAACAGAAGATAACTATGCAGGATTTGTCCGATGAGGTGCTCCGAGAGGCTGCCAGGAAGACAGATGGGTTCTCTGGCCGTGAGATAGCTAAACTCATGGCTGGTGTTCAGGCAGCTGTGTACGGGCGCCCAGATTGTGTACTGGACTCCCAATTGTTTAAGGAGATTGTAGATTACAAAGTTGCGGAGCATCACCAGAGGATAAAACTAGCAGCTGAAGGTGGTGATGGGATTTTTGGCCTAGCTTGAGTGAATAGAAGTAGGAGTTGAACGTCTGTCATATCCCATATGGTAGAAACTTTTTTGCGCCTGTTATATTTTTAACATCTCATTCGATAGTTCTTTACTTGATGAAGCACATTCCCAATGAACTTTCATGTTTCCTTGACCCGGCTAATCTACAGTAAACCCATAGATTCCAAGAACTGCACACAGAAAAGTTTTGTATTGATGCTATGGCAATTACAATGTATGAATCAATAATGTGATCATGGTACGTATTGACTCTTCACTAGTGTTCGTTTCTGTACGTTTAATCCATATTCTTTCAAACCAGTGTGCTCTCTTTACTTACCTGTGGATTTGCAGGCTCTATTGAATTGCAGATTAAATTCAAACTGTGTTATTTACTCTTCGGAAAATATGGGTAGCTTCTTTAGGATATACAAGTCTTCACTTATAGATATTTCTGTGAAAATCAACCAAATTTGAAAATTCTAAATTTCACAAGAATACGTATAGGTTAGTATACACAAAAAATTTGTAGATGTTCAACAATATATATTAAAAGGACGATTTTAATCTTCAATACTTGCACTACTCTCTGAGCTGAGTGAGCTCCTCTAATAAGAAAAATCTGAACTGTTCAAGCGCCTAAGTACGCTTTAGATCCAAAATGATGGGAATTATTACATCAATTCCTTACATTGCACGCAGATTTGGTAACTGAATCAAATTTGGGCAGAGAGCTAGGTTGATGAAACTTAGAGCTCTGAACCAGAAGCGCCGGTCTTCCTATTTCTGACATATTGGTCTTGTGGTGGCTGAATTCCAAGACCGATGGCAGCTCCTTGGAGAGCCTGTTCAGCTTTGTCTCTCGCATCTTCTTTAACATACTTCTCAGTTTCTTCGATGGCCTGAAGAAACTTAATTGCCTTTTCTTCTCTAGCCAAGTTCTTATCATTCTTAAGAATATGGTAAATAGTCCTTAGAATCTTTTCAGCTTTAGCCCTTTGCTCTCCTTTAATCGCTGTGAAGGCTTGTTGCATAAAGGTCTCTAGCATCTTCTTTTTTCTCTCCTGATTAGGATCATGATCCTCCTCCTCCCCCTGATCTTGCTCAACTTTGTATGCTGTAGCCAACTCTTCTTCATGTAGCTGCTCAATTCCAAGATCATGCGCAGCTCCTTGGATAGCCTCTTCAGCCTTATCTCTCGCATCTTGTTTGATATACTTCTCAGTTTGGTCGATGGCTGCAATAAATAATAGTGCTTTCTCTTTCTTACATAATTCCTTGTTATCCCTAAGAAGCTGGTACACAGCGTTCAGAATCTCTTCTGCTTTATGCATTTCATGCTCTTTAATAGCTGCAAAGGCTTGTCGCAAATTGTTCGCTAGCTCCTGTTTCTTTCTCTGGACATCTTCTTCTTCGAGTAACCCCCTCGGTTGAACTCCTCCTCCTTCTCCTCCTCCTCCTCCTGCTACATCAGGATATACATGAAGTCCAGTTTTTGTAATTTCCGCTGTTAAAGAGTTGATGAGAGCTACAGCTTTGACTTTATTATCTGCCTCGACTGCCTGCTCAATTAAATTCACAGCGTCTTTGAAGTTGTGGCGGTCGTCCTCGTTAGCCCATTCCATTTCATTTTGCCTTGCATTAACTCCGGTAACCAAGGTCAGAGCTGTTTGATATTTATTAGCTTCGAGGGCAACCTCGGCTCCATGCAGAAGATTTAGCCATGGCTTCGTCGGAACGTCAGATAGTTTTTCCCCATCATTCTCCCCATCCTTCTGTGACAGTGCAAGTCCCCTAAATTGATTTACAACAAACATAGATTAATAGTTCAATACCCACAACACAGAGTTAAACATAGTCATCATAATAAGAACAAAAACAAGTCTCAAAAATATACTGCATGCATACTTGGTAGACCATTCAGTCCATGATTCCACTTTGCCAGCCCAAGAACTCCCGACGGACATTGTCAGCCATAACAGCAGCGCAGTTAGAGTTGAAATCTTGCTGGCCATCTTTCTCTTCTGGCCACTCGATCGGGTAATTGTTCTGTGGAGGAAAGTAAATGCGTGCTCGGAGTTGTTATACCTACCATGAATGTCTGTGTATTTATAGCCTCATTGGTTCGGAACCGGTGTTGCAGTAGTGCTGCCTTGTTATTCCTCCACCTGTGACGAAGGCATAGGCATGGCGACCGCTTCTCGCATCCCTTTGAACCAGTTTTCCATCGCAAGAGCCAAAGATGGATCAAGACATTGCATGCATGCGACACCACGTTAAGATAACTTTATTCTTATATTATAAAAGATAAAGAATATATAGTTCCAAGTTTAGTTTGATTTGAATCATTTGGCTGGCTACTATATATGCAAGAAAAACTATATACCATGACGGTTTAACATCAAAGTATCGAACTATATATATAATAAGTTAATAACAGAAGCTATAGCTCAAATAAAAATGATCGAGATGCGTGATGATGCATGTTATACATAAATGTACACTGATCATGAAACACAGCCTCATGCCATAACGACCGCGCGCGACTCAATGGGACATAGCACCTACACCTTGTGAAAAATTACAACCATCCTCTAATAGAACATCTTGTATAATGTCAGGAGGTTCATCTTCCCACAACTCATCTAAAACCGATGATCAAACAAGGTGGGCAAGTCTATTTGCCACTCTATTTGCTTCACGATTGACACGGCAATATTATGGTAATCAAAATCTTCTTTTTTATTGCTTGATTTTTGAGATATATCCTCATGCTCTTCTTATGGAGAAAAAACTCTGATCATTAATTCAAAGGCACATAAAATGCGGCAAACCAGAAACACCATGGACCTTGGTCAATGGAGAATCAAGCGCTCTCCTAACACCAAGGCTTAATTTGCCCCCAAAAGACGGTACATTGTCTGAAGAAGCCTGATTGTATCTCCATCTCCATTTTTTTGCAACATATGTAATCAACTTGTGAACTATATATACCAGAACCGGTTGCATGTGAGTATATATGAACTAGGAACAAAAATTTCCTTCTCCTTCACACACACATATAGAGAGAGAGAGATAGCTAGAGAGAGAGATATATGATGAAGAGTTTAGCTCTAACAACGACCATGTTGCTGGTGTTATGGCTGTCTATGTCTGTTGGGACTTGGGGTCATGAGGAAAGTGAATCATGGAGCGGATGGCTCTCAAAGTATGTAAACTTGTTTGTTACTATACACTTCTAATGTTTATTTGTACATGCATGTGTGTACGTGTATATATTTATGTGTTTAATGCCTTTACATTTCTATGTAACTAAGGTCGCTCGGATTCACACATGGCAATGAAGTAAAGGAGCCCAAAGAAAAGCATGTCACACAAGATAGTGCCCTAAACATGAAAGTTTTACTAACAGTTCAGCAAAATATACACGCATCGTTTAACGCCATTCATCAAGAACAACCGGCCAAAGCACAAGAGATGCTTAAGATTGCTGTCATGACACTAAATCACGAGGAATCATTAAGTGATGAAGAAAAATCAACAATACTCACCCAATACTGCACGGAATCTGAGAAGTTTCTTAATGAAGAGCAAAAAGTGAAAGCCCAAGAGTTGCTCAAAGCAGCAACAACGGGTCTAAGAATTCATCTTCTAAACCAAGCAGATATGGAAAAAGAAAAACAGTATGGTTCAAATACTCATGCCCCCGCTCCATCTGTGCAGGGAAGTTCTCAGAATACGAATGTTTTGCTTGATGTCCAACAAAAACTACAAGCTTCTTTTCAGGCCATTCAACAAGGACAACAAACTCAAGGACAAGATATGCTTGTAGATGCTATTGTTGCTCTCAAGCTAGAAAAAACCTTAACCGTCGAACAAAAAGGATCTAAACTTACTGAGCTTGTGAAGAATTGTGAGAAGTCACTCAATAAAGAGACGCAAGAGATTGCTGAAATGTATCTTCAAGGTGCACAAGTGGGTCTCAGAATTAATATGCAACTCCAAGCTGGTGCTGCTTCTGATACATTTGCAAATAGAAGTTCTCAAAATACAGATATTTTATTGGAGGTTCAGCAAAAATTACAAGCAGCTTTTCAAACCATTCAACAAGGAAAAAATGTTGAAGGTCAAGAGATGCTTAAAGTTATTGTCACGATTCTTTTACAGGAAAAATCTCTAACTGTTGAACAAAAAGCAGCTAAACTTACCGTGTTCGTGAAGAACATTGAGAAGTCACTCAACAAAGAGACCCAGGTGATTGCTGAACAATTTCTTTTGGGAGCAAAAGTGGCACTAAAGATAAATCAATCACACCAAGTTGATACTGACTCTCGCCCATCCGCTCCGAGAAGTTCTCAAAATACGGATGTTTTGCTGACGGTTCAGAAAAAATTACAAGCAGCTTTTCTAGCTATTCAACAAGGACAACAAGCTCAAGGTCAACAAATACTTGTAGAGGTTACCGTTGCCCTTAAACTAGATAAATCTTTAACTATCGAACAAAAGGTGGCTAAACTTACCGAGTTTGTGACGAGCGCTAAGAAGTCACTCAATAAAGAGACTCAAGATATTGCTGATATATACCTTGAAGGCGCACAATTGGGACTAAGTATTAACCAACAACTCCAAGTTGATACTGCTTCTAGTCCATCGGCTCAAGGAAATACTTCTCAAAATGCGAATGTCTTGGTAGATGTTCAACAAAAGATACACGCAGCTTTTCAAATCATTCAACAAGGAAAAAAAGTTGAAGGTGAAGAGTTGCTTAAAGCTATTGCCACAATTTTTATGCGGGAAAAATCTTTAACGGTCGAACAAAAAGCAGCTAAACTTACCGAGTTCGTGAAGAATGCTGAGAAGTCACTCAATAAAGAGACTCAATTGATTGCTGAAGAATTCCTTCTAGGAGCACAAGTGGTACTCAATATTAATCAGCCATACCGAGATGCAACAGCATCTGGTCCATCCGCTACAGGAAGTTCTCAAAATACAGATGTTTTACTTATGATTCAGAAAAACTTAGAAGCAGGTTTTCAAGCCATTCAACAAGGACAACAAACTCAAGGTCAAGAGATGGTTGTAGATGCTACTGTTGCTCTTAAGATAGATAAATCTTTAACTATCGAACAAAAAGTAGCTAAACTTACTGAGCTTGTGAAGAATTGTGAGAAATCACTCAATAAAGAGACCCAGGAGATTGCAGAAAAATATCTTGAAGGCGCAAAGGTGGGACTCAATATTAATCAGCAGCTTCAATTTAATACAGCTTTTGATCCATTCGCGCAAGGAAGCTCTCAAACTAAGGATGTTTTACGAGATGTTCAGCAAAAATTACACACAGCTTTTCAGGTCATTCAACAAGGAAAGAAAGCTGAAGGTGAAGAAATGCTTAAAGTTTGTGCAACAGTTCTTATGCGGGAAAATTCTTTACCTATCGAACAAAAAGTCGTTAAACTTACCGAGTTTGTAAAGAATGTTGAGATGTCACTCAATAAAGAGACCCAGGTGATTGCTGAAGAATTCTTATTAGGAGCACAAGTGGCACTCAAGATTAATCAGCCACATCAAGGTGATACTAATATTGGTCCATCCGCTCAAGGAGGTTCTCATAACACAGATGTTCTGCTCATGGTTCAGAAAAAATTACAAGCAGGTTTTCAAGCCATTCAACAAGGGCAACAGGCTCAAGGTCAGGGGATGCTTATAGATGCTACAGTTGCTCTTACATTGGAAACATCTTTAACTGTCGAACAAAAAGCAGCTAAACTTATCGACTTTGTGAAGGATTGTGAGAAATCACTAAATAAAGAGACTCAAGAGATCGCAGAAAAATTTCTTCAAGGCGCGCAAGTGGGACTTAGAATTAATCAACAACACCAAGCTACTATAGCTTTTGATCCGTACGTGCATGGAGGTTCTCAAAATACAGATGTTTTTCTAGAGGTTCAGCAAAAATTAAACGCAGCTTTTCAGGCCATTCAAGAAGGAAAAATAGTTGAAGGTCAAGAAATGCTTAAAGTTATTACAATGCTTATTCTGCGAGAAAAATCTTTACCAGTTGAACAAAAATCAGCTAAACTTGTCGAGTGCGTGAAGAATGCTGAGAAATCACTCAATAAAGAAACTCAAGTGATTGCTGAAGAGTTCCTGCTAGGAATACAAGTGGCACTCAAGATTAATTATCTACAGTAGTACTCTAAACTCAGCGGGATTGCCCAAGCTCACCCCTATCTTTTTGCTATGGGCGGGATTTCCCAATGGGCAGGCAAGCTATCTCAGTCTTTTTCACATGGTAGTGCTTAGACTACACTTCTGAAGCCTAGTGTCTTCTGAGGCCCTGTCTTTTTTATTAAGTACATGGTCTCCTATAAAAATATAAAAGAAATATCATTTTGATAGCAACTAAATATTTATAGGTTACTGAATAATAAGTATGTAAATTTATGATTTCTTCATTTGATGTACAAATACTAATTTTACATTCTTTATTAATATGGTTGTTGTTGTTGTTAGGGAAAAATGAGAACAGTACTTAATGTTTCACTTACTGATAATTTTGTTATTAAATACTTTTCACATGACCCAAATTATTAAGTACATCGGCTACTAACGGGGTTAAGAATTCTGCCACATGACATAATTTGAGACTAAAATTAGTTTAAGACATTATAAGAGAGTTGTCGACTAGTGGTACTTTTAATTCCATTAGGTTTAAACATGTTTTCGTGAAATCAATTTTATGACTGATGTTACTACTAATCTTGATCATTCTAGTTATTATGCTCTTTTGCTTGGATTGATAAGATTCCTAGTGAGGTTTCTAAAGCCTTAACCTTTGATATTGCATACTTTGGGTGCCCTACAGCCTATAGGCTTTTGTTTATAAAGTTTTTCTTAAAAAAAGGGGGCTTTGAAAAACCTTCTAAGATGATGAAATTTCAACAGTAATTTGGTTAGTTACGAGATAAATCTTGAATAGAATCTAACTAGCTCACAAATATTTACTTACTAAAATAAGTGAATGACATATTTCATTGCAGCATTACTGAACTTCATAGCTCAAAATTGCTAACTACAAAAGACATAACATTTATGAACAAAATGGCAGAGGTGCAAAAACCAAATCCTAAATTTTCAATTAGGAGGCTTATTTTTGTTTTGACAATCGAAGAAGTTTTTAATAAAATAAATCACCTAACCGAAGACATGAAGCATATTAAAAAAACATATCATAAGAAAGAATAATCAAATCTGATTTTTTATTGTATTGATTTTATATGCATAAGTTATTAGTCAGATCTTGTTTCATTTGATTAGTGAAACGCTCAAAATACAGATATTTTAGATGAAAATGACTAAAACAAGAAAAGAACAGAGGAGAGGGTACAGATTCGTAGGGCAAGATGATACCATGTATGAAAAGTGTTTAGGTAGGAATTTCTCAACCACATGGTCTTAAGGTAGCTAAAAAATAATGCAACAAAGTTTATGCAAATACAAATATCCTTGGTTTTTAAAGACACAATACCCACAAGCCACAACACCCACCTACATGTTATCATATACTAGCTTTTATACATGCGATACTCACGTGTGAAGACATTATTAATAGGCAGTTATTTTTTTTTTTTTTTGTGAACTACGTCAGTGGGTAATGAGGAGTTTTTTGTTGCATAAGACTTAACTTTTCATAACTACTTTTCACAATTATCTGCACTGTTTATTTATTTATTTTATTTCCTTTTACTTTTTACTATAATAACATTTTAAGTTAGTTGTTTTAATTTAAACAAAATTTAATTTAATGAATTTCTTAAATGTCTGACGTAGAGATAGAGATTGGTACAGAATGTTGTCCCAAGAAACCAGAGCATTTTTTTTTCTTTTTGAAGAAGAGCATTTCATTTGTTCAAACGAAATTAAAAAAATTTAGAATAAATTTCAGTTTACTCCCCTGAACTTTAAGCCTAAAATCAGTCTGATACCTCATCTTTTTTTTTAATCAGTCCCATCCCTAAACTTTCAAAATGACATCAATCTCGACCAA
>NC_020491.1:9332253-9342065 GCF_000184155.1 Fragaria vesca subsp. vesca
AAGGGCTATTTTAGTCATTTTGGTCGAGATTGATGTCATTTTGAAAGTTTAGGGATGAGACTGATTAAAAAAAAAGAATGAGGTATCAGACTGATTTTAGGCCTAAAGTTCAGGGGAGTAAACTGAAATTTACTCAAAAATTTAATAGAGAAAGAAACATTCAGCACTACCTTTGACCAAGCAACACGTGGAGGGACGACAGCGTCGGCTCCCCTCTTAGGGTCCGAATAACCGCCACGTTGACCTCAAAAGGCGCCACGTTGAGAGACATCTCCGAGTCCCCAACCGACTCTCCGGTTATTACACGAGGAGCAGAGAGAGGCGATCCTTCAGTGACATTTTCATACATTTACAATCAATCTCTAGCTTCTGGGTGGGTTTTGTGACTTTTGTCATTAGAGAGTGAAACAGATCAAACCAAAGATGGGGAAGAACACAACCTTGATGCTGCTGCTGGTGTTCTGGCTCGCTACGACGTCGGTTTGGGCGGAGCAGCAGGCTGCTCAGGATGCCGACCCAAACAGCGAATCATGGACCGAGTGGGTCACTAACAAGCTATCACAGTAATGCAGACTCCTTCTCTCTATCTGTACCTCTATCCCTCCTTCTAAATACGTGAGATGAATGGTTATAGTTTGTGATATTGCATTTGGTGTCTTTTTCTTCCGAACAATGCATGCAGTTATATGCATACCAAAACGTACACATATATATATATACAGGAAGGATATGAAGCGGACGTCCGCATTCGGCTTAAAGTGCAGACGTCCCGTCCGTTCTCCACCCTCCGGCGCCGGCGACGGTGCGCCTCCATCCCAGAAGACTTCAGCAGCGTCCCCGACCACTTTCCCTCCCCGACGAGTCCATTCTTTTCCGGTTTTCCGGCGAGATCACCCAAAACTTCAAACAAAGTCGATCTCGCCGGAAACTGGAAAAAAACGGACTCGCCGGGGAAGGGAAGTGGTCGGGGACGCTGCTGGAGTCTTCTGTGGTGGAGGCGCGCCGTCGCCGGCGCCGGAGGATGGAGAACGGACGGACGTCCGCACTACATCCTTTCTGTGTATATATATATATCTGTGCATTTTATTCCTAAGTTATGAGAGTTTGTATCAGGTATGTAATGGCATAGAATAGTTAATTAATGTTCCTAATAACGTACTTTGGTGAACAGATTCGTTTTCCCATATATATTTTGTACAAGATAGATTCATCATTTTATGCTAGTGTATATAGAATTACGCAAACACCTAATAAAAAGCGGAGCGGCTTCTACGTATCAGTGCACTTGCATCATTAATATGCAAGTTCTCAAATGGTCATATACGAAGATCCAATGAAGACTAGAGACCCTAAATTCATTTTTTTCATTTTTATTTTTGATCCGATCAAATTAAACACTCATAATAAGAGTATCTCTTATTCGACCTCAAGACCTCATCTTATGTGTTGGAAACACTTAAGACTATTTTTTTAAGTTTCAATTTTATTAACGGTATTAGAATATATGCATGATAATGCGACGTGAATGACCGGATGGATCCAGACCTCTCACATCATGTATTAGAAACACTTAAGACTATTTTTTTAGGTTTTAATTTTATTAACGGTATTAGAATATATGCATGATAATGCGACGTGAATGACCGGATCAAGATATTATATATTAGTTACTCGATTCATTTGCACCTTGATGCGTAGAATAATTTTCGAATAAAGAGAAATAGATTTACTGTCATTTACATATCCCCATAATTTCATGTGAAGAATGTCTTAATTTGTAGCTTTTACTTCAAATAAAAATTATTGTTGCCTTGTCGGGGACCAACACTCGATCTGTACGTATTATATTTCAGCTTCTTTCATGTGCGTTAATTTTAACCTGCATATTGGTGGAGAGACTATGAGTGAGACATTGTGACCATGAGACCTAGCTATGGGGTTAGAATCAAACACCCTGCACCAAAAATTGAAAAGGTGGAGAATGCAGGATTTACTCCACAAGGACTGCCTATAAGATACCATTATGTTCTAGCCTCTTCAATGCTCTGCCTACAAGATATCATCATTTCAAACAATGGTTTTGACAAGTTTCTTTGAAATGTTTGGTACTATGTGGCTGGTCAAGGGCCAGGCTCCTGAAGTTGTTAAGTTGTTCTTAGAGACACAGCTCTAGAAACTTAAGCTGTCTGCCTGGGTGATGAAATATAGTAGCCTAGACAACAACAATGGTTTATAATGTCAAGATTGATTAGTGAAGTATCAAGAATACTAGCTACTGTGATACCATTTGATCAAAATGTCTATTTGGCATAATACTTTAGCTTCCTGAGTTCCCACTGACAGCTCAAAGCATTGAGCGTCAGTTTTATATACTTCTTAGTAGTGTCTGTGTGTATATGAGTAGTTGTGGATAGATCATTCACATTGTGTGATATGCTGTAGGGGGCTCGGTCTCAAGCAGGAGAATGCAGAGAATGTGGTGGACCAAGCTGGGGATGCAGCCTCTATGGCTAGGGAAAGAGTGGAAAATTTTGGATCAAGTAAATATTAATCTTATTCCTCCTTTAATTGTGCTTTACTTAAAAATGACCCAAGTATGTCAGTTTTTATACATCCTTTTTCATATCAATTTAAGAGGATTAGTAGTTCTTCATTATAAGGGTATTTCATTTCATGATCTACTTTTAATTACCTGCTGTCCTTCTAAAAGAATCGAAGTCCGAGGCGCATGATGCAGCCAACTATGCCCGTGACAATTGGGATCAGTCAATAAGAATGCCTACTGAGAGAGCTGGCAATGCTGCCCAAGAGACGATGGCACAAGGAGTTGAAGTCGGAAAACATAAAGTAGCCAATGCCTATGATGATGCTAAAGAGAAACTTAATAGAGGGAAAGACTTTGCATCTGATAAAGCTTATGATTCCAAGGAGGCAACGGCAAACATGTATGGGGAGGCTAAGCAGAAAATGAATTCAGCTTCGCATGTTGCATCAAATAAAGCTTCTGATGCACAAGAAGCAGCGTCGAATATGTATGGGGAAGTAAAGCAGAAAGCGAACTCAGCTTCAAACATGGCTTCAGATAAAGCTTCTGGTGCCAAAGAGACGGCAGAAAGTATGTATGGGGAAGCTAAGGAGAGAATGAATTGGGCTACAGATATGGCTTCAGATATAGCTTATGATGCAAAGGAGGGAGCAGCCAATATGTATGGGGCAGCCAAGCAAAAAATGGGTTCAGCTTCAAATTTGGCTTCAGATAAAGCTTATGATGCCAAAGAGACGACTGCTAATATGTATGGGGAAGCCAAGGACAGAATGAATCATGCTTCAAATGTTGCTTCAGATAGGGTCAATGATGCCAAAGAGTCGGTGAAGGGGGCCATTGGTTGTGGTACGGACAAAGCAGCAGGTGCATATGGTCATGCAAAGAATACAATGCAAACGGCTACGAGTACTGCGGCTGACAAAGCCAATGATGCAATGGAATATGGAAGAGATAGAGCTGCAGATGCGTATGATGGAGCAAAAGAGAAAATGAACTTGGGCTCTGATAAGGCCAATGATGCCAAAGACAGGGTAGCAGGAGGAGTCGAGTATGGAAGAGAAAAGGTTGCCAATTCCTATGATGAGGCAAAACAAAGGGTGGGGGAGGCGTACAGAGAAGCGAAGGATACTGTATCCGAGCATACCAGGCATAACTATGAGGCTGCTAAGGAGAAGGCGTCTCAGGCAACAGGTGATCTTGGGGCTAAGATGAGGAATTGATGCTGATCCAGCCAGAGCTAGCTCTAGCTATAAGGTATCTAATTACCTCTAGATGTGATCACTTGATCATGTGTTTTTTTCTTTCCTCGTTTCTTGAAAGTTTCATGTTGTCGTGTTTTTGAATTTCTGTTTGTAGCATTTCCCTCTGAAGTTGGAACGTATTAGAACATTAGTATCCACAATTTTGAATATATTGTCTCTTAAGGTTATCGAGCCGCAAGAGCATCAATATACATATATGCAAATATATATAGATTTTCTTCATGAGTTTTCTCTATTATTCTACTGGTTCTGTTGAGTGGAAAAACTGTGCTCTAATTTAGATGGAGGTATTGTTCTGAAACTTGGAAATGCCAGTAAAATTGAGGTTTCTAATAGATGGCCATCGCCTCTGGTAGTCTGATACATGCATGTGCTAGTTGCTCTTGGTTGTCTAGCTTCTTCATTAATACACATCGTATGGCTGCTCACAGAAGGTTAGACTTTGACCAACAAGACTCCCTTCTAGACTCGTGGTTCATGCTATTACCTCACCATTTATTAATTTTAACATTTATGGATGGATCTGTAGTCACAGATGTATAATCTTTGGTATATACAATTAGTGCGACTTAAACATACACCACCTACTTTAGGGTACCCTCTTCTTTGTTACCTCCCAAGGGCACAGGAATGGCTTGTCTAAATAAGCTTGTAAACTCTTCCTTCCCCGCTTATGTGCTTACCCTTACTCTTCATGTTTACTCGACTGCTATTTCAGCTACAGATCAGTTTCTTACTTTCTTTTAATCTCATATGATAAAGCTTCATGAACTATAACTACATGTGTGATATCATCGAATTCCTAAGATTAACTAGAGAAGCTAATATGCTACAGATCAGTAGACATTGCTCAATATATGATCTGAAAATTATCGATCACAAACATGCAATGGAACTCCATGATTAGATGTTACAGCAGAAAAACAAGAAAACTGGCAAACCCACAACCAAAAGCTGATTCTTCTTTCTTCTTTTTGTTTCCTTTTTCTTTCTTCCATATCTTTGGCTGGTAAAGTGCTCAAGCTAGTGATGGGAAAAAGAAAGGGTGCATGCTAGATCCCATACATTTTCAGCAAAATGATTTTTAGTAAGCATGGCATGCAACCGATCCAAACTCAGTAGATAATACTTATGAACTCTGATTTTTATTCTAATTGCTGTCTAAATTTTCAAGCAGTTAAACTGAAGAACAAGAAAAAAACCAAGCAAGAAGAAGATCTAGGCTAGTGCTGTTGTAAGAAGATCTTTGAAAAACTGGGAAAAAGAAATAAAGATGGAATGCTTTTATCTAACTCTCATTTCTATTTGATATGCACATACAAATCTGGGCCAGTCATTCACTAATTTCTCTCCCCAACTCTCCAAAGAACAGCAATGTGAAGAACTAATGAAAGAACAATGCCTTACAGTTGCTTCTTCTTCATGGCTTGTTTATTATTGTGCATCCACACCTTGAAAACCTGTCTCTTTACACCCAATTCAGAACACAACTGCTGCACCTCGTGCTCGTCGTGCTTCTGGATCCTCCATCCCAACTTCTCAGCCACCTCCATCATCTTGTCCTTCTGCTCTTGACTAAACTTTGTCCGAAACCGCTTCCTCGAACTCCCGGCCTGATTGGACTGATCGTACATGTTCATGTGGTTGAGATCCTCGCTAGATGACTCGGCTGCACCTCCGCCACCTCCAAAAGTCATCATCGACCCAGGAGGAAATGATCCCGCCACGTTAGGACTAGTGGCCGGGAAATGATGGTACTGGTGGTGATGATGAACAGGAGGTGGTGCAGGGAGTGAGGGAACAACAGGTGCTGATGATGCATTTCTACGGCTGCTATGGCTGTTTTTGTTCGGGTGGTTAAGGACATGGTAATTATTGGGGACATGTACTAATTGAGTTTCACCCTCGATCTCTTTCCTGTGAAAATTCCTGTGGCAGTCACAAGCTGCACATTTTAGTCCTCCCGGGCTGTCTTCTTCTCCGCTTGGCATGAACTCTCCGCAGCCATCGAGTACATGCCCTCCGGTGGTCGCTGCGTGATTCTTCAAGCATTCTCGATATCTTACTGCTTTCGAAGCTGGAACTGGCTCAGGTACTGGTACTTGTGCCTGTGCCGCCGATGGTGCTGCTTTGAAGCTGTGGTTTGCTCCTCTTGGAGTGCTGCTTGTTGCTCTTGGGGTGGTGCAGACGGCAGCTGGTGACAGGTTTGGATCTGGGTTTGGAACTGGGTCAGGATCTCTGGGTTTGTATGGATTCGACTGCTGAGGCTGATGATGATGATGATGATGTTGAGTTTGAGGCTGATAAAAAGGGTCTAGGGTTTGAGGGTGGTTGAAGATTAGTGTGTTGTTAACATGGTGATGATGATGAAGAGATGGAGACGAGAGCCTGGAAGAAGAAGAGGACTCTCTATTTTGGGGATTGAACCCCAAAGTGGTTGGCATCCCTAAAATCTTATCTTGGCCAGCTCTAATCTCCATTAAATCTGTTATATAGCTATACAATACAGATTCTTGATTGATCTCCCAGCCTAGCTATTTTTCTTTTCTATTATGAAAAATGATCGATGGGAGCTATCTAGATCAGATCAGTGTTTTCATGAATTCATGTATGCTAGCTATCGGTCACTATCTTAATCTAACATGATCAAAGAACACTAATTACCAGCTTAAGGATTATTGTTCTATCTTCTCCTTTTTCTATTCTGATTTTGACATTTTGGGTGCTAACCCACCAACCCATCTCACTAATTTCAATGGTCTGTTTCCAAATACCTAAGCTGGGGACGGAGCAGTAGATTATGGACTGACCGGTATTGTAGATGAATTAAAAGCACATAAATACAAGAAATGAAAGAGATAAAAAGATTTAATCTTGGAACTCAAACAGGAAAAGAAAACAGTTGGGGGTCCTACTGAAGCTTAATTAAATCTTACTAACCTTGCTGTAACATTGAAGTGAGATTTGTCTGATAGTTGCACTTGCACCACCATTTGAAACAAACAGAAGAAAGCTGGTTCGTTCTGGGTAAAAACTTGGTTTTATCAGAAAGTGGAGAGAGAAGGAGAGAGTAAAGTAGATAGAGAGGAAGAGGAAGAAGAGGAGGGAAACGAAAGCGGGGTGTGTTTCCTATCACCCATCCAGGTGACCAGGCCCATGAAATCTAATGAAGCAAGGAACAGGTTGGTGGTTTGGTTTGTACTCAAAGATGAGTGATGAGGTGTACAGGAATGGAGGAGGGAGAGAGAGAAGTGGTGGTACAGGTCTCTGCAGAAGAGCCGACAGTGTCACGTTAGTCCTCTCCCACACCCTGCACCATGGTCCAATTCCTAATTATTGCTCTCTGAAACCCTAAAAACCACCACAAAATTAATGTCTTCTTATTGTGCTTCAAGACAAAGAAAGAGGGAGAAGAAGAAAAAGGGGGAAAGGAGGGAGAGGAAAAAAAAAAAAAGGAAAAATGTCAGACTTGACGTTTCTCTGCTTGGCTTGGAATCTTCCGGCCGAGGAGTGAAAATTCGTTTTTCTCGTGTCACTGATATATCTTTCACCCTCTTATGGTTTTTTTCGTCATTTCACCGAAATACTCAAAATATCACGATAATATTGTCGCGTTTTTCGTCTGATATTTTCGATATTCCTAATATTTCACAGAAATACTCAAAATATCACGATAATATCGTCACCAACGAGTTTCAAACCTCGCTTGGCTGATTTCATCCTCAACGACTTAGCTAACAGTGCTAAGCGCGCATATGATATCTATATGCTTCTTTACAGTATATATTGCCTTGCCTTTGAATCTGAAAACTTTGGTGGCATGGAAATTAATAACCAACTTGTTATTCTCTATTTTTTTCTTACACTTTCCACAATGCATATATCATATGCATATATAAGGTACGATGGTCTAGTTTTTTTTTTGTTGTAAGCCATAAAAATAAATTAGATTTTAAAATTAAAGTAATTTTTTGAAATTTATATTCAGCATTTACTTGTTCACCTTAAAATTACTAGAACTCATTATATATCAATGTTTAGTCAAAGTTTTCTTTTCAAATATAGTAGATAATTAACAAAACAAACATCTCTTAAAATTTTATTGGAAATTTCCTTATTCTTCTTCTTCAGATTTTCATCAATTTTCTTAATTTTTTACTGCTACTGATATTTCTCCGAAAGTTCGATATTTTCGCAATCATTGATATTTTAGTACTTGTTTCCTGCAACCTCAAGTCCTCCACATCCTCACACTACAAAAAAGAAGTCCCCATTTTGTTTTATCAAGACAATTCATGAATTAAAACGAACAATATGGACTTCTGCTAGAGCTTATAGAAAATTCGGTTCACATGATTTTACAATTAAAATATGTCCGGACATTAAAAATGAAGAGACACGAATATACAAATCCGGTAATGCCTTCTGAAGCAAGTCCAAAGGTGACTCCAAACGTAATAAACCAAAACGTTCATGCTTACCCGAGTCAAGACACGATCAAGAAAACCAAATTTGACAAATCAACAAACCCTCCTGAGCTCCCTGAGACCTCATTACCGCACATCACGAAAGCAACAAACCTTCTAGTTATTAAACAACCATTGGATTTCTGGTATCAGGGAAAGAAACTTGGTTGTTAATGGTGACGGAGTTGTGAGCGGCTCTGACGGCGTGAGCTGGGTTTTTGACGGTGGAAGGGTCGCCGTGATTGACCAGGAGTTTTGAGGAATGATGAGGTGTGGAAGGACAGTGGGGTGGTAAGGCTTGGCGGTGGATATGGAAGAAGATAGAGAAGCAGGTGAGAGAAAGAGGGTGAGTCAAGTCAATTAAGTTTGAAATCTTTTGGAGGTGAGAGAGAGAGAAGCACAAAAATATAAATGGGTTGTTTAGGTAGTCTAAAAAAACCTGAACTAAAATAATGAAAAAAGCAACTATGTTTAGGTAGAAATTTAAATGTAGCAACTGGGTTTAGGTAGAAATCTAAATGTAGCAATTGTGTTTAGTATTTTGTAAAATTTCTCACACCCCGCTTTATCGAATTTTTTGTGTGTGTTACAATTAGTCCAGGTGATATTGTCATCCTGGCTCCGTCACTGGCTACAAACCAGACCAAATGACCAAGTTGCACTCTTAAGGAGCAGTATAATCGACTGAATACAAAGTCACATAATACGGTAAAGTTGGTTAAACTGCTTAGTATAGAACTCCTGAATATGTCTACAGTTCGACTCCCAATTCTCACCAGTTTGTGACCAGTAGGACGTTCAAGGAGACTTCGGGTTTGTGCACATGCGACGTGATATTAGTCTGGCTTTGCAGCGATACTCTCGTGAACATTGGTCTGAATACTAACTAGATAAATGTGTTACTAACTTGCTAACGTAACTTATATAACTTCATATCTCACTCTTAACCAAAAAAGAACATAAAAATTAAATAGACGTCTAGAAGGTCAAAATGCTAACTATATTCCTCATTCCATCATTGAACATCCTACAAATTTGAGTGAATAACGTGGGGAAAAAAAAAAAAAGAGGCTGTTCTTGGCTTTTATTTACCATATATTCAGTCGACTACACTACTCATTGAGAGTGCAACTTGAAAGCAGGAACAGAAAACCCACAAAAACATTTTCCACAACCAATTAAGTTAGGGTTTATTAATCAGCTGAATATGATTGGGTTTATTAACAAGCTGATTAATGATGAATAGGGATTATTAACTAGCTAAATATGATTAGGGTTAAGTAGCTGACAGAAGATGATTAGGGTTTATTAACTAGCTAAAGAACGCTTTTACTTAATAAAAGACGTAAAAGGACAACAAAAGGGTCAGAGGAAAGAATTTATTTCCTCTTTTATCCTCTGGTATCTTTTTTTCGGTGAGTGTGGGAGGGAGCCAAAGTGATCGAGATGATAGATGAGGGAATGCTGGGCCACATTACAGCATTTCTTTTGTTTTCTGTTAGTGCAATTGTGTCAGCCTCTCTCTCTCTCTCTCTCTAT
>NC_020491.1:9342111-9351001 GCF_000184155.1 Fragaria vesca subsp. vesca
GTTTGCCACACCATGCATTATTGGAGTCATTCTCATCGACCCCTAGCTCCTCCTCCGCTACTGTACGTTTTGGTTGTTTTGTGTTATATGCTGCGCTGCGTTTGCGAAATTTTGATCCGAAGAGTAAATAGGAACTCCATTTGCAAATACTACTGTGCTGTGGAGGTTCTCTATGTCTCGAAGTTAAAGTTTTGGATGCGAGACTTGACCATGATGAAAGAGTGTACCTTTTTTGCTCGTAGCACGAGATTAACGAGGTTCAAGTATATATCCTCAACAAGCATTGAGCTTCGTTCTCTTATATCCAAAAATACCTACCAATGATTAAAGACTTAAGACAAGTCACCGTCAAACAAAACTTTAGCTAGACAAGCATTTTTGTGTGTAACTTGTAATAATTTGCAGGAACAATATGTTGACAATGAAATAAAGTATAAATATTCTAAAATTTGAATAGAATCACAGCTTGAAATATTTTGTTATTAGAGTAAAATGTCAACATGAAATTTATACATTATCGCGCATGCAACCCAAAATCAGGGAATAAAACTTGTGGTTTGGACTCGTGAGCTCATGGTTTTGAAAATATGATAAAAATAATTAAAGTGACAAAAACGAGCAAGATTTTATGTTCTCTCAAATATTTCGGAAGATCATCTAGATCAATATAAAACTTAAAAACACCTGTAGTTGGCTAGTTGAACTTTCTTGTAGGGATTTTCTGTTCTAAATTCCCCCTTGGCAGACACTTCAATTAAAATTTAGCCTCTCTTCTAGATCACAATCAAGGTAGTATTATTGAAGCATCGAATCTAACCAAGTTTTTGTTTTGTGTGGCGCACTTTCGTTCTTTGTTTGTTTCATAAATTGGTACATTTTAGGAAACATGAATCTAATGCAATCTTCCATTGTTAACTTGTAACTACTATATTTGACAACTAATGGTAGAGTTTTTATATTAGAAGAATATTTCGTGAAAGCTTTTGATCTCTCTAAATTATTGTTTAAGCCTACACCAACCTTGGTGTGCTTGAGGGAACAATTTCCAAGTAGTAAGATCTATGATTAAACTAACATAAGCATCATTAAATTAGTGGGAACAGGATAAGTGAATTTTGATTAAACTAAATCAGACAAACTTCCTTCCTAATCAGTGCATGCACAAATTAATTTGTGGGATTAGAGAGACGTGGCAGAAGCCCACCCTAGGGTCATTGTTAGTTTATTCCTTTGTTTTCTATTTTATCTGAATCATTTGTTAGCCGGGTCCAAAATTAGTTAAGTGATTAAGGTTGATCTTGAGCTAGGTCATAAAAGTTCTTAATAATGTGGGATTGTGGGTCTCATTGACACCTTCAATACGGTGAATTATATATAAATCTGATTATCATCATTTTGTTTGCGTTTTAGGGTGAAAATATTGCACTAGTAATCGGATTACACTATTTGATCGAAAATATTTTTTGAATCTGACATCCTTCTTCTTAATTAGAAGCGACATATGTCGTAAAAAAAATATGTTGACATGAGTTGATATTAGTTGAGTTTAACGTTATCTCTCATATTTTATCGCAACTCCTATAAATTAGACTTAAACTCAGTATCTATTGATCGTGAATCGTGAAGTAGTGCTAGTAGGCGAGCTGCATTTTAGGATATCACATGCACATCACTTTTATATGACAACATGTAACACATAAAATACATTCATAACAACATTAAATATTTTTCTAAGATGAATGTGTTTGACACATTTGTTGTCACATAAGATGAGATACATGTGATATCTAAAAAGGTATTTCATCTAACATTATTCATACTTTTGTTGTTAAATCATAACTACATTTTCCTTTTCATCGGTTTATATTTTAGAATGTACCATTAATTTGATCCAATTTCACAACGAGGTCGGCAAAACGAAAGTTTATGAGTCAACCTTCTCACTTTTTATTTGTTTGCATGGTACTCTAAATCCGGCCAAGTTAAAAAATCAAGAATGTTTAAACTCCATCTAGATCAAATTCAAAATTCTATATATTGATGTAGGCCTCATCATGGGACGGGCCTATCCTAAATTGTAGGGCTTAGGGTAGGGTTGGGTAGGGCTTTGACTTAGTCAACAATATTTAGGGCCGGGTAGGGTCGGGCCAGGGCTCAAATATGCAAGTCCTTGCCCGCCCGCCCTTAAAGCCCATTTTGTTAGGGCTGATAGGGCCGGGTAGGGCCGGCTCTTTGAATAGAGCTAAATATAGCTGAAATGGCCAAATATGACATTATTTTGTTTAACGAAATAAATTCATGAGTTTTTTTATTTTTTTCCCTCAAATATTACCTCAAGGGATATATGTGATATATACAAGACCATATTTTTAGTCATATTTAATATACATATACATTATATTTAACTTAAGACATCTAGAGTTATTAATCTAAGTACTTATATTCATATATTTCATTAACTATCTCTTTAAAGCACCAAAAATCAATCGTTATTTAACAAAGAAAAATACAAATTAAAGAAATAAAACTTATAAGATTAGTTGTATTGTATAAAAAATAATAAACATATTAAAAATAATAGAAAATAAGTAATTATTAAGACCTAAAGGGCGGGCTTTTAGGACCGGAATAGGACCGGGCCGGGTTTGGCCCTAAATGACTCAATAGGGTAAGGCCGGGTTTCATTTGCTTGACTCCTGCCCTACCTTAATTGAAAAAAGCTAAGGTCGGCCTGTCCTAATAGAGGGCCGAGTAAGGCTTCGGCCTCATAGAGTAGGACAGATTTTAGGACCGGCTAGTGTCAAAGGGTTAAATGATGAGACCTACTTGATCGATTCACAATCACAGCCCGTAGCTGAGTAAAGGAGTAATCCCTTCCAATTTGGAAGGACATGAGAGACACCAATATCACCAATGTGGCGAAGATTTATACGAACAGGGGTTGTTTGGCATCCAATCAGAGTTAATAGTCGTCGATTCTCGAGACAAGGGAATCTGTAATATGGGGATTATGGGTTGGACTAAATCAGTCGTCCCATCAGCGCATGCAGGTTTTCTATCATGGTGGGATTGTACAGTGTAATGTTTGGGTTGTAATTTGTGGAATCTGATCTAAGCTAAGCTAGTGAGTAGTGACTAGTTGAGTGAGTGCCTCGACTCCGACGTTTGCTTAGTCGTCAAACTATCCGCTTATTACCTTTCTTTGTTTTGAAGTGAGAACGTTGATCCCTATTTAGTGAATCCTACTGATCACCCATCAATATCAATTTTTCCCTACCCAAATCCCAAAACCCAAATCATAGCCATACGGCCCATACCCATTTTCCCCCAAATGGGAGTTTAGGCTTTTAGCTTTCAAGTCCGTTTGGTTAGTGGAATCGAAATGATCAAAAGAATTCGGAGGAAAGGCAAGTGAAAACACTTCATGCTTTCTTATCTTTTGGAAGTAATTTCCACTGCAGCATATTTGTTTCCTCAAACTTGCTTACCATACATGGAAAAGCCTTGAATATGCAAACCAAACAAAGGTTTAGGGTTTACGAGTACTTTCGTTGGTCGAAAGACGGTGCGACGATACAAGATAGCACGTCTTCTTTCTCAATCTTCACAGAAGTATTATTACTCAGTCAGTGATGAATGTGAAGGGATGATGAGAATGAACGTCCATAATGACTAATGAAGCTTATTGAAATCGAGTACTTAGTTAAGCTCATGAGTGTGTTGTGCCTTGTTCCTTTGACTATCGAGCAGAAGAGGGAAGTGAGCTTGATTACCTCTATACGGTTCTGCCATTGAAGAAAATAAAGCCCAGACATATAGTGCGATAATGATTCAATATAGCTTTTGTTTCTGTGTGTTCTGTTTTCTTTTGTTTTGTGTTTGTGTTTAGCTCTTTTAATCCTTTGTGGTCGTTCTGTTTGTTTGGCTCATTACAAACACCGTTGATGAGTGATGATGGTTTTCACCCGTTCTTTATCACGAGTATTCATTACTCAGGAGGCGGAGTTGACTCATGTTCTTATTTCTTCAAGGGATAGAAGCCACTGCCTTGTCGAAATTCCGATGCTTCGTTACCAACTTCGTTGGCAATATGTCGGTTGAGTCTTCTGATCTTGATGATCATTTTCCTAGCCTTATGGTGTACAAGAGATTTAGCTCTAGTAGGAAGTTAGGGTCGGGCCCTTTGGTCCAATGTTTGTTATAAGTGGTTCATTAGTGGCTTTATTTTGTATTGTTCATACCGCTTGTAACTTCTTCCGTATGAATACAACCCATTTGATCAAAAAAAATAAAAAATGATTCACATGATCCAAGTAAATGTACTGCTCGATACCAAAAGCAATACTATCAACTATCATGAATCAAAAGCTAGCTCCCATAGTGTGATGACAAGACGCCCAGATGATGTAATTTCACTATAGGAGAATCTTTACAATGCCATAGACTATTATTCATTTCACTTCAGCAATGTACAACAGTAGCAAATAACACATCTTTATTGCAAAACCACACTTCTGTACCAAAGCCATAACTAACCGTTTATTACTTGAGGACGACTGCTTCTGTATTGAGCAACAAGAGGTTGGTAATAGGCTAGGATGCTAACCAGGTACAGAAGGTCAAGTTTGGGAAGGAAAGCCAAATTAAGAAGACAATAGAGGTCTGCTCATATGCTCAGCGCCAAGAAAGATGAGTATAGCAAGAGAACCATAGTGCAGAACTCACAACAGCCTACAACACAGCATACAACTCAGAATATTGAGCTGATGTAGAAAAAGTCAAGTTTCGAGACAGAAAAGGAAACAAGTAGAAGAAGATGAACGTAATTAGAAGCAACAGAGGTTTACTGCAATAGAATTTTTGATAGGGCTATAGAGGCCATAACAACAACATGAACACTTGGAAGTGATGATCCAAAAGAATCACCAAGAAATCCTAGATAATGACCAACGTAGACAATAACCATAATCCTACAGACCTACGGTGATGAAAATTGACAAATCCAGAACTAGTTATATTCTAAAAATGATGGCGCGATAGTCAATCTCCATCTCTAGCTATAGTAAACTTACTGGCATTTCATTTATGATGCTTATGCTTACAGCCTTACTTCTATAATTACCTAATACGATATCAAACAAACATATTCCATAAGAAAGTTACACAAGTCTAACTGCAATCTTCAAGCTGCATATACTTACACAAGTTTACTGAACAATAATTTTGACCATTAAGAACAAACTAGTACCATTAGAATCGACGAATTCAAACTTTCAGTAGAACAAAACACACAGCTAAAAAATCTCAACAACATTGAAAAGCTTATGTGATTCATAGAGACTACCTACCAAATCGGAGGGCTACAAGACCCCCTTGGCTTCCATGTACCTCCACATGTACCAAGACCCAACAGACCTATAAGGTTTCCACTTCTCACAAAGCTCTTCCATCTCCAAAGGCTTAGGCAACTCCTTCAACCCATACAACATCTTGACTCCTTTCCTCACACCCAAATCCCCCACCGGAAGAACGTCAGGTCGTTTAAGCGAAAATATCATGAACATATGCACCGACCACGCCCCAATCCCCTTCACCACCGTCAGCATCGTCAGCAACGACTCGTCGTCCATTTCCTTAATCCCCGAATCCGACAAAGTCCCATCACTAAACTTCTCAGCCAAGTCATGGAGATAAGACGCCTTCCGGCCCGAAACTCCGATTTGCCGGAGAGTCTGGGGGGAGAGATTGAGGAGAGTTTTGGGGAGAATCGACGACTCGCCGCCGCAGAGCGTGACGAAGCGCGTGTAGATCGACTGGGCGGCCTTGGTGGCGAGCTGCTGGTAGAGAATGCTTCGCGCGAGGGATTGGAAGGGCGGGCGGTCGGAATCGAAGGACGGCGGGGTGTAGGAGTCGATCAGGGACGCAAGTTTCGGGTCGGAGCTCCGTAAGTGATTTAGGGCGAGGGTAATTTCGGAATTGGAGGTTAATGGGTTTAGAATTTTGGGGATTTCCGGGGAAGTTTGGATGGTGAGCTTGGTGGTGGTGGTGGTGGTGAGTTTTAGGATTTTTTGGGGTCGGAATGGGATTTTGGATGAAGTTGAGGGGTTTTCGGGAATCTGGGTCTGGGGTTTGGATCGCTTGGCCATAGAGAAAGGGAGAGATGGGAATCGGAGATTGGAGTAAGCAATTGTGGAGATGAGGAGCAGAGAAGACTAGAGAGGCGCGTGTTAGTTACCCGCGCGCTTTTTAAGGCGGGGGAAATGCGTTGTTAGGTTTTCATTTTATTCTTTAAAGGTTGACCAACCAGCCTGCCTAGGCCCAATCAGACAGGCATCCGCCTAGCCGGCCTAATAGTCCGCCTAGCACGCTTGGGCCCAGTGCACTCAACTGTTTTTATTTTTATTTTTTCCACTTCAAATTATCATCACAGATTCAGAGAGAAATTTTAAATACACACCCCTAATATCTTAACATACACCATTTACTTAATACACTACCAATCAAGTTTTTCATTTTAGTATTATACTTAATACACATCTCAAACTGTCTAAAATGCCCTTAATTTATGAAATTAATATTCCGTTATTTAATATAATTAATATATATTTACTATTTGGTATCTCTTTTTACATATTATTTCGTCTAATTTTTGCTAGAAATTTTTGGTTATCATCATTCAATTTATAATTAGATGATTATTGTTATATCTCAACTCTAAATCACCAATACAAGTTTTTAAAATTCACAAGAGCACAACTGTAGAAGTACAGTAGCTATTAAACATAGATAGCTAGTTATTCGATAAAACATGTCATGATAAAAATGCAGTATTTGACAATATGATATGCAAGATCAAACTAAAGATCAAACTAAAGCTGATAAAGATGCAGTACTTGACAATATGATCTGTAAGATCAAATTAAAGCTGATACGGATACAAAAAAAAAAAAAAAGCAACCAAAATGAATTGTGGAGAAGAATTAGGGTTATGGGAGAAGACATGTTTTCGAAAATTTTAGTGTAGAAGACGTTGAAAAGAATACTTCTAGCGTGATATATTTTTTTTTTAATAATAGATGTATGTTTTGGTCATTTAGCTTACCTATAAAATCTCAATAGAAACATAAAATAGTAAGGGTGTGTCTTAAGAGATTAGGGGTGTGTATTTAAAATTTCTCCAGATTCACAGCCAGGAGACATAATTTCATTCATGACCTATAAGCAAAAGCGTGCCTAGTGCCTACACACGGGTTCCAGCCCATCCTAAATTTTGAAAAATATAGATTTTTAGCTAAATTTTAGTTTAAAATGTTAATAATTAAAAAATTATGCAACCTCAAATTTATAATTTTAGCTCGTATGTTATTAACTTAGTTCATTTTTAACATAAATTAGTATACTTTTCATCAAAAATATACATTTCTAGCTAAAGTTTAGTTCAAAAGGCTAAAAATTAAAAACTACCCATACCTCAAATTTTCAAATTTAACGCATATGTAATTAAATTTAGTCCATATTTGACATAAATTAGTACACGTTTATTAAAAAGAAAAATTAGCCCAACTTATTATAAAATTCTGGATCCGCCTTTGCCCATAAGCAGCTAAATACAAAGTTTAATCTTACTTGAACATTGGAAATGGACTATATAAAAAGTAGACATGCAGTAACAGAGATACGAAGCAGATATTTGAGCTAGTGCTCGATCACTCTTGAGCGATGGAACATCATCTTAACTTTGAGCTCCAACATCATTCAGGGAGGCTAGGAATCTCTTGAGACACCTGTTGTAAACACAAGGTCTTTCAAGGTGAACCAGATGACCTGCTTTCTTTATGCCTTTAAATGTTGCATTTGCTCCTAGTTGCCTGCATACAAACATTAGTGTTGTTCAAACCTTTCATTAACCAGTGCATATATAATTAGTATTTGGTGTTTGATTATATACAATTAGTAGAAATAGTTAAAGTCAATTGACGGACTTACTCTTTCATTTTGTGAGCAAGCTCCTGCTTAAATATCTGATCATTTTCACCCCATAATAGATGAATTCTCTGCAAATTATATTGGCAAGACAGATGAGGTTAATGATCGAAAAATATAATAAAATGGATGATGAAATATTAAGGACACAGAACATATACATTTGGATTAATTACCTGTGGGAATTTGGGAATGTTTGGATCCTTTGTGTCAATGACTAAAGCTTCAAGTAGTTCTTCCCTTTCCTTCCTGTTCGTGAACATCACCTGTTGATTGTTCGTAGCTAAAACACTTAGCGACAGCTACGTACAACTACAGAAACTTAATTTGCTTCCTAAATCGCATAGTATCTAACAGGCTAAGCCACGGAAAATGTGCAGTTACCACACTCTAAAAATCAAGTACGCTTATCGAACCACATCGATCAAATCGTCTCATTACAATTATTCGATGTCATAGTCCTTCAATTTATTGCATGAAAATGATATCAATTCATATAAATCATATTTGTAACCAATGTTCTAAAAAACGCTAGGCGCTAATTGGGCGGACAGTCGGTTACTAACGCCTAGGCAGGTTAATCGGGGATTAATCGGTTTCCTAGTTCTCTAGACGAAAACGGTGAAGCACCACCTAGCGCTTAGGCGGGGATTAATCAATTATAGGTGGTGATTTTTAGAACATTGTTTGTAACACATAGACCGAGAGTGTTAGAAATTTAGAGAAAATTGTTAAAACAACCTAGTTCCAGTATATATAACCTGTCATCTCTCAACTAAATTAGTATAGGTGGCATTCATTTAACATATTCTATTTTCGGTTCACTGTTTATAGACTGTTCATAAACACTGTTCACGTGAACAGTGTTGGGCTTGGGTGTTTAGGTTTTTTTTTTTTTTTTTTTTTT
>NC_020491.1:9351021-9385139 GCF_000184155.1 Fragaria vesca subsp. vesca
AGAGATAAATAACAAAACTAGGAAAATAAATACAATACTGACTCATCAAATTCTTGAGAAAATTGCAACGATCCAAAAATGGTCATAAGAACTCTTGCAGAAAGATCTGAATACTGCAAATAAAACAGAGGTAAAGTCTTTATGTATGTTTATTGTAGGAAATTATTGGTTTTGAGATTTATGTGGAGTTTGATTATTCAAAATGAAACAAAATGTGGAGTCTTACTAACTACTGGTCTCAATTTTGTTGCTTTTGTGGTTGCTTGATTTTCTTTGGTATATATGCACTTTTATTAGTCTTTTCTTATGTTTCCTTCTTTTATATATAGATCTATAGGGTTTCTATTGATTTTCAGTTGAAGTCTCTTGCATTTTGCGATAAGTAAAAGATTGAGTTATGCTAGAACTTGAATGACTTTTTGATAAAGTTCATAATTTCATAAATGGACCAGGACTATGGGGATTATAAGTTATCATAAAATCTTAAATCTTAAGGTGTAACACTAGAATGAGAAATACATTTACAACAATATAGAGATGGGGTATTGAGATGACAAATAATTAAAGATACCGAAACAGTAGATAATTGAACGTATGGATATAAATTCTTTAATAGACCTCATTTAATTATTTTGCTTCTTTACGTAAACTTAGCTGGCTTTGGTCAAAATGCTAAAGTAGATACCACATATATCAAGAAATTAAAATATATAAGAAGAGGGCATGTGTTATAGAGTAGTAATGTTTTCTTGCCACATATATGGTTTACTCTTTGGTGTGGTCTGTGACAGACATTAAGAATATATAGTAAAATGGGATTATTGCTCTTTGTTTTGTTTTGTTTTTTTTTTTTGTCTGAATAGCTTACTCAATACAATATACTTCGTATTTGAGTTAATGGTGGTGCACTGGCTTTAATGAAGGTATGTCATAGTCTCCTCAAAACATGTATTGGCTGCCATTAATATATGATTTACATTCACTTTATATAGTAATCAACGCTGCTAAACTTCCAGTATAATGTATTCACCTGGCTATCAGCATATGTGCAGGTAAAAAGGTAGACTAGCATTGTGGATACATACTTATGATGGGCATAGAGAAGTAAAGAATGAGCATATGTCATTGGATTTGGATTTAGGCTTGCATCATGTATAGATGTATATAAGTTAGTTAAACTCAACTCGGTAGTACCACTCTGAAACTCTAATTGTTTTCTATACATGTATAGAGTGAAGTAGCATATTGATTCATCATTTTAACTGCACATGATATGATAGTGGTTTTTTTTATTATACTTTAGAATGAACTATTTTCAGTAACCATATTATTGAATTTCTGCCTATTCCATTATGTAGAATATAAATTTTGTTGACAAAAAATCCCGTAGCAAGACAATGGTATCTTTGTGGTTCATTTCTAATTTTCAACCTACTTCAGCAACTTAATTAGACGTCATCGTCGATAATCACTGTTAACTAACCTCAAGGAAGTCTCTGTGGAGCCGATCGGGAAAATACAGCTTCATGTGAGCCCCCACCGACAGCAGAGCCTCGAGCCCCTTCACCGTTCTCGGCAGCAAAAGCTCTGACAACGACTCAAACCCTAGCCTCTTCATAGTATCACCTCTCACCGAACACGTCATCGCCAATATCGACCCGGAAACCACCATGACTCTCACCAGCTCCGGATACATCTCCGCCATCTTGAACGCCACCATGCCGCCGTAACTGAACCCCACCAACGTACACGTGTCCACCCCGAGCTTCCTCAGCCCCGTAGAGACGCACTCGGCCTGAAGAGCAGGAGACCTGTCGGGCTTGTCGGTCGTCGACCCCCAAAAAACAGGAGGTCGGGAACGTAGACCGAGTATGTCTTGGCCAGCGCACCCACCTGAAACTGCCACGTCACTATTCCATCGGCGGCGAAGCCGTGTATCAGAACCACTACCGGCTTTTTGGGTTTGGATATGATCTCGGGCTTCTCTCCCTTCTTCGGCTTGTTTAGGGTTTTTTTCGGGACCCAGAAGTTCATCACCGTGCCGGGCTCAATCTCCACCGTGTAGGGTACGACTCCGGCCATTTTCATCAGGCCATGCAGCAAGAGCTTCTGTAGTGCTACTAAGTTCACCATGTTTATTTTGCTTAACTTGTAGCACTCACAATCCGAGTACTAGATCCCTCACATAGAGTTTATAAACTAGGAAAGAGTTGATGAGGTAGGTAGGTTTGTGTTTGGTGTTGGATTGTTATAGCTTGTCACTTATATGGAGTGGAAATGTTTGAATGATCGATCGCACTCTCCTACTTGGTTACTTAACTACTTGTATCCTTCAATTGGGAAGTCCAGGGGATTGTCTGCTATACCGAACAGTATAGCATGCCGGCTGATAGGGTATGTCACGTGCAAGGCACGTGAAGAGAAATTCGGAGGATAACCGATTGTCTCCGGTTTCCCGTTATTTCCCCTATACGTACGAGAGTCAATTCACGAGCGACAAAATCAACCCAGTCTTCTCATTTTTCAGTAGCTCAGGTTCTCTACTGTTGGAAAGCATCAATCAAGATTTCTGGGTTTCTCCCATCACCATCAAAATGGGTTTTGCCTTTCGATTTCTGGGTTTCCTCCTCCGCATTGAGTAGACCGAAAAGTCCCCGAGCCGCCGGGAAACGCAGAAGAACGTCGAGCCTCCTCGTCTTCGATCTCTCTCCAAGTTCCATGCATGCGCGATTTGTTGATTCAGGCAGGTCGGCGATGAGGAGGCGACTTGTTTCGTTTCGCACCGGTCGGGCGATAAGGGGCAGCCGGACGGCGAAGTTACGCCGGAAAGACAGAGGACGGCGTCGGTCGGAGTCTGGGCTCGTCTCAGACTCGACTTGTTGTTTTGACCGAGTGCTGACCAACAATCCATTTAAGTAGAGACAAGACTTTCGGATATGCTTTTCCAGAGTACAATATTCGGAGGAGTAAGGATTTGGACCTGGGATTGGATTTTTCATTCTGTGTTTCGTTTCCTCCGCTTATCCCTTCCCAGAAAGAAAACAGAGAGAGAGAGAGACATAAAGAGACGAAACAGAAGAGTACGGCGAATTTGTAGATTTGTTTCTGTACTTTGACTTTTTAACTTGGGCTTCCGTTTTAAGTATAGGATTAAAATTATATTTATGACTAAGACTACAATTAGTATCTACGAGAAACTGCAATTCGGTTTTTGAAAGAGGAGGAAGGGTAACTGTCCATAGATTACCTTCTTGCCCTTGGTTTATGTATTTAGCGTTTATCGTAGATTGTTATAAGTTTGGGTGTTTTAGGAACTTCAAAAATTTAACCATCTTCGTTCCTTTCTGGCTTTATTAATAGTAGATAAAAAGGACAGCCATGATTAAATGAAAGTAAAGATCAACGCCCCATATCTTTTAGCTATTTTCTCATTTTCAAAAATCATTTTCATTTTCCAAATTTCATAAAGAATAGCTCGATGCACCGAAAAATATTCCAAATATCTTCTAAACTCGTGCCGACGCGTATTTTATAAATTAGGGCCTTAAATGAATAATTGTCACTTCGATAAAATCGTAAAAATAAACCTGAGCACTTCTTTTGATATTTCAGATCGGGGTTACAAATTTTCAATAACCCGACGAAAGCTCGATAAATTTTTACAGAGCCTTACAAGAAGCAAAAGCGTAATTAGGGTAGACTGATTTTATCGGGGCCCAAAATTTATCGGAAAGATGTGATTTTTCTATCATAGCCGTATTTCACTATACCGATCACATCCTATTTCACAAGATTTTTGAAAATTTTGCTTCTTAGATATAGTTGGTTCACAAACATACACACTTAGATAAACTTACTAAACTAGTTATAATACATTGTGATTCCAATGACTCAATTTCACAAAATCAAAATTCGACCGTCTAATGTGATCAGTGTAGTAAAATATGTATATGGTAGAAAATTCAACTGTATTTGGTAACATAAAGGGCTCGATCAAAACGGTCAACCCTAATTCAAGATCACTTATCACACGAAAACGCGCTTACCTACCCCTCTGTGAATTATTTTGGTCGAATCTTCCACACCCACACACTCACATATATGAGATGTAGCGACACATGTAAAAATTTAGGGAATTTTACCTCCGACGATGTGGCTCTCCATAGAGAAGCAAAAACGTAATTAAGGTTGACTGATTTTATCGGGGCTCAAAATTTACCGGAAAGATGTGATTTTTAGAATAATGCTACAATTTCATTGTTGGTGGATGATTGATTGAGAATTCGAACCAGTACTGAACAACTAATCTAACTTGTAGCTATTTTTTTTTTTTTGTGGCAACAGGACAGAAGATTCAAATTAAAGCCAAATGACAAACCAGCAAATGGCGTATAAACAGAGAGAAACACAAACAGCACAGAGTAATAGAAACTAAACAAACTAAGGCTAAGAAGGAGGAGGTCGGTAACCCATCACTTCGCAAAATCAGGAGCAAAGAGTTTGGAGGCCGGCTGGCCCATTCCTGAGAGCACAAACTCTTGGTTGCAAGCTTGGCCGCAACATTTGCTAGAGGGTTGGCTTTACGGGGAATCCAATTCAAATGAACACCACTAAAGAGAGGGACCAGATGGAGAATCTTCATGAGCATAGGAGAGATTCTCCAGTTCGGGAAACCGAAGGGTCGTTTAACGCCTTTATAATCTCTTGGCAATCACACTCTACAATTATTCTTTCCAGTTGTAGCTAGCTAGATACGTCTTTCTTGCACGTAATATCACTTCTTATGCTTAGTATAATCTTGTTTAATTAATCAAAATCTTGTATTTTCATGTCAAAAAATAGCCCACCCTATCATAATCCTACAGACCTACAGTAATGAAAATTGACAAATCCAGAACCAGTTAGTTATATTCTAAAATTGATAGCGTGATAGTCAATCTCCATCTCTAGCTATAGGAAACTTACTGTTACAGTCTAGAGCTTATTTCAATAATAAATCAAGAGAATTAATCTAAAGAGGTGGATACTCCCATAGTTAGCCATGTGATTAAGATCGTAGCATGGTCGCAAATCCACAACTGGCATTTCATTTATGATGCTTATGCTTACTTCTATAATTACCTAATACGATATCAAACAAACATATTCCATAAGAAAGTTACTCAAGTCTAACTGCAATCTTCAACCTGCATATACTTACACAAGTTTACTGAACAATAATTTTGACCATTAAGAACAAACTAGTACCATTAGAATCGACGAGTTCAAACTTTCAGTAGAACTAAACACACAGCCAAAAAATCTCAACAACATTGTAAAAGCTTGTGTGATTCATAGAGACTACCTACCAAATTGGAGGGCTACAAGACCCCCTTGGCTTCAATGTACCTCCACATGTACCAAGACCCAACAGACCTATAAGGTTTCCACTTCTCACAAAGCTCTTCCATCTCCAAAGGCTTAGGCAACTCCTTCAACCCATACAACATCTTGACTCCTTTCCTCACACCCAAATCCCCCACCGGAAGAACGTCAGGTCGTTTAAGCGAAAATATCATGAACATATGCACCGACCACGCCCCAATCCCCTTCACCACCGTCAGCATCGTCAGCAACGACTCGTCGTCTATTTCCTTAATCCCCGAATCCGACAAAGTCCCATCACTAAACTTCTCCGCCAAGTCATGGAGATAAGACGCCTTCCGGCCCGAAACTCCGATTTGCCGGAGACTCTGGGGGGAGAGATTGAGGAGAGTTTTGGGGAGAATCGACGACTCGCCGCCGCAGAGCGTGACGAAGCGCGTGTAGATCGACTGGGCGGCCTTGGTGGCGAGCTGCTGGTAGAGAATGCTTCGCGCGAGGGATTGGAACGGCGGGCGGTCGGAATCGAAGGACGGCGGGGTGTAGGAGTCGATCAGGGACGCAAGTTTCGGGTCGGAGCTCCGTAAGTGATTTAGGGCGAGGGTAATTTCGGAATTGGAGGTTAATGGGTTTAGGATTTTGGGGATTTCCGGGGAAGTTTGGATGGTCAGTTTGGTGGTGGTGGTGAGTTTTAGGATTTTTTGGGGTCGGAACGGGATTTTGGAGGAAGTTGAGGGGTTTTCGGGAATCTGGGTTTGGGGTTTGGATCGCTTGGCCATAGAGAAAGGGAGAGATGGGAATCGGAGATTGGAGTAAGCAATTGTGGAGATGAGGAGCAGCGAAGACTAGAGAGGCGCGTGTTAGTTACCCGCGCGCCTTTTAAGGCGGGGGAAATGCGTTGTTAGGTTTTCATTTTATTCTTTAAAGGTTGACCAACCAGCCTGCCTAGGCCCAATCAGACAGGCATCCGCCTAGCCGGCCCAATAGTCCGCCTAGCACGCTTGGGCCCAGTGCACTTAATTTTTTTTTTTAAGGCGCCAACTTCCACTTCAAATTATCATCACAGATTCACAGCCAGAGGCATAATTTCATTCATTACCCGTAAGCAAAGGCGCACCTCCACACATGTTTCAGCCCACCCCAAATTTTGAAAAAGTATAGCTAAATTTTAGTTTAAAATGTTAATAATTAAAGGGAAGTGAAATCTACACTCCTCAAATTGTAATCCACACCCTCATTTTCTATTTATGTTAACTAAAATTTTGTTCTTAGTGACTTAACTTTTGTCTTCTTATGTAAATGATTACTACAAATAGAAAATAGAAGCGTGGATTACAATTTAGAGAGTGTGGATTTCACATCCCTAATTAAAAACTAGCAAACCTCAAATTACTGATTTTAGCTCATATGTTATTAAACTTAGTCCATTTTTAGCATAAATTTAGTACACGTTTCATAAAAAAAAAATACATTTCTAGCTAAAGTTTAGTTCAAAAGGCTGAAATTAAAAACTAGTCATACCTCAAATTTTCAAATTTAGCCCATATGTAATTAAACTTAGTCCATATATATTTGACATAAATTAGTACACGTTTATTAAAAAGAAAAAATAGCTCACCATATTATAAAATTCTAGGTCCGTCATTGCCCATAGGCAGCTAATTAAATACAAAGTTTAATATTACTTGAACATTGGAAAGGGACTAAATAAATAGTAGACATGCAGTAACAGAGATACGAAGCAGGTATTTGAGCTAGTGCTCGATCAATCTTGAGCGATGGAACATCATCTTAACTTTGAGCTCCAGCATCGTTCAGGGAGGCTAGGAATCTCTTGAGACACCTGTTGTAAACACAAGGTCTTTCAAGGTGAACCAGATGACCTGCTTTCTTTATGCCTTCAAATGTTGCATTTGCTCCTAGTTGCCTGAACACAAACATTAATGTAGTTATTCAAATTAACCTATCATTAACCAGTGCATATATAATTAGTATTTGGTTTGATTATATGTAATTAATCAGTATAAATAGTGAAAGTTAATTGATGGACCTACTCTTTCATGTTGTGAGCAAGCTCCTGCTTAAATATCTGATCATTTTCACCCCATAATAGATGAATTCTCTGCAAATTATATTGGCAAGACAGATGAGGTTAATTAAAAATATATTAAAATATATGGATGATGAAATATTAAGGACAGAGAACATAAACATTTGGATCAATTTACCTGTGGGAATTTGGGAATGTTTGGGTCCTTTGTGTCAATGACTAAAGCTTCAAGTAGTTCTTCCCTTTCCTTCCTGTTCGTGAACATCACCTGTTGATTGTTCGTAGCTAAAACTCTTAGCGACAGCTACGTACAACTACAGGAACTTAATTTGCTTCCTAAATCGCATAATGTCTAACAAGCCACCGAAAATGCAGCTACCACACTCTAAAAATCAAGTACGCTTATCGAACCACGTCGATCAAATCGTCTCATTACAATTATTCGATGTCATAGGCCTTCAATTTATTGCATGAAAATGATATCATTCATATAAATCATATTTGTCACATAGAACAGACCGAGAGCGTTAGAAGTTTAGAGAAAATTATTAAAACAACCCAGTTCCAGTATATATAACCTGTCATCTCTCAACTAAATTAGTATAATCAGGGCCGGTCCTGAAGGATCCAAGGCCTAGTGCGGGAAAAAAAATGTGCCCCTCGTATAAATTTTTTCTTTTAAAAAAAATAAAAATAAAAAATACCAATTTTTCGGGGTTCCAAACCTAGTCAAGTGCAATGTCATAAAGGGAAAAAAAAAGAAAAAAAGGGAGATTCAAAGCAACCTTTTTCAACTTAAAAAGAAGAATTCGAAGATGTGATATCTATAGTAACCTTATATGCAGTCTTTGAAAACTGGATTGTGAGAGGAGATGTGAAATTGAGAGAGGATGAAAAATTTCTAAGGATCATGAGTAATTTATAAAGAGAGAAGACAAAAAAAAATTTGGTTCCGAAGAACATCAATCTCCTTTATTGTTGTAATGTGTATTTGAATTTGGGAGAAAAATCAGAAGATTAAGAGTTTGAGAGAGAAGCAGAGACTGAAAAAAAGATTTTTCTTTGAGAAATAAAGAAGACGCAAAGAACGAGGAGAAGAGAGAACTTGAACGATAATAGGATTCGTGGAACCTTATAATTGTGGTTTCATATTTTTATTATATTAATTACACCTATATATATGTATAACAAATGAAAAAAAAAATGTCCCCTTCAGCCCTGGCCCCAGTGCCAGCGCACTGCCAGCACTGGGCCAGGACCGGGCATGAGTATAATAGTATAATAGAGAGCATTTTCAGTACACGGCGTGTATCTTCACATATATACATGGATAATTAGAATTAGAGAAAATAATATAGAAACATGGTGGTCAAACATATAAATTATTTTGAACGGTTAAGATTGCGTCGTGTAAATACATGTTGTCGTGCTTACAAGAATTTCCAATATATAAGTGCAGTCACTCATTTCTAATTTTCAACCTACTTCAAAGACTTAATTAGACGTCAGCGTCGATAATCACTGTTAACTAACCTCAAGGAAGTCTCTGTGGAGCCGATCGGGAAAATACAGCTTCTTGTGAGCCGCCACCGACAGCAGAGCCTTGAGCCCCTTCACCGTTCTCGGCAGCAAAAGCTCCGACGACGACTCAAACCCTAGCCTCTTCATAGTATCATCGCTCACCGAACACGTCATCGCCAATATCGACCCGGAGACCACCATGGCTCTCACCAGCTCCGGATACATCTCCGCCATCTTGAACGCCACCATGCCGCCGTAACTGAACCCCACCAACGTACACGTGTCCACCCCGAGCTTCCTCAGCCCCGTAGAGACGCACTCGGCCTGAAGAGCAGGAGACCTGTCGGGCTTGTCGGTCGTCGACCCCCCAAAAAACAGGACGTCGGGAACGTAGACAGAGTATTTCTTGGCCAGCGCACCCACCTGAAACTGCCACGTCACTATTCCCTCGGCGGCGAAGCCGTGTATCAGAACCACTACCGGCTTCTTGGGTTTGGATATGATCTCGGGCTTCTCTCCCTTCTTCGGCTTCTTTAGGGTTTCTTTCGGGACCCAGAAGTTCATCACCGTGCCGGGCTCAATCTCCACCGTGTAGGGTACGACTCCGGCCATTTTCATCAGGCCATGCAGCAAGGGCTTCTGTAGTGCTACTAAGTTCACCATGTTTGTTTTGCTCAACTTGTAGCACTCACAATCCGAGTACTAGCTCCCTCACATAGAGTTTATAAACTAGGAAAGGTTTGTGTTTGGTGTTGGATTGTTATAGCTTGTCGCTTATATGGAGTGGAAATGTTTGAATGATTGATCGCACTCTCCTGCTTGGTTACTTAACTACTTGTATGCTTCAATTTGGAAGTCCCTATCTTAGAATAATGCTACAATTTCGTTGTTGGTGGATGATTGATTGAGAATTCGAACCAGTACTGACCAACTACTCTAACTTGTAGCTAGCTAGATACGTCTTTCTTGCACGTAATATCACTAATTCTTTTGCTTAGTATAATCTTGTTTAATTAATCAAAATCTTGTATTTTCCTGTCAAATAATTTAACTTCAAAAAAGTTCCGCTGATCTAACATAAGTTGAATTCTTAACCATGTTAATTAAATTAACTTAAAAGTCATGTACAAATTCAACAAAATGACGTTGTGAAACTTGTTATACACAACGTATCAAATTGAAGGTCCAAGTTTTCATATAAACTATTTGAAAGGAGTAGTTTTCGATCATATATATCAGACATATCTTTTGCATTTCAAAGTCAAATTGAAACATTAGGGAAAACAAATAAGGAATCAGGGTTCTTAGTCATGTTTCTGAAAGGGATAATTAATTTATTGGTATGCAGGTACGAGGGTTGGATCAACTGCACTACCAACTACTGGCCACTGTCCCCCTCATCTTAAATACAGGATTATATATACGACTCTTGCTTGTTGCTAGTGATGATACGTTTGCACTTTGTTCAAAACAATTTAATTTGTTCACCCGGCCCCAATATATATTACACAAATGTATATAATTCAATTTTGGTTACATGTATGGTCTTGCATAATTAGTAGATAATGTAGTTTGAATCGAATTAGGTAGTTGGTTTGTTAGCTGGCCAGCTACGTACTGTACGTACATATCTTCAATGTATTTAGGTATGTTCCTTTTGAATTGTATTTTCCTTCGAAAAGGCATTCGATCATTATACGTAGTTCGGATAACAAGTTGAATATCTAGTTCTTATAAAGGGAGACTCTCGGATCATCACAAGTTCTAGTATCTAGTTCTTAATTATAGAGCGAGGGAGACTCCAAGGCTATGATCGGCTGCATTAATGGCAAGCCTGCGACCCCTTGGTGTATCAGTTCTCTTCTTCAAGATATTCGCTTGTTGGCTTCTTAATTTCCAGTATATTTGCTTCTTCCTCCATGTATGTTTATCGTGAAGCAAAAAGTGGCGGATAGATTAGCTTCTCTATGTTTGACTACTGTTGTCACTTGTTTGGTTTCACTGTTGCCCCTTTATGTGTCTCAAGTGCCATTCGGATCAGCTGAGTAGGTGTGTTCCTAGAGGGTTTGTTTTGTAAAAGAAAAAAAATCTATTATCTAGATCCACAACCAGTTTTGACCTATAGTTCGGCCCATGTATACCCTCCTATACGTCTGAAAGAAGCAATCAGTACAATCTTAGATCCACATCAACACTACATATATAGGTCCACAAGCCCAAAAGTTAGACGAATGAGTCTACAAATTTAAAGTTCATATTTCATAATCAAATTTTACGTGCTTGTGTTTCCCAGGACAGATATAAAGAAAGAAGATTCAGCAGTCAAGATCTAGATCATAATGATTCTTCCTTAGAAGAATAAAAAGTGCAAAACAGTGCCCAGATCAGGAAGCTTACACACATTCCTTAAAAACAAATAGATATTAGAGCCTTGGATGTTCTGCAAAAGGTTCTAAAGAGATTCAAAGTTGTAGAGGAAACAGAAAGAGGGTTATGGAAGAGGCAAGAAAGAAAAGCATGTACGGCTCAAGGTAAAGATCACCATGCATATGAAGACTAGATCTGAACCAATAACGTACTCTCTACTCCTTTGGTTTTGGGCATCGGGCATAATGTCGGTGAGTTCGTTCTCTAAGTTGCTTTCTTCTCTGTTTTACTGCTTTATTTGTTGTTTCAAATCGATCAGTACAAGCTTATAGCTAAAAGGTTGCATGCGAAAAGGGTTCTGCATACATAGATAATGATACTAGCTAGGAATTAGTCTTTGAATTGATGGGATATATGCTGCTTTAGAATTTGTTCAATTTCAATGACTAGCTTCTTTTGGTCTGGGGTTTTACGATGAGCTACTAATGTAGGATTAGAAGGGTTACGGAATAAATAGAAGTTTGAATCGCTTGTTGAACAAGGTATTATGATAAGTTGATAACTCATAACAGTCCAGAGAACGGAGAGAAGTATCATTATCATGACCATAATTAAGTGTAAAATTTTTGGTTACATGTTATGATGTTAAAAATACAGATAACCAGGCGTGAGATTGAGTCTCCCAACTAAGATATGCTATAAACCTAACAACCAATGTTTGGTTGTTGATGGATTTAAAACGCTGAAATTTCCTGATTCTCAAGCACTCAAAGATCTAGTCTTACCAAGTGTGGAAGCTCATCATATGTTTTGATCAAAACTTTGGATCAACAGGGTACAACAGAAGTAGCTAGTACATATATTGACTAGCTAATTTCATATCAAATCTCTTTATATAGACAATTACAGATCGAAAGTAAACCAATTGAACACATGGATTAAGGGTTAATTAACATAAAAATGTGACAAAATCCCCATCATCTGATTAATTAGTTCTTAGTTTACCAGATCACAAAACCGTAAGAAAATATAAACAACAAAAAGGAAAAAGAAGCACTAGTATATTACCAGGGCTAGCTTTATGTAGCGGTTAGACCTCCTTCTAGGAGACAATTAGAGGTTACAGTGTCCCCCATATCTTTAGAGACGTGGATATATGATCGATACTGACAAGGATTTAGCTTTCGTTTCATAGGACGGCTCGTTTTAGGGTTTTCCTCCCGCAACTCCAAACTCCTACTCCAACTTCCCTTTTCTTCTCAATCCCCGTTCCGGTCTGGTCCACTTATCACTCCTACTACTCCAATCTATGTAGTTTTTCTTCCTCTTTTTCTTTTTCCAATTCCAAAACCAAACCAAACCCACTTTGATTTACTAGCCTCACTTTAACCATTACCTGGCGCTCCCAACAAAGGAAGAAGATCTTCTTCTTCTGGTCAACTACAATTTCACTAGCCCCCTAGACCAATCCCAATCTAACCCAACAGCTTACAAGAAGTTAAAATGCTTGCAATTTTCCACCCAGAAATCCCTGGTTTTTTTTAAGAGGAAAGAGAGGAGGGGAGGAGGGACAGACATTCACATTCCAGTTGTATCTTGATGCTTTTGAGGAAGGTAAATTTTGGTTTTGGGTTAGTTCCGATGCAAGTAATTATTATACATATCTATCGGGAAAATAGAAAATTTGGAAAAAAGAAAAAAAACATTTGCATGCATGCATACAAGTAAATACCTCAGCGACTCCCACGTGGCAAATTCATTAGAGTGATAGCGATCAATTATCACAGATAGATAGATACGATATGCTTACTACATTGGAAAAGTGCAAAACCCTGGTGGTCTAAGAGGGTCGCGGGTCCCACCAAATCCAACGAGCCTCATATTACCATCATTATGATCTTTGATTAAATTTCGAGCATGGCATGGTTAAATGAAATCATGGACCCAAAAATCATAGGTCAATATTCGATAATCTTGTGCAGGATTCGTCATTCGTCCTTTCGTTTTCGATGGATATGACGTTATTCACACACAATATCTTATTTTTGATTATAATTCAGTTTTATTTATAAACAGCCAGTTAAATTTGTTTAACGATAAATGACGCAGTCAAAAATGGTGTTGGATTGATAACACTGTTTGTTTTTTGTTTAAATTTTTCAAATTTTGAGAAAATATCACGACTACCACAATAACATACATTATCGTAACTTAAACTCGTATATATACAATAACTGGTATTATCTTAGTGAGTAAAACTTACAATCTCAAACTGCAGTATAACTATAATCTCATGAACAAAACAAAAGCCTTATTTGGTTGATGGAAAGAAAATTGGTTTCTTGGTTGGTCTTTCCCATGTACATGGGAAAGTAAATTTCTCACTAGTTTCTCTACGAGATGCTTGGGAACGTCGGGAAAGTAACTAGGAAATGTATTTTACTTTCTTTTCTAATGTTTGGTTTATGCATAGATAAGAAAACAAGTAACATTGATTTACCAATTATATCATTAGTAATAAAATATATAATATTTAATATTCTAAAGTTTTGTGGATAATTTGGTAATAACATCTATTAAAAGAATATATAAAAGATGTAATTAATGTTGGAAAAGTATGAGGGAAATTGAATCCCATGGTATGTGGGAGGTTTCAATTTCCCATCTATTTTCTTATATTGCAGTAAAGTCTTTTCTTTCTTTAAGTGTGTCAAACAAATAAAATGAACACTTTCTTTTCTCAACATTTCCGATCCATGAATCAAACGAGGCCTAACAGTTGATCCTTAAGAATTGTTGTACTTTAGTTAAGAGGTTAATGACATGGCCAGAGAAAAAAGAAAAAGAAAAATATATAACTACGTGGCAGAGGTGACGAGCCAGTAGTATTTGTGGAATTCGTGAAGCGGTGAACATGAATTAGATTCGTTTTGTGTTTTTGGATGATTAAGCAAATCCCAGAGTCGTATTATAAAACAGGGAAGCCAGGGATGTAGGTATAATCAGAGATCTGCATAATAACTTGGAATTTGCATAGGCAACAGTGCACTGCATGCTTTGCACCGAGAGCGTGTAAAACAAACGACGTTGAATGAGGTCGTTTTTCGGGATGAGAGAAAACAACAAACATTAATCTAATTTAATTAATTAAGCCCCCTAATTCTATATTGCATGTGGTTATGCATGATGATGTGTTTTGTCTTGGGCTAAACGTAGTTTTTGGTTTACTGTTTGGTCTCTGGTTTTCGTTTTCGTTTTTTTTTTTTTTGGGAAAATTGCAAAGCGAATAGAGGGAAGAGCATCTTTTGGAAAGCGGTAGTCGTCACCAATCTCTAGACGATCTGATTCTCTCTGTGTCTTTGGGGTGTCGTTTTGAATCTTTGATCAAAATATGGGGTCGGGTTTCCAGAGAAGTTTGTTCCTATGCTCCAAGGGTCCCTCTAGTTCGTAATTTTATTTTCTGGGAAGTTTGACGGTTTGACCACGAAAGGATCTAAAGGGAAAAAAGAAAGAGAAAATCCAATCTGTAAAACTCGAAAATACTTCTCCCTCTCGCACACACAAAACAAGTGTGGCTTGTTTTTGCTTTGCTATGATTGCCTTCTTCTCTGTCTCTCTTTAGCTTTTTGTGGGTCGTGAGATTTGTGGAGGCATATATAGATCATCAAAATCCCGGATCTTCTATAAAGCTTGTTGCTTCTTACTTGATTGCTGTGACGGGTTGTATTCTGGATTCTGGGGGGGGGACTGAAATTCGCCTTGAGACTTGAGGTGGTGGTGGTGGTGTTGATGATGATGATGATGAAGTTGGTTGGTTTTGGGTTCACGTGATTCCATGGAGGGGTACGAACACTGCAAATTTAGTAGTACTTGACCTCAATAACTGGCTGTTATTGTGGTACATGGCATTGTTATGGAAAAAGTAGTCGTTGATGGATTTGACACCCTATTGAGATAAAGCTTAACGGAGTACGTACTAGAGAGAACTATGGTCGTTGTTGAGAACAAAATCCTAGTTGAAAAGTAGGACTGATATGCATGAGTGAAACACATTTCATGTGAAGCTGCAATCATTGCGGTTGGTTTTGGATAAGAAGAAACAATTACAAGACAAATGTTGGTAAAAACTTAGCACTAAGATTAATGTTACACCTCCTAACTAAGAACTTCTACATGACACAACTCATATTTTTTCAATAGGTCGGAGAGAAGCAGAATAAATGGCTTTGTGTCTATTATATGTTCTTCTGTCCGAGTTAAGAACAATAATTCAGATAGACGTTACAAATCCCACTAAACCACCACATACATTTGTTACGAGCTAGAAATATGTCATGATTCATATAACTGAACTAAACTAACCACCACAGTTAGTCGAGTTAGTAAGAGCTTAAGTGTGAAACCCATATACCTAAGTTTGAAACATGCCGACACTGAAATCTCAATATATATTGGTGGCCAGGGGAGGAAGCGTTTTGACATGACCCCTCGGTACGGATTAGTCTCTAGACTTATAAATTATTTGAAGATACCGTCGTTGATGTATGGTTTAAAAAAAAAAAAAACTAACTAAAAAAAAATAAAAAATTAATATTTAAGGACTCGATTTCTTTTAGCCGCCTACGTATTATGTGTGTGTGTGAAACTATAATTATCAGATGAACTGTATATGCAAATTCTCAAATCTTATGTTATGTTGACTTTTGTTTTGTCACATATTATTATTTTTTATATAAAAATAATATATGTTGAAGAATTGTATAATATTGGATAATTATTTTCATCATTCTTTATAAAAATTTGAAAGTTTTGAGTGGTTATTAGAATTAAATACATGTCATGAAAAGGAATAATACTTGTATTCGGAGGAAAATCCTGAGTTGGGAAAATGGTGGGAGGAAGAAACCAGAGGTGGGATTAGGGCACAGCATTCCAAGCTGCGTGACAAAGACTAACAAAGGGTTCGGAACTGAGATGAATATACTAGTGGCAGAGAAGAGAGAGCGATTTAAGGGGTATATTCGAGAATTGGGATTGGGGGTGGGAGGGATCGATCGGCGCTTGGGTTGCACGTGTGGCCGTGCTGCGACTGGGGCTGTGGAATTCATAGGTTACTATTCCATTTTCCTTGGGAGGGTGGCAGTGACAGAACACAGATACGGATACGGACAGAGGTTTTTTGATATCTATTCGGTTCGCTTCCACAAAACCCCAGTCACCACCCCTCTCTCTTTCTCTCTCACTACTAATTAGTCCTCGTGATCGGAGAAGGCAGATCTATGGAAGACTGTTCCCGCTAGTCACGTGGGCTCTTTTGACCAGACCCCAGAAAAACCACCACTTCCGCCACCACCCTGGTTATATCACTAAGGGCACCCCACCCCTCCTCCTCTTCCTCCTCCTCCTCCCCCTGACGGCCTTACCCTTACACTTGTTGATGCCCTACCATTTTAACACACTGACTGCGCTCAGGGCCTCAGGCTCGTCCCTCTAATACACTTTCTCTCTCTGTAACATGCAACTTGGGTCCCCTCGTCTCTGCCCTCTCTCCCAGTCTTTATCATCACCTCTGTAGAAAAAAAAAAAAAAAAAAATTAAATCTATTTGCATTTCACGACAACGTGGACTGCAGGTGCTGACTGGTATTTCACCCTTTTATTAGCTTATAAAGCTACCAGACAACGCAACCTCTCCTCCTCACTCTTGTTCTCCTCCTTCCTCATCTCGTACCCTTCATCATCATCATCATCCATCGTCTTCTTCTTCTTCTTCTTCTTCAGGCTATAACACTTATCTCTAAGTTTCGAAGAGGAAGATTGTTCTTCAAAGTCTACACAGATCAATATGCAGAGGTGCAGTAGTACTAGCTCCCAGGGCCACGTCTTGGGCTCATGCTCGTGCGGCTTGTTCCACACCCAGACCAACTCCTCCTTCTCCATGCTCTTCTCCATGCCCAACAATCACCACAAGCCCTACGATCAATACGAGCCGTCGGATCACCACCACATGTACTCCTTCGCCTCCCCTTCTTCCGTCGACTGCACTCTCTCCCTAGGCACTCCCTCCACTCGTCTCACGTCTGATGAAGGAAACGATGACAAGCGCGGCGGACGCCACGAGCGGAGGTCCGTTTCGAACTTCTGCTGGGACCTTTTACAACCAAAACATGCCTCGTCAGCGCCGAAGAACGGGAGCGGCAACCGCGGCGGCGGTGGGAATGGAGATTCGCTTCTGGCTCGCCGCTGCGCTAACTGCGACACCACCTCGACACCGCTCTGGCGAAACGGCCCACGAGGCCCAAAGGTAAAATGAAATTGAATTTACTACTTTATCCCTTGTTTCCCGAGTAATGATTGCTACTAACTGCCAAGTCAAAGCAACAATGATCGATTTCGTTTACCAAGTACTAAAAAGAAGATATCGACCTTTTTCTTTTATTTTCCAATTTAAATTTCTCATTTTTTTCTTTTATTTACCGAACTCTACAGTCGCTTTGCAATGCTTGTGGAATCCGGTTCAAGAAGGAAGAGAGACGAGCCACCGCCGCAGCCGCCACGTCAGCCAACGGCGCAACATCGTCCGGCAGCCATTCGTGGATGAACAACTCCCAGGCTCAGAAAATGCACTGCTACGCTCCGTCCATGAACGGTAACGAGTTCCGGTTCATGGAAGATCACGACATGATGACGTCTCACGAAACGGCCGACGCCGCCGCAGCCGGCATTCCCTTCCTCTCGTGGCGCCTCAACGTCACAGACAGACCAAGCCTCGTCCATGACTTTACCAGATGAACATGTTGATCTTGTTCTTCGTTCAAATTAATGCTCCTAATTTCTTTGTTTTTTCCCTGTTAATTTCATGCTTTTCTTTCTTTTTAACTTCACATTATAAATCTACCTACTACTAGTCTACTACTACTACCTACCTACCTTCTATAGTTCCGCTGCCCGTTTTCGCCGTCGCCGGCGGTCCATGGTCGTGATCTGAGCTTTGACAGTGAGAAATCCATGTGGGCCGTTTGATAATGTATAACCTAGGAAGGGTTTTGTTTAGTCTGCTCTATCATATATGTAATGAACTGCAAGTTACAGATGACCTGAATCTCAAGCTATTTAATTTTCATGGTACTTATTATTCTGCATCGTTGTGATGAATGATGATCATTGAACATCTGATTGGCCAATATGCGATTGTTAGGTTTCTGGGTTTTCAACTCGGACCGGACTCTGGCTTCTCTGCGGTTCAGAACAGTGAACCTGGTTTTGTCGTTTCGTGTTTTTTTGCTGTGAGGATTCATGAATTTGAATCTGACCGTCCAATTAAACAATGGCTGGCAATGGCAGAGAGTTTGAGGGGGGACTTTTCTTATATTTGGTTCTCTTGTCAAATCATTGCAGATCAATTTCGTGTGAAATGTGTGATTATATCTATGCAATCTATGCAGGGTTGTTCTTTGTTTTAACTAAAAATATTCAAACATTATGGTCTGCTTCAATTCTCCTGGATTAAAATGGAGGAGCTTGGTTTAGTACACGTAATCTGAGAGTAATTTGATCATGTCATCGCAACAGAGTTTTATGCAGTACGTGTGACCATATGTTTGCTTAGATTTGTGTGAACAAATTATCTTGCATGTTGAGTATTATAACTAAGTAAGCGTTAATTACCATGAGTTAAGTGAAGAAATGGACATTTGTGCTCTATTGATATGTGATAAATCTAGCTGATAATAACCGTTGTTCGAATGAGCATGACAGATCCAAAGAAGCTTACGAGTTTTCTCTTTTCAAATAAATGAACTATGATGTGAGGGCACATGAATTGGTTGGTTTTGTTTGTGGGTACATGATCGAATTGGTTGGTTATGTTCTTGAATGCCATTTCACCGGAATGTAACATAAAGGCCGATGAGAGAAATTGCGAACCATTGGTGTCAGTGACGTAGCCAGAAAAACCAACTAGAAAGGTCAAAATATATATAAATAGCGAAGATCATATTAAACAAAAATATCATTAAATGAAAAAACTTGCATGAATTTGTTTATGCTTCAGATAGTTTAAGAACATAAATCATTACAATATGGAAAAATAGCAAGTTTCTCGAAACAGTTAAATCTGTTCATGACAATTCCTCATATGTTATATTTTTTTCTTTGATGGCCGGTTTCGTTATCAAATATTCTGTCACGAGATATATATATATATATCATGCTGCCTTTCGGGTCAAAAATTACATCAAAATATAATATATGCATGCACAACCTCTAATTATACCCACCAATCATGGTTTGGTCAAAAACTTAGAGGGGTCATATGAACCTTCTCGTCTTACCGTGGCTACGCCACTGATTGGTGTTTCAAATCACAAGAAGAGTTAAAACACAAGTATTTAGTACATGTAGACTTTGTGAAACTGAGCCAATATTCAAGTCTGGTGACAAGTTTCTAGATTATTTCCAAGTAAAGCGTAATGAAATTCGCACAAATGACATGGATTGAGGGTGCTGAGGGTTTATCGGCTTTGCCGATGCTGTTTCTAAAGGAGTTTGGCATGGATTGAGGGTGTGTGAGGGTGCCCCAACTATCAGTCATTTATTTTTTGCCGATGATAGTCTGCTATATGCTAGGGTTTCTCTACAAGATTGTGCCCTTATTCGGCATATTCTGAAGGTGTATGAAGATGCTTCGGGCCAACAAGTTAGTTTGCAGAAAAGTAGTGTGACTTTCAGTGGCAGTGTGCTTCCCGTTTTACAACAGAGTTTGGTTGATTACCTTGGTATGCCGATTGTGGCTGCCCATGACAAATACCTGGGTATCCCAACTCGAGTGGGACGTTCTCAGAATGATACCTTTGCTTATATCAAGGATAACCTGACAAAGAAGCTAACAGGGTGGAGAACGAAATTATTAAGTGCAGCTGGGAGAGAAATACTTATTAAGGTAGTAGCTCAGGCAATGCCATTGTATACTATGAGTAACTATTTATTGCCACATGGAATGATTCAGGAACTCCATCAACTTTGTGCCAAATTTTGGTGGGGTGGAACATATGAGAAAAAAGGAATGCATTAGAGGGCTTGGGATGCTCTGTGTAAACCGAAAGCAGAAGGAGGTATGGGTTTTCGTCATTTGTTTGCTTTTAATTTGGTCATGTTAGCTAAACAGGGTTGGCGGCTGCTACAATATCCCTCCTCGCTACCCAATTAGTTGTTGAAAGCAATATATTTCCCCCATTGCAATTTTTGGGAAGCTGAGCTGGGAAAGGCCCCCTCGTATGCATGGAGGAGTATTATGGAAGGGTAGGATACATTGCGGAATGGAATCCAGAGGTTGATTGGTGATGGAATGTTGACGAATGTGTGGGCTGATCCGTGGTTAATGGGCGAGAACTTATTGCCATTTTTTTCTAATATTGTTACTCGAGTCTCTGATCTTTTTGTGAGCCCCGGAGTGTGGGATGTGGCTTTGCTATCTCATTTATTTACATTTCACATTGTACACAAGATTCAAGCATTACCGATCAGTAGCAGAAGTCACTTTAATAAATGGATTTGGGCTCCGGATAGAAAAGGTTTGTTTACGGTAAAGTCAGCTTACCATTTAGCGAGGACAAGGGTTTTGGAAGATCATGTCATGGCTCCTAATCCTTCTGCGCAATTGTGGAATAAGATTTGGAATGCTCCAGTTCCGGGTAAGGTAAAATATGTGTATGGAAAGTAGCTTATAATATTCTCCCATCACGAAGTCGGCTTATTCAAAGAGGTATTGATATTGACACCCAATGCCCATTTTGTGATGAAGAAGTAGAATCTCCTATCCATGCATTGAGAGACTGCCCCCATGCCGCAGCTTTTCTTCAGTTGGCGGATGTTCCTATACAGCTAGCCGATACAAATGCTCTTGACTGATTAGTATCCTCTTTGGAAAACTCTCCTTCTACTTTTGCTACTCTTATGATGATTATTTGGTCGGTTTAGAGGAACTGAAACGATCACGTCTGGAATAATAATGTCAAGCAGGCTACTGATGTAGTACCTTTTACCTTGGGTTGGTGGGAAGAGTTTAAATCTGCAATTGTGAAAAGCAGAGGTTGCAATGTCTCACCTCGGGACAGATGGATCACCCCTTCTTTGGGGTACATCAAATTGAATGTTGATGCAGCCTACAACAATGCATCTGGTATGACTAGTTTGGGAGGGGTTTTCCGCGATCATACTGGTAGTTGTTTGGGAGTTTTTATGCAAGGGTTATTCTCAGCACATTCTGCATGTCATAGTGAATTAATGACATTGTTAGCATGAGTGTAAGTAGCAATCCAGCATAATCTCTATTCTCTTACCACTGAGACAAATTGCCTGGTCTTGGTTTCGGCCCTTACCAGTGGCTCCCTCGATGATTCTGATCTTGGATTCCTAATTGAAGACTTGCGGGCAAGTTTGTCTACTATTACTGCTACAGTCCGGTTTGTGCGAAGATCAGCAAACAGAGTTGCTTATGTTATAGCCAAAGGCTTTTAGTGGTCTTGCTAATTTAGTTTTTACTACTAATCCTTCTCGTGCTGTGAGAAGGATGCTTTTCTCTGATTGTAATGATGTTTGATCAATGAATTTGATCCGATTCGTTTCCTCAAAAAAAAAAATAATAAAAAAAAAACACAAATGACATATTTACTTATTTGCAACTGAAATAATCGGAGACAAGTTGAATGAGAGAAGAAATGAAACAATGTCGTTAGTGGATGGTTGATTTCTAAATCCATCTCCCCTTTTGTGATAAAGTTCATGTGTATACAATAATCGATTCCTTATTAGGAGGTGAGACATAGACCAATTCCGATTTCTTCACATGGTGTTAAACACATTAATACTTTTACCAGGAATCATTCCGATTCTCTTGTGTGTTAGCTAGTTTAATTAGTATACCTTATAGAATTGACGTCCTAATCGAGCACTTAGTATACCATCTAAGAGCTCTCAACAGGACAAAGAACCCTGACACATGAGATCATCTTCTAATTCTTTCTAAGTTCACATTTGGATCATGGTTTGAAATTGGGCCGTTTTGTACATTATTACATTGTGGGTATGAAGCCCAGCCCAAAATGTTCCTCCTCCTCCATCCCTCTCCCGCCACCTATTCCACTAAACCCTAAACCCTAATCTCCCAAACCTCACTATCACCAGGCACCGCTACGCCTTCCCTTTCAGCTCCATAGCCAAATCCGAAGAAAACGAAGAACTATGGAAACCGATAACTCAGTGGACCTGAAGGTGGAGGAGCTCTTGAAAGAGGTCCAGCTTGAATATTCACATGCGCTCACCAAGTTCGTAGACGACGCCGTTTCGTCAATCAAAGACGCCATCGGTCAAATTCCAGAAGACCTCAAGGTCCGGTCTCTTTTCCAGCTCTCTCCTTTTGATTTGCTTCCAGTAATTGTAGCATTTTGAGTTTGATTTTTACTGTGCGATCTAATTCCAATGCATTGTTGGACGAATTTGATTCTTAGTGTTGGTTTACTGTGAATTTGGGCAGGTTACGGCGGATTTAGCTCCGGGATTCGTCAGAGACATTGGTGCAGACAAAGCTGAATTCGAGTTCAAGAAGCCGAAATCTCTGAAGATTGGCGGCAGTTATGCTATAGGGTTCCTTGTGAAGCCAGAGTTCAATGTGGATCTTTTCGTTCAGTTGCCCAAGGTATTCAGCTATTTATGTAATTGTTTGTTATTGTTAATCGCAATTGGAGATTAGCATAGCTTTTGGATGACAAGATTAGGTGATTGAGATGCCGAGATGTATAAGCTTTTGCTTGATTGCAGGAGTGTTTTCATGAGAAAGACTATTTGAATTACCGGTACCATGCTAAAAGGTGCCTGTACCTTTGTGTGATTAAGAAGTACTTGACGTCGTCAGCCTTAGTTGGTAAGGTAGAGTGGTCCACCTTCCAGAATGAAGTTCGGAAGCCCGTGCTGATTGTGTATCCAGGTTTGTCTTCTTGCCGTATGTCCTCACTTCAAATAGTGTTTCCCTTCCATGAATTTGTAGCTCGTGATGTTATTATTTGTTTCCACGGTGAACTTATGTTTTTTTTATTACTTTGGTATGACAGTCAAGAAACTTGTTGCACTCCCTGGGTTTTTTGTAAGAATAATACCTACAGCACCATCCCTTTTTAGCATTCCGAAATTGAACTTGCAGCGGAATAATGTTCGTGCTGTGAGTAAAGGTAAGTTATTGTTTCTGAGAAATTTCATTTTTTCAGTGTAGATTGTTGTTAAGTTGGAATTTTCTTTTTCTGAAGGGGGCATTCCTCAGGCTACTCCCAAGTACAATAGTAGCATTTTGGAAGACATGTTTATAGAAGATACCGAAGAAATTGTCAAGCAAACTTTTCTAGGATCCAAGGAATTACGAGAGGGATTAATTTTGCTGAAGGTATACTACCAGGCTCCAAATCCTTATATTGAGATCTTAATGCAACATCTGTGACAAGGGTATTTCTCATTGATGTAGGTCTGGGCTCGCCGTAGGACGCCAATATATGCTCATGATTGCCTGAATGGGTTTCTAATCTCTGTCATATTGGCATATCTTGTGGATAGGAACCATGTCAATAAATCAATGAAGGCAATGCAAATATTTCGTGTTACAATGAAATTCATTGGTATTTTTTTTCCCTTTTACACCAAGCACTTGTTTGAAGTCATTAAACCATCTTGCATACTTTTACTTGGACATACTTGCATTTTTATGCTCCAGTAATTTTTTTTTTTATCAAGGATAATAAGAAAATGTATCTAGGGTTTGTGCTAATAAGAAATGAGTTGGTTTAGTACAGTAGCAAAGGAACTGTTGCAGTCTGCTAAATGCTATTGAATTTTGTGGTATCACTTATATTACCGTATCTGTAATTGTATTGTTGAATCTTAAAATGACTATCTTTTCCTTTGCGAAAAAGGAATATCTAGGCACTGCAGAAACTCAAAGTTGCTGTTTCAGGCTCTGAAGCAATTTAGTATCACAAATAACAGTACCAGAGTGATACTTATACTTGCTATTGTTTGTGCATATGCAGCTACTTCAGATTTGTGGAAACATGGCCTCTACTTCATACCAAAGGGCCAAAAAGCCATTTCGAAAGAGGTCTCCTGTTACTGGATCTTCATGTCTTCAATTTTGGCTTTCACTGGATTTTTTTTGTTTTTTGTTTTTTGTTTTCTGGGTAGAATCTAGACATGTATTGTGTGCTCTTCGGTATTTGACCTAGTGTAGTAAGGAAAACTGCGGAAAAGAAAAAATGACAATTTTTAATAACCAGATGACCTGACTGTTTCATATAATAAACTGGGCTACAAATTGTTAATAACTCAAAAAAGCTACTTCTGCAATACTACTCTTAACAAGTAACCATCCTTACTTGAAAGTTTTTTCATTGTCTATTTTGCTCCATTATATTTTACTGATGTCAATGAACCACAATCTTTGGTATTGCAGGAGAGGCTGCCTTTTAAAGAATCATTTCCGATTGTTATATGTACTCCATCTAGGACCTTTAATTTAGCCTTCCGGATAACAAGGGTTGGATTTCTTGAGGTACCATTCAGCAGTTCATTTTGCTCCACAATAATGACAGAGACATGATTAATCTTGTTAAAAAATAATGTATCTCTTGTCATTTCAGCTCCAAAATGAATCTACAATGACACTGGCATGTATAGAGAAATGCAGAGATAGTGGATTTGAGGAAGTTTTTATGACCAAGATTGACTATCCTGTTAAATATGACCATGTGATAAGGTATAGTTTTTTCCTCCATTTATTGTCTTTTTTACAACGATCACATTAAATGTGCGACCACACATACCTTCTTTCCTTTCCGGATTGTGTTTTGATTTACTTATTTTGTTTGCATGTTTGCTCTCTTAGGTTGAACTTAAAGGGGAAGAGTTCGGTTTATGTATCGGGATTTTGCTTGGATGATGAATGTTGGAGGGTGTACGAGCAGAAGGTTTATAATGTATTAAGTCATGGGTTGAGTGACCGAGTGAAGACTGTACATGTGACCTGGAAAAGCATGTTATCAGAATCCGCTCTACAAAATGTATGGCATCGAAGTATCAAACTGTATCATCTCATCTCAATAATCTATTTTCCATACCAGTTTGTTTAAACTTGTTTTTGGGCTTCAGGGATTGTCGACACTCAATGCGGAGCCATTGCTAATTGGAATTTCAGTAACCTCTTTAGATAAAGCTTTCAGAATTGTTGATATTGGTCCTGATGCTGATAATAAGGAGGAGGTATGTGAGTACTCGTTAGGAATTATTATAGCCAAATATTTCTTTTGATTCATGTATTGATTTTACACTTGTCCTTTCACTAGGCTCTCAAATTCCGCCAGTTCTGGGGGGATAAGGCTGAGCTTAGGAGATTCAAAGATGGAAAAATAGCGGAAAGCACAGGTTAGGAATCTTTTCCCCCTTTTGATACTAATTCTAAATCAATTATCATAATAACTAAAGGAATGTCACTGTTTGCATAAATTCTTAGTTTGGGAAACTGAGCAATGGAAAAGACACATCGTTATAAAAAAGATTTCTGAGCATGTGCTTCTCCGACATCTTTCACTATCGAAAGAGAATATCTTGCATATCGTGGATCAACTAGATTTCTCTTTGCTATATGGTGCTGAAGGTAACTAGAGGCCATTTACTACTGTTAATTTTTAATGTGATTTCTATGCATGTCTCTTCTTAGTTTTGTACACTGCTTTCTGAAACTATCAAAATTCCTTCAGATCCTATATCTTCTACCGCGAGTTTGATTGGGGCATTTGAAATTCTATCGAAGCGCTTGCGCCTTATTGAAGACATACCTCTGAAAGTTTCTACGGTGCAGGCCCTAGATTCGGGTATGATTCTTGAAAAGCAATATGTATTTTATTTTAGTGTTGCATCCTCCTTATGTCATGGTTCATGTGTAGGTAAAAACTATTGCATCTTGTGGTTCTCTTGCCTAGGTCTACAACTACGTGTGTGTGTATTAGAGACCTGAATAGTCTATTCTCACCTGTTTGGAATGAATAAGTATTTGAAGTTGCACTGTTTTTGTTCTCGATTCAATTATTTACTTTAAAAGCTGGCCCCAAAAGAGAGCGATTACGTCATCCCTTTTTAGAAGTATTAATCATGATGTAATCCCTTTTGTTTCTCTATGTTACTTGTCTAAATTTTTCTGGAACCATAGTGCTATAGATTTGTGCTGTCTCTGTCACTCATCCGGGTTCTCTCTTATTACGTATTACTTATTTGATCAAACTAACTGGTAATGCTTTGTTAACTCACTTAATTGCTTAGATACATAATAAGTCATATGGCTTGTACAAATTTATTGGTTTTTTTCTTTCTTTTTTTTCTCGCAAGTTTATGTGCATAAGAATCTGTAAAATTTTGCTATTGAAATGACTTTTTTTACCCTCTTCTGTTTAAGGTCAAGGACTATGTACTTATCATTTTGTACAGCTTTCAGGTTTTCATCTGTCTTCCCACCTGAACCTCATCCGCTAGCTAATGAAAAGGGTTCTTTCGTAAAACTAAATAAGTTCCCTCCTTCATGCATCCGGCCGCTGGAAGTTATGATTCAGGCATGACATGATACCCTGTAAACTGATTCATGACATTTATTAAATTGTTCCAGTCAGTTTATGAAACCTTACTGCTTGTTTTAATTTTAGTTGGAAGGTTCTGGAAACTGGCCTATGGATGATGTAGCAATTGAGAAAACCAAATCAGCATTCCTTCTTAAAATCGGAGAGAGGTGGGTAGACTGGCGTTCCTCTCAATACTAACTACCTTCTTTCAAACTATGTTATCCTTGAAACAAAGTATCTGATTATACTCTTATGGCAGTCTTCAGAATAGTTGGGGGATGACATGTACAGCCACGGAGGATGATGTGGATGTTTTTGTCTCTGGATATGCCTTTCGCCTTAAAATTTGGCATGAGAGAGGCCTAACTTTGATGAGACGAGAAAGTAAGAACTTGACTTGCATATGATTACCTATGGCCTGTTTTTGAGATTCCTTGATGCTGATCTCTTGAAATTCTTTTGTACTGTAGCTGGGAATGAGCATGTAAATAAGGTTTCTAATGTGGACAAGGAACTATACTTCCGCAGTCAACATTCCAGCATGATCAATGGATTACAGACTTGTTACCCAGCATATGGGCCAGTTGTTAGGTAAGCTTTAAATTTAGCATTTGAATTATATTTAATCCTGTTACTGCATATAACTCGATTGGTTTCATGTGAAGGCTTGCAAAACGATGGGCTGCTTCACATCTATTTTCGGCTTGCTTGGAAGAGGAGGCAGTTGAGCTATTGGTGGCATATATATTTTTGAAGCCTTTACCATTTAATGCTCCATGCTCACGGATCACTGGATTTTTAAGGTTGGTATTTCTATATCCAACTTCAGGGGCATTCAGATACTTCTCAATGATACTTTTCACAGAGATAGACTAACTACAACGCTTACTTTCATTTTATATTTGAACAACGTAAGTTTTCTAATGCCAGATTAACTTGGCAATTAGAATTATACTGTAGTGCACACACAAACAATTGGCAATTTCAGTGGTTTACTTTCCACCGTCTTACATGTACTTTTGCCAACAGGTTCTTGCGTTTACTATCAGACTATGACTGGACCTTCTCTGCATTAGTTGTTGACATAAATAATGATTTGACGCCAAATGATGAGAAAGAGATAAGAGTAAGTTTTCCATTAACATAATAAGAATCTCTGATAGTTGTTGGTCTCTTGTTGTTTTAACTGCTACTAATAGCAGCTCCACTTCAGGAAAACTTTATGTTTAGTAGAAAAGGCTATGAAGAAAATCCTCAAAATGTAAACTCAGCACTGTTCTTAGCTACAGCATACGACAAGGCATCTGAGGCCTGGACCAGATTTTCACCAAATTCAGTGGTTAGTAGATCCTTTTAGTTGATTTGTTCAAAATATTAATTTTGTTTGAAATTCTTGATCCTTTTAATCATGTCTGTGATGCTTTTCCCATTGTGCCACTTTTATTATTGGTCTTGTCAATAGTAAAAAGTTTGACGACTATTTAATGCCTGATACTTTTCCACCGATTCATTAGAATGTGTTCGCTAATTTCTTTGTTAGAATATCAGTTTGTAACTCGATTTCCATGTGGACATGAACATGGGGGACTTTCTTTCATTCATATGATGATTGTGATGATATGAGTAATCTTCCATAGATGGATGTTTGATGGCTGGCACTAGAAATTATATGTGCAGTAACTCTTCTTTTCTGAATTGTATCGAAAACAAAAACTCTTCTTTTTCTGAATGTGCTCTGCATTATAGTTACTCTCTTTCCTATTGCTTATCCAAATATTGATCTTTTTGGATATGAAAGGAGCTGAAAAGGTTGGTGGCCTATGCTGGAAGCAGTGCAAACTTGTTGACCAAACTCATATTGGAGGACCAGAGTGATTCTTATAGATGGGAGGTGAGCCTCACAAATCTATCAGTGATTATGAATTTACTTGTTGCATTTTTTTGGTATATAACAAGTTACTGAAGTGTACTGATTGGCTTGCAGTGCCTTTTTCGAACTCCTTTGAACAATTACGACGCTGTGATTCTTCTTCATAGAGAAAAATTACCTTATCCCCAACGCCTTCTCTTTCCATCCGAATTGCATCAAGGTAGATTTTCTATGGTACCAAGTGTTTATGTACCTATGGGTTTACTGTTCTCTCCCCTTTTTCTGACAATGCACATGCTCATTTTGGGCAGGGGTGCATGTGGCACGTGGGAATGCAAGCAAGAGTTTCCACCCCTTTCTTTTGCCTGGAGATTTTAAAGGAAGCTTAGAGGATCTAAGAAACAAAGTATTGGTAAACTTTGATCCGCTGAGGTGTTTTATTGGGGATCTAGAGGCAAGTATATACAATGCCTTGATTTATTTGTTTGTGTTTTTCATATGAAATTATCAGTACTTGTATTTGGTCAATTCTGTGTTCGCTCTAATTCACTTTTCTTCAATATAGAAAGAGTACTCCAACGCTTTCAAGCTATGGTATGATTCTCTCGGTGGTGATGCTGTTGGCATAACATGGGGAGGATGCAGTTCAAAGGTTAGATACCAAGTGGAAGTGAACGTGTGGCATTAATCAATTGAAAAAGATGTTCTGAATGTCTATTCCTAATTCTCAGAAAACGTTTATATGCATTATCTACTTGTATTAATCAGTTGCATTCTACTATCCTTCGCAGAAACGGGGGCGGGAAGAAGCAGATGAGGAAGTAAAAGATCCAATTGATTTGTTAAAAGATGTTGGTAAAGTCGGAACAGGGTTCGTGAGGGGCATTTATCTTCTCAAAGCCCCAAGGCGGTCATAGTTGATCTTTTAATTCTACAACACTGATTCATGTATCACAAAAATTTTGCTTCTGAGTTACTGCTGCTTTATTGCTATATACAACCGTATAGACACGGTGCACCTGAGAAAAGTGAGAGAGGACAGGTTTATGAGGTTAGAGGATCTTGTTTGTACCATGTTCAGTATCAGGTTTACCAACGGTAGTTCCAATATTCGATAACAGAAGAAATGGAAGCGTTTTGTACAGTTGTATTCTGGCCATGAGAATTTTGACGATCTCAATTGTAACATGTTAAAATAGAGAGCTTTTATTTGAATGAAAGAAACTTGTTTTAGTTGTTTGTAATCCCTTATAACAAGGTACTTTTTTTAGTAAAAGTTGAAATTTCCTAAATTACAAAGATATTATAGACGATGCAAGGCCTCCTACCCAAAAGCATCTACGATAGTGTTTCTCATATGTTATCAATCATCCAAGAATTTGATCAAAATAAGGTGTGTGGCAGCAATCATCAGTCTGGCACCATGAAATCATTGTTAGGATGTTTGACGCGTGAGGCATTGCATATTCAACTCGAGAACAAGAATACAACCTTGGTTGAAATCAATAATGATGGCATTTGATCCCTATTCATCTGCGGCGAGGATTAAGAAGCTGGTCACTGCATCAGAGTAGTTAGAGCGCTTCATGGATGAGCTTTTCAGTGAGTTCTTTAGGCAGTCCCATTACTGTGTCAGTTGTCCCTAACTGCCACAAACCAAAAAATCATGGTAAGGCAGTGTAAAACAGTTGCAATCAGTAGCTGTGACTAACAAACCAACAGGCGCATGCACATGGTATGGTTGACGACTCATTTGTACATGAAAAAGATCTACAGAGGAGACGCAGATCACAACAATAACATGCATCAAGTATATGAGGAGTAGATTCTTAATTGTATCTAACTATGCCTGTAGTGAATTGAGAGAAAGAGAAAGCTAACCACTGCTTCTACAAAGGGCGATATCATTGGATGTTCAAGCATCAGACCCCCAGCAACGTTGAGTGTGGTTCCCTCCTCTATCTGGCCCAACATCAGAATTATAAACAGTTCCCGATAAAGAAAGTTGCTTGCAAAAAACAACCAAAAGGGATTATGCATCCAAACTTACTAGGTTGCCAATAATCTCATCGGGTATGACATGAAAATAAACCTGTATCACAACACCATTAACCATACATTATCCTTCGCAAACTACCTATGAAATGATATAGCTTCAAATTAACAACTTGATTGTTCCTTAGGAAGAGGATACTTCAGAAAATGAGCTTAAGAAGTGAAAGATTAAGTACCTCTGCGCTGCGCCACCCGCCTCTTCTTTTTCCTGTTTTAAGGTTAGTCACAAGTACAGATCCTATAACTCCTGCTTGACCACCAGAATAGCCTGCAACACATAACGACTTGACCATTACATCCACCTAATTCTAACAAAGTAAAAACAAGCCAATTCCATATATGCAAACCTTTGATAAACTCCCATGCTTCTTCCTTGCTGGATGGTTTTTCCCTTATGATCCCTTCATACACCACCACCTCAAAATCAATAAGATGTAGTAGTGAGAATAATATCAATCACAGAATACATGACAAAATAGGCAACAACAGGCAGTGACTAAAATGCAAGACTGATCCTGATTTTTGAGTTCTTCACCCAAAACATGTTTGTCGAATAGAAACATTACTGAAGCACAGATGCAATGACATTACTGTCCACAATATGCAACATTTGTTTGACTGATTCTTATTATAGTTAGCATGTCTTGTTAGACTATACTATTCCTCTAAGCCTCAAACATAAGAAACCAATCTACTCGCAAGTCAGTCACATTTCTTATAAGTTGAAAAGTGAACATGTACAACTTAAAACCGCTTACTGTGTCTGCAGTAATCAACAGTGTTGCTTGATCACCACCTCCATCCAGCTCACTACTTTGCATCCTTGAAATGATAGCATCTGCCTAACAAAACAAAAAAACACACTTTGTCATTCAAGTTTGAACTTTTGAACCATAAATCATTACACCCATGAACCAAAATCTAAATTCTTGCAAAAAAACCCCAAATCCCACACATTAAAACAGAAACAAAGAACATTGCTTTAGTAAAAAACATACTTTTGCCTCGGCTAAAACCATCACCAACTCTTCAGGCTTATCCATTCTGATACTCTTCTCGTCTATATCTGCAGTCTAAAACCCAAACCCAAAACCCAAATCAATGTTTCTGAAACTCCCGTACAATTCTTATAGCTTCAGTTCAGATTATACAATGTACCATGATTGTGAACTCGTAGCCCAAATCCGCCAGTATCTGCCGGCGTGCCATTGACGCCGAGCCCAAGATTATCTGTCACCAAAAATAGAAAGTTATTACAAATTTTGGCTTTCTAAATTTGGTGGGCAATACAGAGCTTTTGCTGTGAACCTGAAACGACATCTTTCTCCTCCACAGTTTTTTGATTCCGAGTTTTTCCGTTTTGGGCCTAATGCTTCAAATCCAATTCGAACTTTCGCGGAATATACCGGCTTTTAGCCAATACGACACCGTCTCAGTCCATCGGATGTCTAGCATGTAACAAAGAATTTGAACATTTCTCTTGATATTCTATCTGATTATGATTAAGATTAACCGAATGGTGGCCAGGTGAGCTATCAATCACTCCGGTTTTAGGGACCGAGATCAATTTGGATTAAGATGATTTTTACAAGTTAGGGTTCGAATCACACACCTATTATTAGGAGAAACATTAGAACCTTCGCTTCACTTGCTTCTTAGCGTTCTTCTATTTGCAGCCTAACATTTTCCTTAATATTCTATCACGCACTTCATGTATCAATACCTCGATTTTCTAAGATCCATTTTGTAAGTAAGTGTCCTAAATGATATTTTATATACCTACAATAATAAAGACTAATAGGTTTGAAGTCTAGTATCTATTAATATTTTAACGAACGTCATTACTAATATTCGTTACCATTTTATCGGGAAGATTTTCAGTACACCATAAAATGATTATGAATGATTATGACTATAGGGTGCATTTGCATGAACTTTTGCCACTATTGCTGAATCATGGAATCACTCTCTTGCTAATGCTTTGATGTTTAATAATTCAGGACTCAGGAGTTTGTTGTAGGAGTTGGGACTTGGGACTGTCCTAAACTTTATTTTCTTTTTCTTTTATCCAAAAAAAAAAACGACAGAGATATTATTCATACGACGCCGTCCCGTCATAACAACTTTACCTCCTTTCCCAAGTCATATCAGTACCTCGTTAAATTCATCTCTCAGCTTAGTTGCTCGGACCAAACGCCGTCGTTTTAGTATCAAAGAGCGAAATTTGCTATTCAATGGAGTCTCCGGCATCGTCTTCAGAAACTCCGGCGGTGAGTTCGTGCCGGCGGAAGAAGAATTTCGGAAGCGGCAGCTTTGTATCGGATTTAAGGTCTCACTTTCATGAGTTCATTTTTGCTTCCATGGATGAACACAGAATATGCTTGGTGGAAACCTTCAAGAAGGTAAGCTTCCAAAACTGACTCTTTGTTTTACAGTGGAGAGTGAAATTTACTGTGGATTTTTGATTGTGAAATTTGCGGTTTTGGTTTTTTGGTGTGAAACAGATGAAGTCAAAATTTTACATAGAAAAAAGTGCTACTGGCCCAAATGAAGGAGAAGGTTCGCTGCCTCTGCAAAACAAGGACTAAGTAGGATCATTTTGTGTATGTATTTCTATTTTCTGGGTTTTCTAGAAGTGCTTTTGTTTGCAGCACTTGTAGGTTTGTGTGTTTATAACAAGTGTTTTGATATTTAACGACTTTGATTAGATGACATGAGACTTGATTTTAGGCATTGTTTTCGAATACGATAATCGAAGATGGAAGATTATCAGTTTTACTTCTAAATGATGCTAGAGTGGTTCATACTTTTTCTGTGGTTTCTGATAGTGTTAAGAGTCATTTAGCTTCAATTACGGGTTGATTAAGCATCTTTGAGAGAGTAAACAGTATCAATTTGTAAAGAACCTTATGTTACTACGCTTTATTATCACTCCAGCCTATGTCAGTACAGTTAAGGCCCTTAAGCTAATGCATCATCCTTGCATGAGTTAATGATGAAAAATGAGCTAGTACTCGCATATGAGATGATGCTTCCTTGGTTACAAGTGGAAAATACGGAGGAAAAATATACTGCATTTAGATGTTGAAGGAAAAACAAAGGGACGGGGGAAAATATAAGCTAATGGTAGATCCACTTCATGAGGAAATTGGTGCTGAGTCTAATGCCGGAGGGCGTCTTTATAGCTTTAAACTCTTCAGCCTGTAGAAGATATCAAGAAAAGTTAAAGTTTGTGCACAGAGAGGTAG
>NC_020491.1:9385159-9430143 GCF_000184155.1 Fragaria vesca subsp. vesca
TTTTTTTTATTTTATTTTTTAGATACAGTTCCCTTCTTGCAGTTGGTTATCATTCTATCAAGCAGAATGATCATGAGGCATAGAATCTTTTATGTTCCTTTTATTTTTATTTTATTTTTTAGATACAGTTCCCTTCTTGCAGTTGGTTATTTCATCGAACAGATTCTGAGTAAAGTTAAACTAGGATTTCAAGGATTTATAACCTGTTTGTCTAGCTTCATCTTATCAACTAAAGAAGAGAAAAAAGTGAATTACCTCTTTTCCTGATTGCTGATCTTGCTTTCTCCTACTTTCCTGTATTTAGGAAGGGGAACTTTGCCTGACTCTATGCAGTTGATGTCGTGTACTAGGATCTCATACTGCCTCTTCACTTCTTCTTCAGTTGTCCCTCCAACGATCTTGGCTATCTTGTGCCAACGGTCATTGGTTTCCTGATCATAGATTGCGAGAGCATTTTCGAACAATTTGGTTTGCTTGGCTGTCCAAGTTGAGCTGGAGTCTGGGTACGACAGCTTGTTAGATACCATTTTCCTGATGTTTTAGAGCAAGATTAGTGTGGTACTGAGAGAGGGGATCAGAGTTTCTTTCTTATGTTTAAGAGAGAATGAAATTGGGTTATGAAAGGAATCGATGAAACTTAAGGCAGAGTAGTATAATCAAAGTCAAGAGACTAGCAAAGATTAAAACAAAGGATTCAAGTTCATGCTAATGAGATGATGCCAGTTGGAAAACAAATTGCTAGGATCAATACCATAGACAATTATATACTTGGTGCAGAAAGTAGGAAAAGAGAGACAGAGAGATCTGTGATTTCTAGTACATTCATTTTACTTCCTTTCCAAGTCTTTTTTGTAATTGGAAGTACGATGATCTTACATATAATATAAGCATGTTGGTTTTCTTAAGTAGAAGAGGGAATCATTAAACATTATCAAAAGAAATGAACCTGCCTGCTGTGAAATATTATATGATATCATTGCAAATCGTTGTTGATTAGGAGAATCCAGATCGCCCACTTGGTAATTCCACTGGTCTTTGCTTGTCCCAAAATGCATGTAGAGCTGTACATCAAGGTTACGTGTTCTTAATCTTTCCTGATTTTGTGCATCCTAAACTGTTAAGCATCTTGTTTTGACTCATTTCTATTATTAGCTTATTGAAATCTTCACCCATTTATATAATTTAGTAAACTAACCTTCCTGGTTTTCTGGCAGGACCACGCAGGCTACCTAAGCAGCTACTTGGAAGAATTAAACCACTTATTTTTCCCCAGTCCTATGAGTATCTACCTTAAACCTTCTACTATGGCTCACTAGACTTCAGAAATTTGTAAGGTTTGGTCTCTTGCAGCATCATTGACATGCGTATTTTGTTATTTTAATATTGTATTATTCATTATGATTGACAACTAGTAATTGTGAGTCGAACTCAAGAACTCTAGCTTATAAAGGGGAGACCTATAACCAAATTTTCATGGGCTTGTCTATCTCTACCATGATTTCTATGTATCAGAATTCATATAGAAACGTTAGCCTGGTAAGATTGGCATCTGATTCTGTCGTAGCTGTTGTCTAAAGATGGTGAGTTTACTCTTTAAACAGAAGTTGAGTTTTGTAGAATTGTTTCGAGGGCTACTCATCTCTCGAGAAAGGAATAGGAAACAAGAACAGGGTCTTTCTCAAACCTCTCAAAGGCTATTAAATTCTGTTTGTCTGGTGACTAATGAAAATGGAAGTGCATCATTGTGTTCTTTCATGTTTTGTTTACTTCTTTTGGATAAAAATCGATTAGTTTAAGCAGAAGATGACCATGTTAGAAATTGTTAGGCTAAGCCGCAAAGGTTAAAATATTCAGGTGTCCCTTTATGCTTATCTTGAGCTCTTCCCCAGTGAAAGCATCTTTTGGCTTCATCAAGTATCAACATGTGAATCCATATGTTTATTGTTCTTAGTCCAAAAAAGATGAAATCGAAGAAGAGATGGATCATCATCTACTTCACATTTGTCGAAGTTCTTATTTCAATACTCAACAATCTAGAAACTCCACTCCAGCACACCAGTCGTTTTTCAAGCTTCAATAGAACATTTGCCCTTCTGATCATCATTAACACAACGCAAAACCTTAACCACTTCAATTCGGTTCACAGCAATCACCCGATTATCGCTAACTTGAATCTTTAGTTCACAATAACTGGAAGCATTTTTTTTTTTATTTAATGGGGGGAAAATGAGTCATTTTAGTAAGGACTCTTAAGTTGAGGACTTTTCGGTTTATGGTTTAAAAGACCCAAGTTTTTATCACATTTTGACATCCATTCAGTTTTTAGGTTTATGCATACTGCATCAGATTGCACTATATTTTGGGGGAGATAAAAACTTTCGAGGACTTCACCATTTGGTTCCAAAAGCCATAACAAAACCCTGGTGGCTTGATACCACCAGTAGTTTTTAAGGTAATTCCAAATTTAAAGAACCTGAGCAGCTAGCAACACTTACTATAGACCAAGCCAACAATTTATACAATCAAGTATCTCATGCAATTAAAAAAACAACCAAGTGCTACATAAACGATCGATTTTGAGAAGAGAATGATTGGAATGATTCGGATCCACAAACTGTGTCCGACCTCTTCTATATATATATATAAGATTGAGATTATTGTTACATAACAACCTGATAAAGCTATAATCTATCTAGAAGTACAAGAGTTGCGAGTTGCTTATCCTATACATCTATATTTTCGTCACTTTGAACCAAAAGAAAATTGGCCTCACAGACTTCATAAACCATTGACTATGGCGGTCTGTTTCTTATTCTGGACTGTAAACTACCAGAGTTTCATCAAACATGTATAGCAACAACTTTCTTTTACCATCATCATGAATATCACTGTCTAAATCTAAGAAATTGAGAAGAAATTATCCAACTCGATCGAGCCTGATCAGAGCCAAAATGCAAACAAGTTCTAACTTTTTAAGTGTAACTTGACAAATGTAAAACTAACAAGAATATCGATCAGTGGCACTGATTTTTCAAATCGGCTTTGAGGGCGGCGCTCCCTTGCTCATTGTTTCCAATTGGCTTCCTCAAAGGATGATCACGTTTCGTCTTGTCACGAGCTTTCGAAAGATTGACAGTGAGTATGAAATCATCATCAATGAAATTCTTGAACAAGCCTTCCCATTCTTGTTTATTGGAAACCGGCCTCCGCAAAGGATTGCAACATTTCTTCTCATAGTCGATTTTTGTTTTGGAAACCAAGGAGAAGTCGTCAGAAAATGGCATCAGACTTCCATCTTCTTCTTTGAGTTGGACACCACCGCTTACCTTTGTAATGACTTCCTCTTGTGGCAGAGGCAAAGCACAACCTTTGATAGACATTGTTGCAGCACGAATAGAACACAAGGACTACTGGAAAATGATCTCTGAGATTTTTAGTAAGCAGAAATTAAACACAGAGGAATGATCTTGAGTTGTGGGTGTGCTTCACCTTATATAGAAGCGAAGCTTGGAAAACAACTCAGTCGCATGTCTTTCCTGTTTGAGTCGGGATCAGAGATGCGTATCGCATTCCTAATTCCTATTCGGCTATTCCTAATTGGATTTGGGTTCAAGTGTATAACCCACAAGAAGATAGGAGGCGCTGGATTCCGACGAAACTGAATTACCAATTTAACCTTTTTCTTTTAATTTACCCAAATTAACCTTGCCTGAAATGAGTGAAATCCAAAACCAAATGAATAATTTTGGAATTTACTTCTGAGTTTAAGGATCTGGGCTAAAAAAATAACCACGTTGTAAAAAACACTAAACTTAAAAAAATGCTGACACTCATTTCCACTATTCAATTCTTCCGCCTGAAAATCAGACTCAGCAAACCAGTAGCACTCACTCTTCTACATTTTTCTATAAGCACTGGGCTCTCAATCCGAGAAGGATTCCAATGTGGCGGAGGAGCTTCAGTAGTGACGGCACCGCCGCAACCGCGTTGAAGGACAAGAAATGGGACGCGCTGGTGATCGGAGGCGGCCACAACGGCCTCACCGCAGCCACGTACCTCGCACGCGGCGGACTCTCCGTCGCCGTCCTCGAACGCCGCCACGTCATCGGCGGCGCCGCCGTGACGGAGGAGCTCATTCCAGGGTTCAAGTTCTCCCGGTGTAGCTACCTCCAGAGCCTCCTCCGTCCCACCATTATCAAGTAAGATCAATCCAACATTCACTTGAATTTGAAATTCGAATCAAACAGTGCTCTGATTTTGATGAGTAACAGAGAATTGGAGCTAGCTCGGCACGGGATGAAGTTGCTGAAGCGGAGTCCGTCGTCGTTTACGCCGTGTTTGGACGGACGTTATCTTCTTCTAGGGCAGGACAAGGATCTCAACCATTCGGAGATCGCTAAATTCTCCAAGCTAGACGCCGAAGCTTATCCGAGGTCACTATTTAGTACTAGTAGTATTCTCTTATAATCTGGAAATTGGTGCTTGTTAAATTATGTGTGTATTATTGAGTTGTAGATATGAGAATCAGCTACAGAAGTATTGTGAGTTTATGGATCCTTTGCTGGATTTAGCTCCTCCAGAATCTTCGCAAGGCGCCTCATCGGCTACGTTTGGTGACCGGTTGAAGGATAAGATGCACAAGTCCATGTTCTGGGGTCAGCTTTTGAGACAGGCTGCTGTGTTAGGCCAGAAGGATATGGTGTAAGGATTCATTTCTCTACTAATGTCACTAATGTGGGAATGGAAACATTGTGTTTAATAGTAAGAGTCTGGCGTTTGATTTTTAACTTCTGTGTTTTGTACAGAGACTTTATGGACCTTCTGTTATCCCCGGCCTCGAAGGTTTTGAACAACTGGTTTGAGGTGATTCTATTATTTCTTTTATTCCCTTTGTTATGTTTTCTTCTAACATTATAGATTGTAATTAAGTTCTTGATGCAGAAAAACTGGACTCTAAGGAGATTGAGTTTCCTTTTTAAGTCCTGATATTAGTATTTTAATCTGATCAAACCATCAGTAATTTCTGATCATGCCATTTATATTTCTGTTGGTATTTGGGGTCATCCTTTTCATTTAATTGTTGGTCAGTGGTGATCAACTCATTTCTTCGTAGCTAGGACCACAGGGAGAATAGTTGCAGTGGTTTTTTCTTTCTAACTATCTTGTATTTTCACAGAGTGATGTTCTGAAGGCAACCCTCGGAACAGATGCTGTAATAGGAGCTATGGTAAGAGTTTTCATGAGTTGCGAGGATGCACCAGTTTCATACTTAAAATTTTGAGATAAATACTAGACGTGACTATAACACAAGCCTTCCGCCACTATTCTCAGAAATGTTTAATATTAGGTTTCGTCAGAAATTGATAAAGCAAGAACAGTACACCTGATTTTTTCAACTTTTAACCATTTCTTCCCTCTATATTCTGTAGGGAAGTGTCCATACACCTGGTAGTGGATATGTTCTGCTACATCATGTGATGGGAGAAACTGGCGGTGAGCGTGGAATTTGGTCGTAAGTACTCTACTGCTTAGCATAGTTCTGCCCGCTTTCTTTTCAAAATAAATTCATTCTACTTTGAGAATTATTCTTGGATAAATGCTATTTGGTGTTATCTTATCAGAGTTGGTCTTCCTCATACCTGAAATTGTGAAACAGCTATTGTTTTTATTTTGAACAATTCCAGTTATCCGAGTTTTGGCCTTTTCTTAATATCGGAAATATTTCTTTGTAGGTATGTTGAAGGTGGGATGGGATCAGTATCCTTGGCTATTGGTAATGCTGCTAGGGAAGCTGGAGTTCATATTGTCACAAGTGCGGAGGTACTTATGCCTAGAAATGAGCTAGGGTTAGTTCATAAGCTTCAATTCTCAAAAGATTGTTCAGATATTTGTGTTTGTACAGTATACTGTCGTCTAATGCTGCTTGATTCATAATTTTCATTTAGGTTCAGCAAATGTTGGTTAATGACTCTGGCAAAGTGGAGGGGGTTAGTTTCTCTTGGCATCCTAAATGACGTACTTCGCTTTTTAAATCAAATTGATTGGACATTTTGGACATGTCTTATTGTAGGTTTTGCTATCTGATGGTTCACGGGTGCACTCCTCAATTGTTTTATCAAATGCAACGCCTTATAAAACATTCAAGGTAAACATGGCCCTGCTTCTGATCAATTTATGCTTTCTGCGACAACTGATCTTACGTAAAATAAATGGGAGTTTGATACTACTATAAAAGATCTACGCTTGCTATTATAAATGGATTTTAATTTCGATATGGGTTTGCATTATCTGAAACAGGAGTTGGTGCCTGATGACGCTCTTCCGGATGATTTTCTACGAGCAATTAAGTATTCTGATTACAGCTCTGTAAGCTTTATTTGTTTTTTCAGTAAACAGTCTTGTGAATTTTCCAAGTGTAATCTTTCACTATAAACCGGGATATACTATCTGTAGTGATTTAAGATTTGCTTGCTATGGTTGTATCCAAGACTCTGAGACCTAGTAGTTTGACTATAATGGTAGAATGGAGAGAAACAAAAAAAATAAATTAAATTTGCTTTAATAGTTGTTTAAGCATGAAACTTATTTTGAATGTAGGCTACTACAAAGATAAATATAGCAGTTGATCAGTTGCCCCAGTTCAAGAGCTGCAAGCTAAGTTATCCTAACGCAGGTCCTCAGCATATGGGCACCATTCACATTGGTACCGAGAGGTGTGATCTTTTTTTATCCTTTATTTTGGTTCACCTGCTTGATTTCTCTTAAATGTTTTTTTTTTAAATACCCTCTACAGTATGGAAGAGATTCACTCGGCCTATCAAGATGCAGTTAATGGATTACCATCACAAAGACCAGTTATAGAGATGACAATTCCCTCTGCACTGGACAAAACTATATCTCCACCTGGTACTTCAGACTACTGTGCCTTACAAAATGCGTCATAAATCATGTCAAACAAATAAAACACTGCATCATATATTTCAGGCATGCCTTGTTTAATTCTCTCATGTCATCATACACCTTGTAGGTAAGCATGTGATCAACTTGTTCATTCAATACACTCCATACAGTCCATCAGATGGACACTGGGGAGATCATGTATACAGAGTGAGTGTCTCTCTCTGAGAAAACAAATGACATCTAGAATTTGAGCTCTTTTTTACTTCTAGTTTGGGCAAATATGGAACACAGAAACTGTATTGCAGTTTGTGTGTATTCATCCATGGCTGCTTATTTTGCACCCAGACAAGTTACCAATTTAAGCAACCTTGTGTATCTGATTGATTACTTTGGCGGTGAGACACTGTTATGGCGATATTCCTCTCAGCCTCAAACTGATACTTTCAAAAATTGCATGGCATCTTTGCAGGAATCTTTTGCAAAAAAGTGTTTCGCCTTAATTGATGAATACGCCCCTGGCTTCAGTTCATCAGTAATTGGTTACGACATGTTGACTCCCCCAGACCTTGAAAGGGAAATCGGTTTGACAGGTACTCCTAATCTTTAGACAATCATGTAGATGTTTGTGAAACAAGCTTGTTCTTTTTATTACTGGTCGACTCTTCCAGGAGGCCTTATATATACTATAAGATTTGATTTGCCATATTGTAGCTTACATGGAAACTTCAAATCTTTAGACAATCATGTAGATTGTAGAAGTTTTTGAAACAAGCTTGTCTTTTATTACTGGTCGATCTTCCAGGAGCAGTCTCATTTAACTAGAATATTAGCCATATTGTAGCTCACAAGGAACCTTGAGTTGCTGATTCTTAGATAATATGCTTGACAGGAGGAAATATCTTCCATGGTGCTATGGGATTGGATTCACTCTTCCTCATGCGACCTGTAAAAGGATGGTAAGACTCATAACATGATTCTGCATCAGGTTTGGTATTTCTAATTTTGTTATGTTCTGCTTAAATCACTATTCTGGATGCATGCAGGTCAAATTATAGAACACCACTGGCGGGTCTATATTTGTGCGGTAGCGGGGCACACCCTGGGGGCGGTGTGATGGGGGCTTCTGGGCGTAATGCTGCTCGTGTGGCTCTTGAAGATGTAAACAAGCCATTGAAATGATCAACTTTGTTGTCACATTTTCACCGTCAATTGTTTCTTCTTTAGTTGGTAACTTTCTGCTGTGTATGGATGTGGAAAACCAAGGATGAATATGAAACTTGAATTCATGTTTAAGTACTTTGTTTTGGAATTTGTTACAACAAAAATCTGTACCAATCACCTTTCGCGACGAACTGTCGTTAGGAATAGTAAAACACTATGCCTGACTGAATCACCACTCCCGTCTGCCTGTCACCATCATCTTCTACCTACCAACGTTGTCATCACTGGAACGATCATCCTCTTTTTCATTCTTTAAACTTTACATGACAACCAATTAACCAAACTAGTTTAGCAACCATAGAGATCATCTTCAACAATTTCTATAAAACAAAAAGTACCATCCAAAGAGACTGTAAATGCATTCCCCATAAATAGGGGTGTTCATCTAACACAACATTTGAGCTGTCAATTTTTCTTGTTGAAAGTTAGGCAGATAGAACCTAGTGATTGGTAATTGGAGAGAATTTTCTGAAAACACTTGGTGTGAGCTCAAGAGACTTGCTTGGTAACACATTGCTCCGACTGTAGACTATCGACTCCTCCAGCTAGAAACAGATTTTGGAACCAATGAAATAGCGTTTGAAGCTGTTTCTAACCTGCATCAAAAGTAAACTGCATCTGTTAACCAATCCAAATAAGCACAGGATTCAAAGCACCTTGAAAGAGAATATTCAGACAGGAGAGAAAAAGCACCTTGCGATTTCTTCAACTGCCTTCAGAACTTCGGTAGAACTTGTTTCCAGCACTTGACCTCCAAAAATAATCTCATCCAATACAGTATGCAACTGAAAAGAAGAAAAAACTAACTGAGGTACAATTCAAAGGTTTCTGAACCAAGTAACTTGAAACATAAGGTCCAACCTGAACATTTTCCGACAAACATCTCCTAAAATAATGATGATTTAACATCTCCACCTTTATATATGAGATAGTTGAATCATAAAGCAGAAGCAAAAACTTTAAATTAAGTTCCTAATGAATTTGTCTCTTTTCTACTTTTAATAGAATTCCATAAATCTTAGTAGTACAAAGTTACAAACATACACAAGATGCAGCACATCACAACATTAGTCACAGCCAAATGAGAGGAGTAAACAACCTTGCTGTAATTGAGCACCACATCAAGCTCGCATACATTCTTGAAGCATTTGTCCAAAGTTTCAACAAAAACTGAAGAAATGAGAAATGAAGTTAGCAGATTATCCAATCAAAGCAACACTAAATATAATAGAAGCACGAGAACCAACAGTTCAACACAAAGAGACCGGCAACTCATTTTAGTAGTTTCCTCATAATGCATGTCCAATTACTAATAAAACAGCCTCATCTAAAACTAATCCGAATTCCAGAGACAAGAGCTTTCCCAATCAATAAGTAAACTCTACTTGTCAAATGTCTCATATCTTCTAAACATCAAACCTTGACTCAATGCCAGCTATCCACTGACCTAGTAATGCTACATACCTTGTATCAAGTCGAGCATGGCAAGCTCGTTTTCAGAACTATCGAAAACAAAGACGAAGTACAAAGTTGCAAAATGCTTGTATACAAGCCGAGTATCCTGCACCAGAACGAATAAAAATTCATATAGAGCCCACCCAATTCAAGCAAGCAAAGCTGATAGAACAATAACAATCGCTTCAGTTCAAATCACCCAAATGGAAGAAATCAGAGAAAATTAGCTAAATTACCGGACCAAAAATAGACTCCACATCCAGAAAATTGCTCACATCCTCCGCTCTACTGCTCAAAACTGCAGCAACAATAATCAAACCTCAAAACCTAATTGAGTGAACTTATAAGCAAATTCAGCCCGACCCAAATTGATTATGGAGCTAATTAAGTGATGCAACCTGTATAAACGCTGCGTATTAGCTCCTGTTGCTTCTCCACAGGCTGACCTCAAAACACTGGAAATATCAGCCAATTTTGTACAGAGAAAATCTTAAAATAAAACGCAGAAATAAAAAGAAAAACGAAAATAAAAGGACCTGAAATTCGTAGAACTTGGCAAGGCGAGGCTTGCCCTGAGTATTGATCACCATCACCGCCTGTATCATCTTTCCTCCGCCGATCAAATTCAGATGAAGATCCACACTCTTATATATACCCCGGTAAAATCTGTAAATTCGAATTTAAGTAGGGGTGTATTCGTAATTCTCAACTAAACGCAGCAATGGGCAGCATCATTGCCAACTTGGCGCAATGTGGGCCATAGTAGTGGATTTTATCCTATTTTAAAAAGTGCGGTATAAATATTTAAGTTTTGCGCCAAACAAGCCCTACCTAATTTTAAGGGGGGAGTGAAAGCTGAATGGCCGCTATAGAAGTAGAAGACGAAGACGACGTTGTTATAAACCCCGCCACCATGCTCCTCCGCGACGACTCCGACGAAGTCAAGACGGCGGAGACCGAACAGCTCCGCCAGCATTCTCTTCCTTCGATCGGCTCAACAATCGTCACCAGGCAGCTCCCTTCGCAAGGTCTCTCCTTCCAGCTCTGGCCGGCCGCCACCACGCTCCTCACTCTCCTCGACGACCACCGCCGCGACCCTACTGCCAGCCCTCTGGGTCCCACAATCTCGGCCTTGGAATCCGGCCGGAGACTCAAGATCCTCGAACTCGGCTCCGGGACCGGCCTCGTCGGAATAGCCGCCGCCGCGACGCTCGGCGCGTGCGTCACCGTCACGGACCTGCCGCACGTGACGGACAACCTGAGGTACAATGTGGAGCTGAACGCCGCCGTTTTGGGAGGAAGCGGCGGGAGTGTGACCGTGGCGGCGCTGAGGTGGGGAGAGGCGGAGGACGCGGAGGCGATAGGGCGGGAGTTTGATCTTGTTTTGGCCTCGGACGTGGTGTATCATGACCATCTCTACGAGCCGCTGCTCAAAACGCTGTCGTTTCTGCTGTTGGGGGAGGGCGGCGTGGTGTTTGTGATGGCCCACTTGAGGAGGTGGAAGAAGGACTCGGCCTTCTTCAAGAGGGCGAGGAAGGTTTTTGAGGTTGAGGTGTTGCACGTGGATCGTCCGTGCGAGGGAACCAGGACCGGAGTTACTGTTTACCGTTTTACCAGGAAGCCAAGTAAGAAAGTGTTCAAAGAAGTCTCAGTGGTGAACAATGTCAATGGGATTCTCTAACAGTCGATGTCAATGCATTGGATTTCTGTTTTAGGTGTTTTGGGGGAGAGTGATCAAGTGTCTGCTGCAACTCAATCAATACAGCTTTCGTTTTCCATCTCTATAAACAACCAAATCAACACGAAATTTTTGTTTTCGATCTTTACAATGTAAATGTAACAATCAAAACTCACAATCTCAGTCTGCACACACAATCTACAATAAGCATTGATCGAATGGCTCACCAGAAATTTACTGTCAATTGAGCATGGTTGGAGTGCCCGCAGAATAGAGCTCATTTATGCTCATAATCCGTATTTGCAAGCGAAACGAGGAGGAAAAGGCTTCCTTAGCTGAATTGATTGCTTGGTCTTCATCGCTTCCTTACCAGAGATCTTTCGTGTTTTGATTCTAAAGCAACGAAAATGCACAATTGGTCCCGTCTGGGAAGCACAAACCACTTGTCCCCGTATTCTTCCTGCAATGGAAGCACATGTTCTCTCTCTGGTGATCGTTAGCACCATTTAATACTGAAGTCTTCATCGCTTCCTTAGGGGAGATCCTCTGCCCACGGCTTTCATACTTTGGGAGTCTTTGAAGCAAACAAAATGCACTATTGTACTCCCATTTGGATACACAGCAAACACACTTGTTCCTATTTTCTTTCTGCAAAGGGAGCACACACTGTCGCTTGTGATCTTTACCACCCCTTTCCTTTGTTCGTAGAGTTCTTCTTTAACCTGTTTTTACAAATTGATTTAGTTAGACCAAAGGTAGGTAGCTATCCAGGGTTCAAACTAGATAAAATAAGTAACCTGCTTCTCATTTGCAATTACTGGTTATCTTCGTACCAACTAAAGACTACAAGCAATATATGCATACCTGCAGGTTATCACTTTGTCTTAAACTTTTTATCACTGAAAGATTCCTGTAAGCTTCACTTGATTTTCTCAAAAGGGGTCCCATAAACGGAAGCAAGTTCTGCACATAAATGACAATAACACATGGCTTCAGATCAAGACACGTTCTCATGTATGAACAATGTGAAATTAAGAATATTCAACGACAAAGTTGAAAGATTGTTTTTAATTACTTTTGTAAGCAATTATGTTGTCGTAGATGAAAGTCATAACTGTGACTTTGATTTTATTTACCACAACATCAAGATAAAATTTTATCATTTTTTCTATGACAACATAAAGGAGAGTGACAGTCATGATCGCATATTCATTTGAGATATCTTGCCTAGCTTTAGTTATATGATGATATATATGATCAGTACCTGTAGTTTAGTCTCCCTAGGCAAAAGTTTGAGAGCTTGAGCTCCATTTATTCTGTCCCACTTTCTGCTCAACACATCAAGAACCTCATCAAGCATGATTGTTGACCCTCCTTCCTCACCAGATTCGTCTGCGTCTGCATCTGCATCTCCATCACTCCTACTACTGTCAGTGCCACTTTGACTGATTCTTATGTCATCTGCCACCTCTATTGCAGCAATTTTCTTAGCTCCACGACCTCCTTTACTTTTAACTGTATTTGCAGAACCAACCTTTGGCGTTCCTTTGTTCTGCGGTGATACCAAATTCATAATCCGCCTCTCAAAGTTCTTGGTTGTTCTCTTCGGATTAAGATAGATTTGTAATAGAGTAAGGTATATATTGCCAGAAGATCTTGAAGACGGTTGATGCGCCAATGAGTCATATACTCGATCACAATAGGACAGTGCCATCTCAGGAAGATGAAGCTACAAAGATCAAGAACTTAATGTATTATAAGAAAATAATAGATAATAAAGACACGCAAGAACTGAAAAGGAAAAGACACAAGTTATTGAATGGTGAACATAAAGAACATACCTTGTGAACATATAGGGACAAGGCAAGCTCATGTTGATTCATTTTGCCCAACAAAACTGCACGTTCTTCATATAAAGCATCAGCCGGAAGACGTTTCAGCAAAGCCTCCGGACTATAACCCGATATGCTTTCTAAAGCAGACAATAGTTTCTTTCTCGTAGGGGAGTAAGTTTGCTCCTCCCATTTCTGTTGAGCACTTAAATCTGCATACCAGTCAAGTACTTCTGATAGATAGATATGCACCTGCCATCACTATATCAATAAGAATGCAGTTTCAATTGGTAAAAGCAGGTACATAACTGCCACCATCTAAGTTTATAGATAGTACTACGGGATAGCTTAAACTGGTGGAACAAAAACTATTTAGTGAAAATGAATAAATCTTCCAATCCCTCTGGAAATCTTGTTCTTCAGGCCATCAACTATCTCATGACAGTCATTCTCCAAATTGCTCTTAAATTCCAACTACTGATTATTTATATAATTTGTAAACAAAGATGGAATCTTTACCATTTCATTCTGCAGATTCCCTGAGATTCCATTTTCATCCATAGCAAGCATAAGTTCTAAGTATCTGGCCTGCATGTTTGGAGCATGCTGCTTCAAATAAGAGTTTACTAAATCGGCTGGGATATTTCCATTCAGAAAGAGCTCAATTGTCTGTGTTGGGCAACTCTCAAGGACAAGCATCGAATACTCCAAGACGAGCATGGGATCAGTGCCACAAAGAGGCTGCATAAGAAAATGAATCAAAGATATAATAAAGATATTCCCCAAACAAATATAAAGCTAACATCTTGTGCCATACTCCAAATGTAAAAGACTAACACAGTACAGGCTGTACCGCTACAATATCTGAATTCATCGTAATACAAGTAGCATATTTTGATAAAGTAGTCTGGGGTTCACATCCAAAACCAATTGGCAATGGGTGGAGTGGCCCAAACCCTTATAAACCACAAGCAAGGTCCCATTTTTCCCGATGTGGGATATATATCTCAACATATTTGATTATAGAAAAGATAAGAAAAACAAACAAATATCGTACCTTGAGATATTCAACAATTGACTCCGGCTTTATCTTTTGGATTACCTCAGGTTGGACCTGATTAGATTTTGACTCTTCTACTAACTGCTGCAATAGTTTTAGAGCTTCATGGTGCATTGAATTGCACTTGTAAAGTTCTAACAAAGCAGCATGATGATTACTTTTTAGGAGAATCTCCTCACATATTTTTACATCACAGTAGTTGAGACCTTTCAGTAATTCCAAGGCCACTGAAGACTGTCCAGTAAGAAGTAGAGCTTGGAGGAGAGCTGTATCCAGTATAGCTGCCATTTCCCTAGCACGGGAGGTAACTGGAGTGCTGCCACGCCCCTAAGGTACCAAATATAATATCAGTTATATTGTTGTTATTACAACTTAATAAAGACCAGGAACAATTTCAAATTAGCAGTACTCAAAGGAGTTAAGGACTATAATTGATTCAACACACAACACAACACACAAGGTTACTAAACTTAATTGAAAAAAAAAAAAAAAAAAAAACCCAAACGACTTCTGGAATTTGAGCTATTTGTTTTAATTAAACAGGTATGTATTGCAAAAAGCACAGTCATTCACTTTAACAACCTGGTGTTTCATCTGTTACAATGCCAACTCTGATTTTCAGTCAAGTAAACATAGCCCATGCATTTTATTTATTTTTATTTAGAACCATAAGGACCAGTTTCAGAAGTAGAACTCTTCCATCATATTTAAGTTTGAACTGAAGAAGACAAAAGAATATCTGCATACTAAACTCGGTCAAAATGCTAATCAAACACAGCATATGTAATTTGTCACTCAACACCATATGTCATACTCAAATGTGGAAAGCACATACCAGGGAAAGATAAGTAATTTACCTTGTTTATTTTCATGAACCTATTAGACTCACGGTCTCCAACAGCATCCAAAACAACCTCTTCTGTCCCCTCAGCAGTAGCTTTTTCAATTATGCTGAATCTCTTTTTCTGCAAGAACTTAATGAGAGCCATGAGAGTGTTATGGCTCATTTTTTTGGACTCAAGTGCTGCACTCTCCTCCGATTCCAGCACATGTGAGAGGGGAGAGGGTTCCATATCATCTGACATACCAGATGAACCTCTTGAGAGATATGATGAGTCTGTAGATATATCCATCAGTTTGTCTGGATCAACTACCATGGTTGTCTTGGGAAGAACAATAGAAGGATACATAGAAAGTACATAGGTTATATCCACTTGTGAAGCCACAAAATGCTCCATGGCATCCTCATAGTCCCCAGAATCAAAACGATGGTGAGCACATCTGTAACATAATAACAGAAACTCTTTTAGTATACAATAAAAAAAACCATAGAATGAGCATGATTAGCAATGCAGCCAATCAATCACCTGATATGGATTGATGCCTCCTTTGCGGCTCTATGGCTTGCTTCTTCAGGCGGAAGCAGCTTACACAATGACAAAGCTTCCTCAAACTCACCAGATGCTGTTAATTGTACAATCTACAAGGAAAATATACAAGTCTTAAACACTAACCAACCCCACTAATGCATCCACAAACTGTAGTCAGCTACCATTAGTAAGAGCATTAGGATACCTGCGCACCAAGAGGGACAGGGAAGAGACCATAAACAGCATAGTCTAATGCAACAATGGCAGCATTGTTGCTTTGGAGAAGACGACGAGCATTTCGAAGAATAATTGTTTGTATCAACGGATATGGCGCTCGTAGGGACCGAACCTATAAACACAACCGGCATCGTCACGTCAACATCTCACAATAGAAAACAAAGAGCAGCAAATAAAACCTTAGTACATCAGTCACAGCCAACCACCTCAACATATCTCGATAACAGAGCTATTCCATAGGCCTTCTGAATAACAACAACCGTAGGCGCCTCCGTCCAACAAACCCTGCCTTCATGAGCAAGCTTCCCATTTTGGTCCACAAAAACCCCAATGTTATCCTAACACACGCACCAAATACTCAAATCAGCAATGTTATACTCCACACACAAATCAAAATGACAAACTAACTAACCGAAATGGATACCTTGCTGAGAAGAAGCTCCCCCGAAGGAAGAGGAACCACCAACGGCGGCGCGAGCCTCCCCGAAGGAAACACATCAGTCAATGCACCAGTTGTAGAGTTCAGTATCATATAATCTCTCCTGATCCCTATACATATATTCTCTCCACACCACGCCATAGACTTCACCACATCCGGAACTCCGAATTCCTTCACCTCCACGAAACCTCTCCCACCTACAACAATTCCTCAAAATTACTCCTAACCTTACTTAAATTCGGTAAAATCTGAACATGATATTGGATGTAACTAGTAGTTACCGTCGTGCCGGAAAATGCAGACCTTCTTCTGGCGCGAGAAGCAGAGGAAGCCGCGGCGGTCGTCCCAGGAGTACACATTGGCGCCCTTGGCCTTGGTGATGACGGCGATGGTGCCGAGATTGGGGAGGCCGTGAAACGATATCGTTTCGGAGAGGGAGAGGAGGATGTCTCGGGATTGGAGGACCTCGAGAGAGAGGAGCGGCTTCTTGGAGAAGCCGGCGAGGTTGCGCTCGAGGGAGTAGGGCTCCTTTTGGAGGGACTGGGAGTGGTAGTCGGAGGGAGGGGAGCGGGAGCCGGAGGAATCAGGAGCGTAGATTTTGAGGGATCCGTCGGAGCAGCCGAGGAGGAGCTTAGGGCCGTAGGATGAGATGGCTTCGATCTTGGTGGGGCAGTCGGAGATGAGCTCGACGGAATCGTAGGCGCTGTGAACCATCGTCGTGGTTCGGTTTGGAGCTTTCTAATTCGTTGGAGTGTTGGAGCGAGCTGGAATTATAGGAGTGGTGGGTGAAACGACGTCGTGGGAGCGCTCTTTTCCTATTTTAGCAGAATAATATCTCGTTACAAATAGTCAAATTACTAATCAGGAATTGACGAAAAATTTTATTGATAGGAATGATTTTCTTTTTTGAGAATGAATTGATAGGAATGTTTCGTCCGAAATCCAAAATTTGATACGAAGTAGAAAGAAACCCCTGAAAACTTGCGATCTTGGAATTAAAGCATACTAGCTAAATTATTGTTTGAAAACTAGCGCTCTAGCTAAGCCTTATGCGTGCGTTCTCATCCTTCTAACTTGCGATAAGCGCTCTTGGGCTGCACACGTGGACGCACGGATATAGTTCGTCCGAGCTGCGCTCAAGCCTTCTTCCAAGAAGTGATGACAGATGTCGAAGTGCAATCCAGCTGTCACCAGCTGCACTGCCTCAACGCGTCTATAAATAGAGACTACACCTCACCTTTAAAGGTAACAATTACAGTAACATTTATTTGTAGCCCTAAAGGAACAACAGTAAGTAACACCATGACAATAGACCTGTATGTGAAACTTACTAGACCATAACTTTGAGCGCTTTACTTAATAAACTAAAGTCACAATTGAGATTTATTTGGTTCATTCAGGTGAAACGTGTGAGATTTTAAAAAAATTATGGATATAATTTCTCGAAAAATAACATATTTAAAATTCTCGAGATCAATATGCATGGATATCCCTTCTTTTCACATAGTTTCAATAATGTACAAAAAAATTAACAACTAAATGTAAAGGAAAATGACTTTTTTCTATTTTTGAGTAAAAAGAAAATAAAATCTTAGTTTAAGAAGTAAAAGGAAAATCTAAAGAATTAATTAAAAATAACAAAAGAAACTGAAGCAGAAGAAATGAATGAAAAGAATGAATATAATAAAAATGGTCCCGGCGGGGCTCGAACCCGCGACCTTCGGCTCATAAGACCAACGCTCTAACCAACTGAGCTACGGGACCGTGCTGTTAAGAAATGATGAAGCTCAATATATTCCTCTTCACGCTAAAGCTCAGTGTCGGCTCCGAGTCACAGACTCACAGTGACAGACGTGTTCCTATGGGCGCAAGCAAGCAGCCCATAGCTTCTGGAAAGTTTTTGTCTTTCCAATTCGTGTCTACCTCTTACTGGTTTTTCGTAAAGATCAAGCTTACAGTCTTAAACACCCAACAATCTCTTCCTCTTCCTCTTCCTCTTCCTCTGTTGTGATCTTGACTCTGTTTGCTGAGCTAGTTTGGTTTCTAGAGAGAAAAAGAAGGAAGAAGATGACGCTGGGTCTGATCAATGCGAACCCGGTGGTGCACGCTAAGAAGGAAAGAGTTGCCCGCACCGAAGATCTTCATCACTCCGACGTCGACGCCGTTGATCCTCTCGACATCTATGATATCCTTTTTATCATTTATTCTTTAATTTTGATTCAACTCAAATCTCTTTCTTGTAAATTTTGCGATCTTTAACTGAAAATGGTAAATTTCGTGAGGGACATCAGAGATCCGGAGCATCCGTACTCGTTAGAGCAGCTCAGCGTGCTTTCCGAGGAGTCCATCACCGTCGATGATAAGCTCGGCCGGATTTTGTGAGTTTTTATTTTATTTTTTATTTTTATCATTTGGGTTTCTGGGTTTATCAGATAAAGACTCAAGTAATGACCTTTTTGACTTGAAGGATTACGTTCACGCCGACAATTCAGCATTGTAGTATGGCAACAGTGATCGGACTATGCCTGAGAGTTAAGCTCAAGCAATGCTTCCCTCCTCATTACAAGGTCAGTTTGCTCTCTGTTTCAATCTTATAAATTGGAATGTACTTAGTTTTCAAGCGATTAGTTTACTCAATTCTCTATTTCATTGCATAAAAGTTGTTGTATTAGGGACTTGAAATAGGCACTGTGGCGCAATTTCTCATGAAGTTAAATTGGGGCATGAACTCAATTGATTCTCTTTCTTAAAAAACAATATGCTGTGAGCTTTCTAGATTACACCGACTGTAAATAACCTTCGAGTTCATTCTAAACTGCCCTTTCTTTCCTGCTTTGAGAGTTGTGGGATTTATTTTTCCAGGGACTTCATCTAAGCCGCATTTAGGATATCTCAACTCTCTCCTTCACAATCCCACTCTCCCAAAAGTGTTCTTCTAAACCTCAACCCATCCTGACTGCCCTACTTTGTCTCGGAAAGTCTCGGAGTGAAGCCTTTGTTTTCATGTTTTTCCATATGAGAAAGAAGTTACAAGTGCTTGATGAGAAATGTTACGATCAGACTTGTTACTCCAGTAACTTTTTTTAGTTTTGATATATGGCTGATTGGCTGATGCCCTTCACATTACGATCCTTTAGCAGTGCTTGACCATATAGTTGGTGGTGAACTGTGACAGGTTGACATTAAGGTATTCCCAGGATCTCATGCAAACGAAGAATCAGGTAAAGAATCTCCGTTCTCTTTTATAGCATCAAGTTATGATCACGGAACTTCATGACAAAAGCTTCTGCTGCAAAGAAATGGAATGTTATGAACTTATCTTTCTTATGAAGAAGCTAGGGTTCCTGCCTGATTACATATGTGGCACTCATGTAAAGCTGAGAACGTGTTATCATCCAATTGTAACTGTAAGGATCATTGTCTTTAGGCAAGCAAAGATGCTGTTACAAGGTCTATAAAATATGTGATCAGACCAGTTATTTGTCCTTTTGGAGACAAGGTCTATCAATGACATATGTTGAATTTCATTGATATTTTGTCAACCAACAAGAAAGCATCAACCTTATTTTCAGAATTCCTGGTGGTGCAAGGAAAAAATATCTTAGTTGCATGTTTGACTGTTCATTGTCAAAACTATTGTTGAGATTTTCAAACTTGTTCGTTTGATTTTTGTAGTTAATAAGCAGTTGAATGATAAAGAAAGAGTTGCTGCTGCCCTGGAGAATCCTAACCTTCGCCAACTTGTGGATGAGTGCCTCTATTCCAGTGAACTGTGACCAACACTCGAAACCCCCTGTACAGAACAGAGTCTTCAGTAGTTCATATGTAATAAGAAATTGCTTTGTTGTATTATCACTCTGCTTTTTTCCTCTATCAAGGCGGTGTCACTTCCTAATGATATGGAACACTCTTGTAAAGCATAGGTTGCAACACGCATCCATTTCTTCGAATGGTAGGTAACATTGGCTACAGTAATCTCTCTCAACATATTCATTTCTGCTTCAGATACTGAAAATTTTGATGTGCTATATTTGCGGTATGATCGCTTGGCTACTTGTGATCTTGAAGTTCTTTCTGATCTCGAAAGTAATTGAAGAAATTTTAGAGATTAGCATTTCAGACATCATATACTAAGTATCAATAGCGTTTTAAGATAACAATCCGGGAAGTTTGTTCTGGCATCCGTTATCAATAGCATCCGGGACAGTGGCGCTTGGGTTTTAAGATTGTTCTGGCATTCAATTTATAACGGATGAATCTTGTTCCCAAGTTCGGACTTCATGCCAGTACTAGCTCAATAGCTCATCTAAGCGCCCCCAGTGTATTACAACTCCGAGCCATTTATGACTTATGACCCTAATGTACTGTGCTTGATCTATCTGAAATTTGATCGGCAACAAAGTTCTCATAGAGCGAGAAGAAGCAAAAGATTCATTAAAAGATAGAATGACATTACATCGTATGTTCAATGTGAGAACATCAGAAAAACAACATAAAGAGGTTGGTCTCTCCCTCATAGTTAGCAGCAGTTAAGCGCAGTAGAAATACTTATTCATCCTTAACCAAGGAACTAAAACATAAGCACTTCCTGGTCCCCATTTCCGAATTCAAAACTAACACTTGTACAGATAGATTCAGCTTGTGCTCATTGTATAATTCTTAAGATTACTATTATAATGGGCATTAGGCAGGGTTACTCAGCTAGCTGCGGTTGCAATAGGCTCTGGTGCCACCTCTGCTCCCATATGTCCATTTGCTATGTTGCATGGCTTCTCATCAAGTCCCCATAGCTTGGCAGTTTTCACATCATCCTGGGCCATCATACGTGAAAACTCCTCGTGATCGTACTTTAGGGTGGTCTTTCCCCCAAACTCGACTGGAAGATTTTCAACATCAAAGAAAGTCTTCATGAGCTCCACGCTTTCCTTACTTTTGGGGTAAACAAACTTCACTTTCTGAAATGTCTTGGCATCCAGGAAGTACTTCACAGCCTACACAAATGAAAACGGCAGGAACATCAACAAATGCTAAGCTCAAAATTTTTACCTCAAACTTGAATTGAAGTTATGTGTGCCTGTGTTAGCCTGCATGTCTTTGTAATAACAGATTAAAAACCTTGCCAACAGACTAGTAAATGTGAGTAGTTCAAACCTTCCAGAATGCCTGAAAAATCCTAGGTGGGTTGTAAAGAAATGCAACAGCAAGCCTCTCGGGGTAATGGTTCTGCAGAATGTTGATACAGTCACGAGCTGTCTTGACGGAAACATTGGTGTTCAATGAGAAGCCAGTGAAGTCAATCAACCAAGACATTTGTTCTTGACCTTCACGGAGGTTGAGGATACCATTTTCTATACAATAGACTAAATGGCGAACATTGCCTTCCGGTGAATTTGTGTTCTGAAAAGGTGAAGAAAAACAATTAAGAAATGAAAGGCATAGATTTGTTTGCGACAACCTTACTACCAATGTACCAAATTATTTAGGGGAGTGGGGGTGGAAAGCTAACTACATACCTGCTTTGCTGGCCTCATTATAAGTACAGTCCTCCCAAGTCGATCATGAAAGTTTGCTCTCGACACTTTGCCGGTCTCACCTTCATGTGCTACTTCATGCTGAACAATGACATGTTTCCATGGTAAGTACAACCCTAAAATAAACCGTAAAACACTGAAATCCCTAACCAACGCTTAACAGGTGCTAGCTTATAGGTGATGCACAAGAATAAGCTACAAATCCCACAATGCATTAACTAAACACATTGTGGTTAGAGACGATCATTGGACTCAAGCAAAACCACTATTTCCCATATACTGGATACAAGTTGAGGCACACCCCAACATTACTTTTTCAGCTCGGACAGAGGAAATGATCAACATGAACAAATCAAACAGTACTAAATTTCCAATATATATTTTTTCTAGTTTGTGCATGTCATCAAAGTTTAGCTGAATTACCCAACGGATTTCTTCAGGCTTATAACTAGCCCTCCACCTGAGTGTCTCCTCTATCATTTTCTTCGCCTTCTCGAGGTTCCAGTTCCTTGCTTCCAGATATCTCCCAAGGCATGCATCCGTGCAGTACTGCAAACTACGCCCAGATAACGGGCCAAGTGCAGCCCTGAGTTCTTTGATCTGATTGTAAATTTGCCTCATCAATGTCAGTTTTCACTATTCAACACAGCTTTGTATTGCAAATAAGATCGGAAGGTAAAGGTTATAAATTGTTATCCCTCAGTTCACTTGACTATTATCAACATGCATCTAACAGAGAGGCAGATTTATTTACCACACAAGTAAAAATAAATATTTTCACCTTTGCTTCATTCTGTGCCTCCTTTTGTGCAGACTCATCCTCCACAGGGCTTTGAGATTTTCTTCTCAGAAGATACATGTTGGCCGCAAATTGATTTCAACTCACACCTTACAACACTGATCAAAGGCACAATCTTTTTCAATCAAAACCACTGAATCTGCAAAACAATGTATACAACTCTTTCAGAAAACATCATCAAAATTTACTAGAAAACACAATTATAAACAGCATAGATGTGTTGTGGTGGTCAACTCACCCTTAGGAAAAATCGACAACACAAATTTCTAACACACCAAGATCCATTTTTTTTGTTAACAAATGATTAAAAGGGTTTTCACCTAATATTGTTCATGTTCATCTGACAGTGACAGATCTACTTAAGATTCACAAAAACAAAAACATGCCCAGAAAAAATAGAGAAACACAGATTATGTAAAACAAAAAACCCAGCTCAAAAACATCTCCTTTTCAATAGTTTTGTTTTGAGAAAGTGAGAAGAATAACGTATAACGTACCTGGGTTGTGAATGTGAGAACTGTTGGGTCGAGCTGCCTTGGCCTTTTATGGGAAATAAAAATGCAGGAGAGAGAGGAGAGAAGGGTGTGCGTTTGATGTGTTGAGGGTGTCGTTTAGTTGGGTTTACAGAGACGGAAAGGGTTCTGAGAGAAATGGTTGCAGGGGATTATGTGTTGGATTTATAGTGGGAAACAGAGCGAGGGACTCGATGGACTGAGAAGGCTGACTAAACCAACACAAAAGAAGGACGAGAACACTGACTATGAATTATGAGACCACCAAAGTTGGCCTGCGACTTTATGACTTTATGTATATGGCGTATTTTGATTCGGTATAAAATACAAAGGGGTGTAAACGAGTTGAATTATATTAAGAGAAATTAAGATAATTGAATACTATATTTAGCTAGTAACTAGTTTTATCATAGGGCAAGCTCGAACTTATTATGAATTAAATAAATTATTTACGACATTACGTATAATTAAATAAAAATTACGTATCAAAAATGTTTAAAAAGTTTCATGCTCCCTCTAGTGTGAGGGAACCTTCTTGAAACTGGTTAGGAACCCAGTCTAGCTTTTTTTGGTATTGCTCGCTGGCCAACTATGACAATTGCCCTCACTTAAAAGTCGCTTCAAAAAATTCGATAAGATTGTTTTCTCCCGCATAATTCGATTTAATTACTTTTTAAGTAAGCGTAGATTAAGGTGAGAGCCCAAATCAAAATAAGAAAGCTTGGAGAAGTAGCAGTCGAAAATGGGGAGGGAGTCATATCCCCTACTACATGTATACTGTTAGCTATCGATTTTCTCATCATGTTTATATACTAAATTGATATCTTACTTGATTATACTCCCGTGTCAATGAACAAAAACACAAAAAGTGGATAATAACTAGTTGGTTGGAGTGAGTCCATTTGTCTCGATATTTTTCACATATAGTATTTTGTTGGAAAATATCGTATTTAGTTGGAAATGAACATATACGATGTCACGTTTCCTAAATTTGGGATCAAGACGGCATCCCCAATCTAATTGTTTGTCCTAGTTATTGACATTGAGCCAGGAGTTGCGTTTGATGTCTTCAGCCCTGCCAACCAAGAAATATAGTTTGAGGTGGGAGACCTGAATCTGATGACTTTAAACTTGTTTTATATAGGTAGGTTGTTCTAATTTTCTTCAGATTATTACATCTTATGCTTCTAGAAATGTATGTTAGCATGTGATAATTCTCATCTCTTTTTTTCTTATAAGAAATCAGTAACCATGTGATGATTATCAAAGGACTTTACGTAAAGATCGCCGTACATAAAGGGGAACAACCTTTTTTCACCCATAGAAAAATAACATGCCCCGATCCAACTCCCTTCGATTATTTACAAATTGATAATTGCTTAAGTATCTTGATGACTAGACGATCTTCATCTTCACAATTATACAGATTCAGATTACGAGCCTAATATGAAGATTTATTACTAATGGTATCTTTTCGCTACAAGGAAAAACGACAATAGAATCATCTTTAATACAACTTACACCTAAAGCATTAAACAAGTGAGGATGACAAGTAGATAAATTTTCCGACTGGTTACGCATTTTATATAGTTAAGTGGATCCCTAAATATATATACTATTGGGACATAACCTAAATAATAGTTTTAGAAAAGATATGCCAACAAGAAGATCTCCCTATTCATTAGTTCCAAAGAAACCAGTCTACTTCGCCATGAAGTTCTGCTTTGAATAGACTGCAAATAATTACATATCCAATTAATCAATCAACAAAAATTGCAGGGGGCCTATCTATTTTCCCTCGTCCCTTTCTTGTTTCTTTATTAATGCATGAATCACACCAAAATTAACCATTACTTTAAACCCATTTATACTATGTAAGATTATCATATAGGTTACAAATGGCCACCTCTCCTGGACCTCTTGGTTGTTGGCGACTAAAGAATTCAGGCAGCCAGAATAGTCTAAAGTTTCAAACTAGAAAATTAGACCCAAATCGTTGAGGAATAGATGGGAAATCCTCAATTCTCAAATCTGTTACAAAGTCAAAACCTTCATCTAGTTTGTGGGAAGTTAAACTTTGATTAATGCAACACATGTTGATGATCCAACGCTAGCTGCTAAGCAGCTAAGCTATTTACATCAGAAGCAGAACAACGTAATGTTGTACGTGCTAGTTAAATGAAGTCATGAAAATGATACTTTGGCTTGAAAGGTACAAACTACAAAGATGTGTGCACAAAAGTCAAGTGATGGGATAAGAGAACTTGATTTGGTGACAGTGTCTGAAAATTATTGTTATCAGTATTAATATTTGGCTTGGCTTTATTTTATTGAATAAGATTTGTGTCATCTAAACTACAATTCAAATTGGAGAGCCGTTCTAGTGAAGATCATTAATTTGAGGACTTTTCGGCTTATCCCACCTTTTGATCTTATATCCACATCTTGACCGTTCAGTTTATAGGTATTTATGAGTAGATCATTTCTCTAAATTTTCAGCTATATTGAAAATTGTCAAGGCATTCATAAGTGTGATTTATCAATTATGAACTTGAACGGTTCATATTTGACAAATTTGGTTCATCCACTAATTTGATCTAATTTGTTATCTTAACGAATACCAATTTAGCTGAAAATTTATAAAAATAATCTACCCATATAAACCTAAAAACTGAACGGATGAGATGTCAAAATCTAATCGAAAATTAGGTCTTTTAAACCATAAACCGAAAATTTCTCACCCACCAAGTCCTTAACTTAAGTTCTCACCAAATCTTTAACTTTAGAATTCTCACTAGAAGAGCTTCCATTCAAATTGATTTTATAATTTGGTTTATTGACATATACTAATGTATATATTATCTTAAGTCGTAAAAATGGAAGTCTTTAATTTCATACTCGGTTTAGTATGTGTCGGTGTCAACATTTAATGCATACATTATGATTGTAAAACTAACTCAAGCGTGTCATCGAGGGATGAAGAAGGAAAATGACCCTCTAACCTATATTTTTTAGCTATACAAATTTCGAACTTCAAGCCTTAAATACAGGGCCAAGTGTTCTTTACTGCAGAACTAGTTCCCACAACCTTATAGGACTAAAGCTGGTTAGTGATTTTAAAAGAATAGAAAGAGGGCTAATCTCCTTGTGTCCTTGAGAATTGGTGAGGTGAATAAGGGTCACTAGCATCAATAAGTTCGGCTATGGTCCCTCTGTGTTTGAGACCAAATAGTTGGAACATGAAACTTGGCATGAATGGCAGGGCATGGGTTGAGATTTGAGAATGAACAACAAGATCTCCAACCCAATTATATACAAGAGAAAATTACACTAGGATGCTGCATACCACACATCAATGACTAAAAAATAATGATTCTTTTCAATTCCTCAGTGTTGGAGATTCTGGTAGGATACAAATACGATCCACCTCTGAAAGCCACATATTTGGAGCTATTACACATTAAGGCATTGCTTCCATCACTCACCAAAAAAGACCCAACTACACAAAATAGAAGCAACAAACTCCAGAGACAAGTACAGACTGCAGTGGAGCTTTGTGCAATTTGAGAAGCAAGCAAATCCACTTGAGAAAAAAGCTGCAAGCTGAATGTTACAAGACAAGGTATTGATGGGGGAAGCTGCAAGACTGTAAATAATGGAGGCCCCTCTTAAAAGGAACCTCTATGCAGGGAGGACTTCCCAAGTTCACATTTTAAGTTAAACCCCCTCAGAGTCTACAATGCAGAAATGAGGCAGGATTTGAAAGACATTACTTAACCTAGGCTGACGGCTCAGCACGTTTAGGCTTCCATATCATAACGTTAGTAAATGGTTACAAAATATATGAATAAAAAGAAGAAAAAGTATTAGGCTGTAGTAGATCTGGGTGGATTCGAACCACCACCCTCTCAAACGCCCAAAAGGCTTGAGCGCTCTACCATTTTTGAGCTTTACAAATCTTGATTTGATAATGCAGTGTTACCCCAATGGCCCATAACTTTCAACTAGAAACATGATCACAACTCACCTTGACAAGAAATTTGATTGAATCTATCGCATCTATCGCTTTTAGTTTTAATCTTCCAAGCCTGCAACAACAACAACAACAACAACAAAAAAGGCTCAAACATATGCTTTAATCAATCATCTACACAATTTTCTGCACAGTAGCCATATCTATAACACATCCTTAAACTACCCTCCTTCCTATATTTCTCCATTGGTAGATCAACCGCAAACTGATATATTGGTATAGACAAGTAGCCCAGCTTTCTTTTCTGTAAATGATGCTTTGAAAAAATTATCTCAATTACGTTCAGGATAATGATCATGAGAAATCTGGTACCCAGAATGGTATAGTAAATATATCTTAAGATGAGACATAAACTAGATGATGGTCCAAAACATTGATATATAACAATAAAAACTTCACATCAACTTCATGAAATATCACAATGTGAAAACTGATCACGAGAATGATAAGAAATGTACTCTATGATCATAAATTCATAGCCATTACGAACTGAAAATGTATGAATAACAAGAAAAAATACGGTGGAAGTACTCCTCTTAAGAGGCTTTTAATCACCTCATGATGTCAGATCTTCGAAAAGCATACTGCTTGAAATCGACAGTAACATCATTCTGAAATATCAGAAACCAACGTCCCCAAAAGGCCATGCAACCTCTGAACTTCTGAACCAACACCTTGCAAATTCCAATACAGGCCTAGCACCACGAACAGCTAATGATAATACACTTGATTTCAGAGGATGCATATGCATCCCACATACAAGTTCGGCATTTTTATAAACAGAGTCAAGGATCAGATAGTTGGCACAGATTCTGTAACATGAGGATTCATTATTAAATTAAACTTGCACAATGGAATTCCCAAACTGTTCACATCCAAGAACCACGCAGATAAGCTAAATAACGTGGAAATAGAGCACGGTCACTGTAACCAGTAGATGTAACTGACGAATCTAAACTGTTTCTTTCAATTTCACAGACAAAGTTTGCCCAACTCCACGCAGCAAACAGTCATCAATGTACTACTACATCAATATGCCTTTGAGCCGAAATTGAAATTGAAGATAAGAAGAGCATAGCATGAACAATTGTACATCATAATAAAGAAATTTCCAGAGCGCCAATAGTTTAAGTGCGATAACTGGATGCTAATTGCTTACTTTCAGAATGGAAGGCACCCGAGCATGATAAGGGAGTTGTGAATGGGCAAATTACTGTCATGTTATGCATGTGAATTAAGAAATTTCCAGGGTACAGATAATTTTGGTGCGATAATTGAATGCTTGAATCAGTTGAATGCTAATCGCTTGTTATCAGAACGAAAGGCACGCATGCATCATAAGAGAGTTGCAGTGTGAATGGGCAAATTATGCAAATCAATCCAATAAGTGAACTAGACAGGATTGCAGTTATTACCTCATAGCGACTTATTGCTGTGGAAGTTCCAAGAATCCAATGCGTCTGGTTTGAATGTGCAAGAACATAGAAGGCAAGCAAAGCAGGACACACAGCACACCAGAGGGAAAGAGACCCTGGGCTAAAAATTCCCATGCCGTCTCCCCCTCAAACCAAAAATTTCTTTTTTATTAATATTTTAGACCTGCCATGCAAGCGCACCCGCCATGGAAAAGGCCGGATGACAAAGACCGGTCCAGGCCTCAACCCCTCAACCCAGAGCCTATCGTCCCGATACCTACAGCCACAATCCAAATCATCTTACAGTTATGCCATCAAGGCAGAAAGACATCAACGCGCAACATCACCGGTTTGGACAAGCGCTCCTTCACCATAGTTGTTCAGCACACTAAAAGCTTCACCGACAACAACATGTCTAAGATTTAGAGAAACAAACCAACATAGACATCGTGCGTGAAATTAAAGCAAAACTTAAACAAAGCATACACCGAGCAACTAAGCAGAACCATAACGTATAGCACAAAATTAAGCAGAACTAAAACACAAAAACACATGTACCATGAAATTAAGCAGAAGGAAAACGAACACAATGAAATTTAAGCAAAACGGAAAGCATAGAAGGATAAACAAACCGGTTGATATGAGTCGGAGGCAGAAGAACACACCAGGAGAAACTGCATACAAGTTGTATGATACAACGGCTCCACATCCTCAAACCGCCATCAACGTGTACATCTCGAAGCGACAACATCGAATTCGAGAGCCATGAGAACAGGAGGAAAAGGACTCACCATGGTACAACCTCGAACCCTAATTGTGGTTTTATATTGCCCGCTAATGCGATGGTCGGTTATTATTGATTAACTTATCCTGGTCATCTACGGCTAACGTTTGATTTCGAGGAGCGGCTAAAGAGCGGTTTGTTAGCATACTCTATTGCCTTCAACTTGCGTGACCTATCAAATATGGTAATTTTTCACCACACAATTCACACTTTCACTTCTCCACTATTACGTAACCCTAATACGAATAGAATCATACCAATATTATCAAAAGAAGAACAAAATATTTTTGTAAGAGGTAACAATTTTGGCCAAAACTATTAGGAGATCAGGGTGGATTTGAACCACCATCCTCTCAAAAGCCCAAAGGCTTTGAGCGCTCTACCATTTTTGAGCTTACAGATCTTTATTACGATTCCTCAAGGGCCAGTTTTTAGCATAGCGATCTAGATTCCCACCTCCCCAAATATTCACAAGGGCTACGTTCTACAACAAGACCTAAAATGATGCACTTAATACTTATAACTTACGGTTTTTTCATAACAAAAAAACTGGGGTTTTAAATTAACATTGATTGAACCAGCCGCTGTATCAATTTTTTTCAAATGTCTTCGCCCGAAAATACTTATCCCGTTTTGGTCACCCTTCCCATCCCCCCGATCTCCCCTTTATCCAGATCGTATATAAATAATGAATAACACGATTCCCTCATGATCTCACATACTCCCTCATGGATTATTAGTTTATCACATCCCCCATCTTTTACATTTCACCATTCATCCCATATTTGCTTTTAAAAAGAACAGTATATAACATTGTATGCATGCTGAAAAAAAAACACCTAGTAAATTAATACCAGTAGATCAAATGACAAACCTCTGTATATCAAATGTACAAACATTAATATTTGTAATAAAGCAAAAGGTATGAGAATTTGTATGAATGAAAATAAAACAAGGTAAATTAATACCAGTGCAGATCAAATGGCAAACCTCTGAATATGCAACGTACAAATATTAATATTTGTACACACCGCTGAATAACAATTTTTCTGATAATTCAAAATAAAGGATGTGAGAAGCTCAACTTGTTTCTTGCTGTTGACTACATCCAGATCTCCAAGAACTGATGGATACAATTATAAACTGCATAACCTAAAATCGCGTACTCTATATATAGAGGAATTACACATTTGCACTGGCTACAATGAAATGTCTGTAGAATTAGAATTCAAACCATTCCATCAATCTACAATGAAATGTATTGAACACTGTAGAATTAGAATTCAAACCATTCCATCAATCGTCCTCAGAATCAATTCAATTTATATATAGCTTGCAAAGGACAGAATTTATTTATCAACTTGGTAAAGGCATCCGAACAATTGTTCATTAGCATCAAAGCCAAATAAGACAGTGTAATGAATGTTCAGAGTGCAGAGAGATTGCAGGGCAAACAGATCACTATGTAAACAGATTTACCTCAAAGTTAAGTGCGTGGATCAGAAACTTCCTTATTGCAAACTGTAATCATACGGAATTTTCTAAGTTCACATATATATATAATGTATGCCAAAAATACTGAATTCAATGTCTTTAACATGACTAGTTGAACTGTATAATAAGCACCAGGACTAGTTGAACTTGCATGATAAGAACAATATGACTAATTAAACTTATTAAGAGCCATGACTAGTTGGACTTGTATAACCAGGTAGATCAGCACTAAGCATAGTTGAATTTGTATAACCAGCAAAATATGAACTACCTTGTGAACGAGATTAAACTAGCATTATTATACGAAGTACTCGCTATGCAACCGTTCACATATGGAGTATCAAAGGATCAATTGAGCATTACTATGAACCTGTAACCGGGCAGATATGCATAGAGTATAGAATTAGGTGCATAATACCTTCGTTGGTGACTGAGTATTGCTGTTGCTGATGACCAGAATCCGAGTGTGATTTGCAGGCAGGCAAATATAAAGCAGAATAAAGAAAGCAGGACACAGAGCACACACCGGAGGAGAAGACCCTGGGCACAAAGAAAAAAACTCCCATGCTGTCTTCCCCTCCGAACCACCAAAACCCTCTTTTTTATTAATTTTTTTGACCTGCCATGCAAGCGCACCTGCCATGGCAAAGGCCGGATGACAAAGATCGGTCCAGGACTCAGACCCATCAACTGAGCCAATCCTAGCCGATATCTTATACATCCATATCAACAATCACACCTAAAGCTCCTCGCTATCTTCAGATATCTTCCAATTCAAGAATTTACAATTATACACACCGAATAACCGATTTCCATGAACTCCAGCCTCCTTTAGCCACCGGAAATATCAGATCTGAATTGAAAACGACATCGCCTCCTCAACGAAAGCTCCAAGACGTGGGATCCATCTGGATCTGAGGTTAGCTCCTTCGCCATAGCTGATTAAGGCATGAGAAAACTTTCAGAACAAAAATTGTTGCAGATCTAAGAAACTATAGTATGCAATCATATTAAACAACAGAAAAGCAAATCTGTACCTGAGAATCTATATAGAATCATGAAGAACACCAGCTGAAAAAGCGTTGAGATGATTACAAAAGCTTCAGAGCCCAAAACCACCATCAACACGTAGATCTCGAAACGATGTCATCGAATTTGAAGACGATTTGCTCAGAGAACAATCCATCGAGACTAGATCTGGAGGAGAAGGAGAGGGTGGTTAAGGAACGAGGAGGCGTTGAATGGTATAGAACCAAGGCACCCTATCTTGCTTTTATATAAAGCGCGGGTGGCAACGGACGGCTGTGATTAGCACTTGATTTTCGTTCTACGGTACGATGTGAACACGTGACTTTCGTTGCCAAAGGGTTGGTATGGGAATAATCGACGTAATAATGCGCTGGAGACAGATAAAACGTAACGGGTGGTTTGTTTGGGGACCCGACCCGAATCGAATCTCAAACCAAGGCCTGCTAACATACACATCAGGGTGGCACTGAGGCCTTTATATAGAGTTCGACTATGTGTGGTTATCCTACCAGGAATAGGATTTCTTTGTGTGGAAGGTTAAGCCTCCATCCCTACCATCCATGATCTAATTGGATTCTAGTAGTGATGGGATTCCTTTTCAGGTTGAAATCCTAATTACATTCTCATCAGGGGTTGTAGCATATATGCAGTTAATAAGGATCTGAACAACCCATAATTACATTATTGTTAGAGATTCGGACTGAAACTCTAAAAAAGTTTATCTATTCACTTTTGAGATTCAGACTAAAACTGTGAGAAGGTTTATTGTCACAATTTCAAGTGCAAGGTCGTTTTAGAAAACCATGTGATAATATTGTGTGATAGTTGCTTAGTAAATCCGGCCATATCCAATTAAACACAAAACTCGTAAATCGACGATGACTCATGAGACAAAATATTAGTTTTGTTTGTCGTAGCTCTAAACAATGATCAAGAGGTAATGACAGATTATAAATGAAATAAGAAAAAGTTTATTAGAAGGGTAACCATAAACTAGATCATATCAATAGGCAAGTTTGAAAGGGAACTACAACCACAAAAGAAATCACTGCTGACCAAAGAAAAACCACAAAAGAAACCAGTAAAACTAAGCTTCTTTGATTAAGGGACTATACAAACGAGGTTTATGACCATGAACTCGGAGTCTATATATGCAGGTAGAGTTCAGCCTTCCATGGTTGGATCCAAACTCTAACTTCACCATGTTAGCGACGGCCTCATCGTCGGCTGCCACCACCGATTTGGACACACCAAACGTCCTAACATTTATCTTCCCACGAAGATTTCTCTTCCCAACATCGTAACTAAACTCGGCCAAAACAAACTCATTCCTATACGGTTCATACATCCCATGTTGCATCCAAGCTGTAACACGGCAATCCTTAGGAGCATCATCAACAACGCTACCCAAAACATGTTCAATAGTAATAGCATCCGGCATAATCGGCTCCATTAGCTTGACCACAACAAAACCACGACTCCCTTTCAATGCAAAACACCGCCCCGGCTCTCCGAAACTAGGGCTCAACCAGTGGCGGAATTGTGTTTGGGTCTGGGAGGGTTCAGACCCCTGCCAGCTTTTGCATACCTCATTCATTAGCTAACTAAATTACCTTAACAATTACAATTATACTATATTTGAACCCCCCTTAGATAACATTTGGGAGATTTTTTCTCTTTTGATATGATATTTTGGAGACTCTTTCTCTTTTAATTTGATATTGGAACGAATAAATTCATTTAGTCTTAACTTTGGTGCTTGATTGACTCAAACATTGAATTTTAATATGTAAAAATCTCATAAAACATTACTTTATGTTAATAATTTGTTCATTTTACATTTCAATTTGATGTTTACGATGACAAAAAGTGATTTTTATATTTAGACCCCACGTAACTCTTAATCCTGGCTCCGCCCCTGGGCTCAACATCTAATTAGCTTTATGGTGAACCCCGTCCCATGACGTACTCCACTAGCGGCCCTTCATGAGAAGAGGCTCCGAATGGTCAACTACGGTGGCGCCCCAACTAGCCGCCGCGTAATCCGGCCTTGCGTGCTTCTCAGTAGTCTGCTAATCACTAAATGATCTCAGAATAGTTTTGCACGCGAGAACGATGATATGCGCAAAGCCGATCATGTTGGCAAAGAGGGCCAGGACAAAGAGGAAGTTGAGCCAACGAGGCCATTTGTTAACGCTTTGTTAACGCTTGGGGCTTGGCATGATGGGGGAGGCATAACTGCGTTTCTTCTGGTTTGAGCGATGCAATGACTACAGACGACCGCCATCTTATGTTACTATATGGAAGAAAAAAACTAGCGGCTACTATATATACAAGTATATACGTGTGTATATAGCTTATCGGTGGTCATTAAAAATTTAAAATCATATTCAAATAAGAGTGAAAAAATTACATAAAAAACAATTTGAAAACCAAACCCTCCGTCCCTCTGATTAGATAAGATTGTTTAAACAAGAGTAAAAACAAAAACAAAAAATAAGAGAAAAAGATAAATCACAAGGATCCTTCTTATGTTAGCCACAAATTGATGGCAGTTAAAACTCGAACTCTATATTACTAGGCACCTTGACCAAACCAATCAATGTTTTTACCAAACCATACATGTTTTTACGGAGCAAAACGAGAGACTCTGATGTAGTAACTTGTATCATATACCCCAACTACAAATTATTAGATGATCACAATTTTAACACGATTGTTAACTGACTTTGGATAATCTTACAGCTAGGAGCATCTTAAACCAATCTCTATTAATAAAGCCAGCAATCAAGAAATTCATCAAATTATGAACTGTTATAATTACCCTTAATGAGTTAACTGGAATAAATAAAAACAAAGGTCATTACAGTAAACAACAAACTAAATAAATAAAGGAAAATAAAATATAAAGATAATTGAGGAAAAATTACTCAAGTAGTGGGACGTATAACGTATAATATAGTAAACCACAATCAACCACTCAAGGTTTTTTTAGGTGTCGTAATCCCATGCATGTTACTATAAAAGAAATTACTTACATGTTACTATAAAAGAAATTACTTATAAAAAAGGAAGCCCTTCTAATGAGGACTTTTAAGTTGAGGACTTGTTAAACACTTTTCAGCTTATCTCACATTTCGATCTTATATCCACATCTTAACCGTTCAATTTATAGGTATTTATGAGTATATCATGTCTCCAAATTTTCAGCTATATTGAAAACCCTTAAGGCATTCATAAGTGTGATTTATCAATTATGAACTTGAACGGTTCATTTTTGACAGATTTGGTTCGTCTATTAATTTGATCTAGTTTGTTATCTTAACGAACACTAATTTGGTTGAAAATTTGTATAAATAATCTACTCATATAAACCTAAAAACTGAACGGATGAGATGTCAAAATGTGATCGAAAAATAGGTTTTTTAAACCATAAACCGAAAAGTCTTCAACTAGTCCTCAATAGAAAGGATAATTAAGCTGCCATTTGAAGTAACATCTTAAACCAATTACTTATTTTTACGTAACATTAAAAAAGGCGAGAATTCAATATTTCCAATATCACAAAGAGTGGTTTTAGTTACACTTCTCAATTTGCTATACATACCTCTTTTAAATTTGTAAAACTTGATTTTCCTATTTTACCCCCCTAATAACAATTTGCTGTGAAATTTCTCTGCAACCAAAACCTCAGTTGGTTTATTTTCCACCTTTCCCGTCCATAGAAACTTCGACTTAGCCACATCCTTGACTTGTTAGGGTTCGTTAGCTACAACGATTAGAACGCAAGAGGCCACGTAATTTAAAAACCAAGCAGTTTGTATTGTCTTCATGTTTAAAAGAAATAGATAATTTCCAAGAGCGAATTATGCTTAAAGAATGGGCCTTTGGCCTCATTTGTACCAAAAATATATATATATATATATATTTATATGCTTAAAGAATAGGGAAAATGCCCATTTAGTACTAATTTTAAGGGTTTATGGCCCATTCTAATAAAAATCATTTTCCAATGCACATTTGCATAAATCTTAATAAAAAGACAATATTATATATCATTCATAAATATCAAACCTTACCTCTCATGTCAAGATCCACCCCAAATTTTACCCTAAAACCTACAGTAAGTCCTGTGGGGACCACCTCTAAGGAAAATTTACCGAAAAATTCGGCATAACCTACCATGAAAATGGACAACCTTATCCTGAAAAATTCAGATAACACTCCTATACCAACACATCCAATCTTAACACCTGGAGCCACCCGCTCCCCCACAACACATCCACCACATACAAAAATAATATCATCTTCTAATCCAACACATAAATATCTAATTTATATCATACACCATCCTATGAATATACCCTAAATTAATAAACAAAGACTTAGCACACAACGGAACTATTATACAAATAATCCAAAGGTAATCAGAGCTACTAAACACTAGCGAAAACAAGAAAATTTGGTAGTAGGTTAACATGTAACCTACTGATGAAAGGTGGAAGAGATGTGGGTAACTATGCTTCGCCTCTGACTAGTGCCAACCCGAACTCTGCAGACTGAGCATTTTAAAACGAATGACCCAAGAGAAAACATTTGAAACCGTTAGAGTGAGTGGACAAAAATAAATTAATAAATAAAATATTTATGCAATCTCATTTTAATTTCCCAAGAAATTATGCTGCATGCGACCGTAAAAAACGTTCAACACAAAAACTGGCAATTTTATGACTAGCTCCGGCTAGTCTCGATAATTCAATAAAATGGAGCCTCTCGGGCTCAACTATATATAAATAAACATATATGCGTATGTATTTACACTCGTCATACTTCTTGTATGAATCCTAGGAACAAATTAGATTAATAGAAATTCATGCAAAGCTACGACACTTGCGTCTAAAGCTCACGTCGAGCCATAATGAAATTTTTCCACATTATGACCGAAGAGGACGGGTGTATATACCTATGGACTCCTAGTATATATATAAATTTTTCTTTTCTGGTTTATATAGGTTTTCATATAGAGCTATGACGCTTGTGTCTAACACTCACGTCACGTCATAATGATATTTTACCTCATTATGACGAACCAAGCATGTATGGCTAGCTAGCATTTATATATATACTATACTCATAAACATCCAAAATACATATCCACCGAAAATCTCATTTTTGGGAACTCTCCAAAGGAGGAAAATTGCCAAATATCCGAGAAAGAAATAAATCTCAGCAGAAGAAATAAATGATCAACAGAATAATTCATCGCATGCTTTTCAATTAAAACAAAGGTCCACTCACAAATTAGGCTTAAGCCTGATGTCGCTTCGAGGCTTTTTCTGCTCGGGCCTCCTCTCGTCCTGTTCCAAATATAATAATAATTTCCCCACCAAAAATCCAAAACTTACACAAAAAAGGCATAATTAAATGTGAGTCTTAATCACACTCATCCTTGCCCAACTTCGCTATTCTTAACTCAATAGGGTCCAAACTTCACCGAACATACTAGCAGCTTTAATTCAACTTTTTACCGATTATACGACTTTAATCCAACGGCCGGATTCTACCTTAAATAACCGCCTAGATTACTAAGCTTTAAAATTTCCCAAACCTATCCAAAACTCCTCCAAAAATTCTAAAATTCACATCAATAACTCCCATTAATATTCCACATTTAAAACTATAAAAATCTCCCAAACAACGGAGGCCGACTCCGGCGACCTCCAATGATGAAATTTTTACAGCATCTTTCTCTCAACCCCCTCTACAACTTTCCTAACTAGCACAAACATCAATTCTAAGCCTAACTAGGGTAATCGAACCAAAACGTCTTAAAAAACCGTAGAAAATTCAACTCCACACATCTCCTTACCTAGCTTAAGAGAGGGTGAGCTCTGTGGAGGAATTAATGCACGGGAGAAGAGCTTGTCAACAGACCAAGAATCGCCGGTTATGGCGGCCGGACGAGGGAGTTCCGGCGATGGAACCACCACGGCAGTCGGGCTTTTCGAGGGAGAGAACTCCTTCACAGCGGATCTAGGGTGGCTCTCACCGGTCTAGAATGAAAGCTGGGTCGGAGGCCGACCGTTTGAGACCGGAGCGGCGGCGAACAGTGGTCGGACGGCCGAAAAGTCTGGCAGCGGGGGGAAAGTTTCAGGGGAGGGAAATCGAGAGAGAAGAGAGAGAAGTGAGTGTGTGGGTGTTGGGCTTCTCCCACACCCGGTTCAACTTAAACCCAACTCCAAAAATAAAACACCCCGAAAAATAATACCCTAATAAAATTTACCTTTTACTGGCTAAAATTTTACCATTTTTACCGTCGTCATATTTTTCTCCTACGAATAATTCTCCGAAAATAACCGTCCCCCAAACCCCTCTAAGGACCAATTAAACTATAAATTTATTGAAGGAGACTGTAAAAATCTTATTATAATCAAGCTAGTAAATAAGGTAAAAATTTAAGGATCGGGATGTCACATCTCCTCTCTCTCATTTGCCCGATCATGCCTTGACTCAACTGAGCCACCACGTTCCCCAACTCTCTCAAGCTTGTCATCTGGAAACTCAGTTACCGCCTCTGGAACGCCTGCGTCAATCTCTCCAACACCACCTCCCTCCGCTCCCTCCCTTCCTCCAGAGCCGAAGAGCACGCCAAGCTCCGCCACATCACCGCTGACCTACTCTTCGTCGCCGGTGAAGTTTCCGGCGTTCCTTCCCCGACGATCAAGTCCACCTCATTCTGCCACAAGATCGGCGTCAAATGACATGTGCTTCGGAAGTTCGACCTCGCTTCGCCGTGCTTCGAGAGAGCTACTGATCCGCTCTCGAAGATCGGAATCGACACAATCTCCGACGCTGGCGAGAAGAAACTGTTTCTGGATTTGAGCATCGCGAGGTCAAAAACCGCCTGGGAGGTATCGGCTCCAGCTTTGAACTCTCTCTCTCTCTCTCTCTCTCTCTCTCTCTCTCTCTCTCTCCACTTTTCTCGTTTTTTTGCTTTTTCTGTTATTGTGAATTTTGGTTGGATTTGTGTATTTTACTTGTTAAATATATTGGTCACTGTGGCATTTTTTTCTTGTATTACTGAGAAGAATTATTATTGTGGTAATTATATTATATTGAATATTGAATGTTGGCAATGGCAAAGATGAAATGGAAGTATTGTCACACCCTGACCTTAAGGTATGACTAAATGTGATAGAGTAAGTTGAAAATAGAAAACCTGACGAATTTTTTTTTTTTTTAAACCTTGGAAGTAAGCAAGACATCATAACTAAATAACTAAAACTTTGGCTGCATTGGCATAATGGAAGAAGTAAGAATCATTCTGTTGGAAACAAGGAGGTGGAACATGAGAAAGTTAAACATCTCACGAAACACAAATATCTTCCTTTTCCAATGAGTTGTAAACCAGAGTTGTAAACATAATATAATGAATAATACTTGTTTTTCCAAAACTCATTTGCATTGTATAGTAGTCTAATAGTAATACACAAAAGTTCAAATACAATTTTAAACATAGCTTCTTTTCCTGGTTTAATTCTCCTCAAAGATACAAAAGGAACAACATAATTTGATATGCAAAAAGTATAAGAACAAACTTTGCATTTGATACAATATAATTCTTAGATTTCAAAACCATCCATCACATTGGTACCAAAACCTTTACCAGATTGCTGCCTCAAAGCTACATAGAAATTCTAACATTCAAAACAAGGTAACATCAACAACATACTCAATTCAAATGTAACAAAGCAATGCAGTCCAAGATAACACAAGCACCCGGACACAAGCGAAGCATAGCCAACACCATCACATAATAATACCAAAACTTCAATTACTCCAGAGCATCATTAACTTGTCCATTTATGGACTACCTGAAAACAACAAGAATATAGGGAATGAGCTTCACAAGCTCAGTGGGTACAACAAAATAATCTTTATAACAAAGACTCTAATTCAATATGCACTTGGAACATGAAAAGGCAGGAACATGGTTGAAGATTAAGTAAGATAACCAAAGAGGTGAGATCAAACCTCAATAATTGATGCTGCACTTGCGAAAGAAAGCTAGAGATTCAATGGCAATATAAATGAATTCGACTCAAAGATAACACTGAAACTGTGGATATCAAACTGTACCAAGTATAACAAGCATCAACAATATACATGAATGAAATAGAAGAAGTCTGATCAAAAGGATAACTTGACAACAAGAGGTTAATAGATAAGACTACCATGAACCAACAGAAGTGTCAATAGGAATACTCATGATATTCATAGAACTTTCTTTCACACGAATTCAGCAAATCCTTAAGATGTCGGTTAGAGCCCACCGCCCAGCTATACCACCGAGCAAACCTCGCACATGCGGTACCCTGATCAGGTTTAGGGTTAAACAACCCAAGGGAGGCACAATCCCCACACACAATTCACTGGGCCTAACCGAACAGAACATTTGAAATCCAAACATTTCTTTCCAGGAAGTTTCACTTTCTCAACCAACAGATCAAACAAGGATTTCATAAACAAACTTGAAATCCCTTTTCAGAATGTAACGAGATACTGCCCAGAAATGATATTATAACATGAACCTCTGTTCTTTCAATAGAAGGGAATTTGAACAGAGCAGACCTTTATATGAAGACCAAATGGGCAGACACAAATACGTTTAGAACAATGAGGTAGAGAAACTTGAGTTCATAAACTCACAGATGAAATGAAGTAATCATCAAAGAATGGAAGCTTGTTTCCAAGTACTGTAAAGTAGGGATAAGAATCAGATTTTCAATAGCTAGGTGGACATGAGGCAAATATCATTACATGATTTTTGAACAAGGACAGCGGCAAGCATAAATAAGACTAATCAAAAGATGGGACCTGGTATTTACATAAATAGAGTTGCTTTGAGGAGTCAGTATGAAGCTGCATTTAGGAACCAGATTTTTAATACCAAGAAACCTGAAGACCGATAGGGAAGAACTTGACCAAAAAGGAACCAGTAGTATGTAGTATTCCAAAAGCAATGTATTGAGGTTCACTAAAGATAAGAGTAACATTTTGAAAATGCCAACCGATCATAGTTTTATGACTCTTTGAGGTTTTCCTTGTATAATGGATATGGAGCGTTGGATTTAAAGCATGAGAGGCTCACAAAGCTTATAATTGATTTAACAAGTTCTGACAAACAGTTTGGTTTGGCACTTTACAGTAATGACTCAGTAATATACGAAACATGAATCAAAGAGACTTGGCTTCAATAAGTTTCACAGGAAAGATTCTTTTAAAAACATGAAAAGAAGTCTTTAATACACATGGAGGTTAGCTCTTAACATGAAAGAAATCTGAACAAGATGAAATAATACCTTACTACAAAGCTTGCACAAAGAGAACCAAAGGAGGGTATAGATAGCAGGGTACTTTAAGAATCTCCAGATCAAGGATTATCAACATAATTACTTATCAAAAGAAACAAAGCATGATTTTTATTAATACCAAACTGTAGTGATCAAATGCTGTTAACAAAAACTTTATAAGAATAACCAAAACAGTAGTATAGTTTACTCTCAATAATTGCTCAAGGGCTAGATCCATGGCAGAACTCAAATATCAAATATGGATAGTAGAAACAGTAGTTATGTTTGATAGTTTGTTGAAGAACCAAATCAAATTTTCGGAACAAGATTAATGAATATTTTATTAGTAAGGAAATCAACATTTGGACAACAGAACCGACATGATACCATTAAGTATGATGGATGTATTTGTAGTGCAAAACAAATCTTGGTAATTGTCGACAACGAACAAGCATTTCAATTATAAAGTTCAAAAGTATAGGCAGTAGAAAGAATGAGAACTTTGTTTTGAATCAATCACAGAATGGAACTTGAACACACTACAAAGGAATCCATCAACATTAAGAGTCGTCAAAATTAGAACATCCAAGACAAGGGTGTTTACTACCCAGAATTGATTGATAACCACAAGTGCAGATCATCACCAACAAAAGAGATCAAGGTCCCAAAGAAGTATTGAAACTCCATAACTCACGGAGTGACAAGTGATCAAAGCTTGTCAAGTTGCAATTAAGAACAATCGCATAGGCAACATTCCAACACAATCATACCAAATACACATCAAACTAGAATCAAAGCTAGAATGAAAAGTTTGTTTTCCCTACCTCAAATCCAAGCAATCAGCAGCCAAAACTTCAAGAGAAGCAACAAAACTCCAAAGCAATCACGCTATACCAGCACCCAAACAATCCCAAAGCAATCAAGCCACTGGAGTTGGACGAGATAAACAAGAAGTTTCAAATCTTGGACAGTGTCCTCGACGACTCTTTGAAGCTATTGAGAAGTGTAGATTTTTCTTTGAAGCTTTGGGGTGAGTGAATTGATGTTTGGAACGAAATAGGAGAAGGAAGAATCTGGAAAAAGGGAGAAGGAGGACGTGTATGGTCAAAGGATTAAGGACACTGGGGACAGACAAATCAATGGCAAAGAGCAAGCAACGTGTTCTTCCAGAATGGATGTTTCTTTTCCCCAAACAGATACTTTCCATGCCAAAAAAATAAGTAAATAAGTAAAAACTATATAGAAAAGAAAATCTAAACTGAAATTATATTGGTAAACCAAAATAGCAATAAAAATCTATTCCTAATTATATAATGAAACACATACAGAAGAAAGAATAAAAATAATTAAATTAAATAACCTATTTAAGATTGAGATCATTACAAGTATGATGTTTGTTGGTGGGCTTTTATGCATTTGGGGGGCAGTAACGGGGTTTCTAGAGTTAGAAAGTTAGTTTTTAAGGGTTAAAAAAAGAGTTTCTACAACATTTGGAGTCAATAAGTCGATTACTAGGGGTCAGTAACTGAGTTACTGGGGATTACTGGGGTCAGTAACTAAATTTATAGGGTCAGTAACTGAGTTTCTAGGGTAACCGAGTTACTGGGGGTCAGTAACTGAGTTTTTTGGGTTAGTAATTGAATTTCTGGGTTCAGTAACTGAGTTTCTAGGGTTAGAAACCGAGTTCCTGTAATCGGTCGCCGGAGTAACCAAGTTACTGGGGATCAGTAACTGAGTTTGTTGGGTTAGTAACTGAATTTCTGGGGTCAGTAAGTGAGTTTCTAGGGTCCGAAACTGAGTTCCGGCGATCAGTCTCCGGAATAACCGAGTTACTGGGGGTCAGTAACTGAATTACTGGTGACCGAAAAAATTCTGGTGACCGGAGTCCGGCGGCCGATGTCCGGAGATCCGGTGAGCTGCCGGCAAAGTCTTTCTTCTCTCTCTTACACTTTCTCTCTCGAAGCATATACAAGGAGCAAGAGTAAAAATGTCTCAAAAATATTATTTTATTATAAATTTAATAAATATTTGTGTATTTAGGCACAAATAAGTTAATCTTTCATTCAATTGGGATCAATAATCTTATTATCATTGGAATGGGGTTTGACTTTTATTTTTTTGTGCAAATAGGCTTTTTTCCTAAAGAATAAAGGGAGTTATAGTTTGAGTTCTTGGGCATAAATGAATTAAATGGGAACTGCTGTTGTTGAGTTTATATTCGTTCTCCTATGTCCAACAACCAAATACTTTAGATGGGTTCGGCTTTCGATGACACAATCCTCTCAATGTGTAGGCTGGATGTATGTCTTAACACAATCCTCTTAAATGAATCCAGTTTCGTCCTCCTTGGAATGCCAATAGGGTCAAACTGTCATTAACAGATTAACTTACTATATTGTGCAGTGTGTGTTGAATAAACAAAGGTTGAAGAAGAGAGACGAAATGTTGAGAAAGAAACAGGAGTAGGGTTTGTTCTTTAAATATAAGGCAATACTAAGACCTAGTTTGATACAACTTCGTTTTTAAGAAAAGAGAAAATGCTCATTTAGTACTAATTGTGACCCTTCATTGCCCATTTCAATAACAATCTTTTATATGAGCCCATTTGAATGAAAGTAAATTTTCTTTTTGCCCAAATAGCCAAATCTTTACTAAAGTCTTAACAAACTATATTATTTTAAGATTATTTTGCCCCCACCTCTTCAAATGAAAAGACTTGGCCGAAACCTCGGACTCCGGCCACACGCCGCCGGACTCCGGTCACCGGAATTTCCCATGTAACCAGTTACTGATCCCCAAAAACCAGTTACTGACCAATTAATAACTCCTAATAATCAGTTACTGACTAGTTACTGACACCTAGTAACCAGTTACTGACCCCTAATAATCGTGTTACTAACCTCTAATAATCAGTTACCGACCCCAATAATTTAGTTACTGACCTCCAATAATCAGTTACTAATCACAATAACTTGGTTACTGACCTCCAATAATCAGTTACTGACCCATAATAACTTGGTTACTCAATAACTTAGTTATTGATCTCCAATAAACAGTTATTAACCCCCATTAATTTGGTCACTTGACCCTTATTAATCAGTTACTAAACCCCAATAATCAACTTCTACTGAGATTTTACTGGGGGCAGTAAACTTCTATTTGGGGTAATAAACTTCTACTTATGTCAATAAATATTTATTAAGGGGCAGCAGTGATGTTTACTGACACTAATAAACGTTAGAAAAGGAAAAGTTGATCTTTTTACTGTCGTAAATCCTCATATAAAAATTTACTGGAGGCAATAATGCTTAAAAAATTTACTACCCGTAGTAAAATGTTCAAACATTATTATCAGCCTATAAAGGCAACCAAACCTACCAAAAGAATTGCCCTTGCCACACAAAACTCACACATAGACCACTCTCTGACCGTCACCGGCGTCGACCTCAGCGGACAAGCTTGCACAACAACCAGCAACTAACCTAGAGCAGCACTGTCCTCTCTGACCGGTCATACTAGTCGCGCCGCCTCCTAGAGGATGCGATTGTCCTCAACCCGCCAAATCAGTCCATATCCGAGCTAGAGCTCGGCGTCCTCGACGACGCCGATCGGAGGACAATGACCATGGAGGATGATTGTGGGGATAGTGATGACGATGGCTAGCTTAGTGCCAAGGCGGAGGTGGCGGGTAGGCGCTGCACGACGGCAAACAGATCTGAGATCGGGGAGGGATGGTAGACTCTGATGATGATAGGGGTTTGGCGAAGCAGAGCGTCGGTGGATGAAGGATGTGAGCTTTTGCTTTGTTGTTTTGATACGGAGGAGAGAGAGAGAGAGAGAGA
>NC_020491.1:9430163-9431143 GCF_000184155.1 Fragaria vesca subsp. vesca
GAGAGAGAGAGAGAGAGGTTGTTGGAGATATGATTAAATAAAGGAGAGAGAGAATACAGAGAGCTGTGAGGTTGTTGAATAAGGGTGAGGGTAAAAGAGACTTTTTTATAAGATTAATTGGAATGGGCTTAGTGAAAAAAAAAATTCATTCAAGTGAGCATTGATTTAGATGTTTTTGTGCAAATGGGTTTTTTCTCTTAAAAAAATTAGCTTCTACCGAACTTTTAGATTTTATAGTGTTTGATAAATGAAAGAAAAACAGCTTTTTTTAAAAAAAAATTACGGCTCACTGACAACAGCTTTTAGAAGCAACCTGAAGGTAGACCTCATCATTTGGCCCTTCGGCCCTAGCCCGCCTTAAAACCCATCCTACCCTATAGGGCCGAAGCCCTACCCGGCCCTCCGTTAGGGCGGGCCGACCCTAGCTCTTTTCAATTAGGGTAGGGCAAGGGTCAAGCAAATGAAACCCGGCCCTACCCTATTCCTGGCCCGGCCCTAATAATTGCTGATTTTCTAGTGTTTTTATTATGTTTCTTATTTTTTATACAAACAACTAATCTTGTAAATTTTATTTCTTTAATTTGTATTTTTCTTTGTTAAATAACGATTGATTTTTGGTGATTTAGAGATAGTTAATGAAATATATGAATATAACTACTTAGATTAATAATTCTAGATGTCTTAAGTTAAATATAATATATATGTATGTTAAATATGACCAAAAATAGGGTCTTATATCACATATATCCCTTGAGGTAATATTTGAGAAAAAAAAATTAAACCTTGTGAATTTGAGTAATTTTAAATACACACCCCTAATCTCTTACAACACACTCTTATTAATTTATGTTTCACATCAAATATTTTAGTTATGTTTAATGACCAAAACAGATATCTATTATTAAAAAAAAAAAAATCACAATTAGAAATCTAATCTCATACCCTAAAACCATCGAAACAACTACTTCTTTCTTAATCTT
>NC_020491.1:9431164-9467203 GCF_000184155.1 Fragaria vesca subsp. vesca
TNTNTNTNTNTNTNTNTNTNTNTNTNTTNTTTTTTTTTCTTTTTTCTTTTTTGTATCAGTTTTAGTTTTGATCTTGTAAACCATTTTGAGGTACTACATGTTCGTCTTGACATGCTGTATTGAACAAAGTAGGTATATATGTTTAATAGCTAGTGACCTAATATACTTTTACTAGCTTGTGAATTCCAAAAACTTGAAATGGTTGATATTTTTTACGAATTCCAAATGATTGATGTCGTATTAGAGATTTGAGTTTGTGTAATAATAGTCTTTTGATAATAAATTTGACGATGAAAAGAAAAAATTTCTAACAGAAAATAGAAAAAAATACGTAAAAGAGTTACCAAAATATATAGTAAATTTATAATAATTATACTAAATAACATATTATTTCTTAGTTTTAGATGTAAGGGTATTATAGGCAGTTTGGGATATGTATTAAGTTTAATATCGAAATGAAAAACTAGATGATGGGTGTATTAGGCAATGAGTGTGTATTAAGAAATTAAGGGTGTGTATTTAAAATTTCTTTATGAATTTATTTCATTAAAATAAATAATGTCATATTCGGCCCTTTCGGCCCTATTTAAGCCCTAACGAAATGGGCTTTAAGGGCGGGTAAAAACTTGCTTATTTGAACCCCGGCCCTAATTTTTGTTGACCAAGTCAAAGCCCTGCCCTACCCTACCCTAAGCCCTAAAATTTAGGGTAGGGCCGGGCTATGAGGCCTACTTAAAGGTTACTTTTAAGAGAAATTTTAAATACACACCTTTAATCTCTTAATACACACCGTTATTATTTTATATTTAACATCAGATTTTATATGTATGTTTAATTAAAAAAACATACATCAATTATTAGGGAAAAGAAAAAGAAAAACAGAAGTGAAAAAAAAAAACTTCCTCTTCCCTAAAACCTAACTCTTCTCCACTATTACTACACATCAAAAGAAAAGAAATTAAAATATCTTCTCCAAAATTTATCACCTAAATTTCGACTACTGTCGTAATCACATTTGATTTTTGTTTTTATCAACTTTAATATTTATCTTGCAGATTAAAAACTAATTTTTATGCTATTGTACTTTTACTAGTTTCTTAACTTAGAAAAAAATTATGTATGTTCAATTTTTTTTTCTTCAAATTCTAACCGATTGATATTATATTGAAGATTTAGAATTCGAAAATAATATTACTCTTTTAATTATAAATTGAAAAATATCAAAAAAAAATTTATAACTAGATAAAAAAAAAATCTAACAGAAAATAAAAAAAATACGTAAATATAGTTGTGAAATAATAAATATATAATAATTATATTAAATAATATTGTAAAGTAAAGAAAAAAATAAGAGAGGTCAGAGAGAGAATAGTTAAAAGGATGTAGAAATATGTTCAATCATTCTCATTAACCTCCTTATATAGTTGTAAGGTTTAATACATAACTAATAAGTAATTTTATAAACAGCCACATAGATTATAATATTTATAACAAATTACAAATTATTATTAATTTTAAATATTAAAGATATTTTAGACAGTTTGTGATGTGTATTTAATATATTACTAAAATAAAAAATTAGATATGTAGTGTATTAAGTAAAAAATATGTATTAAAAGATTAAGAGTGTATTTAAAATTATTTTACTTTTAAAAACAATTATCACTAAAAACACTAAAAATTAATAAATTTTATCTTGATATCACTTTTTAAACTAAACATAAAACATAAACTAATTAATTTCACTGTACAACAGTTTTTTTTTTTTTTTTAAGTTCACAACAATACCAAACTAGCCTTAAACTAAATAACATGTTAAATGATAAAACATAAATTACGTTTTTACAAAAAAGACATATGCATAGTAAATTTAGACATGTAAACCGTAATCACCCTATCACAAAAGGAAAAAAGAAATTAAAAAGAGAGAAAACCGTATGATAGAAACAACTACAACGTTAGGCTCTAAAGCCACAAAAAAGCAATCGAATAATAGAGATAAATATGACTCCATGATAATGCATAACGGCCACAACTTGAATTTGGCCAAATGAGAAGATATTCGTAAGAGATGCTTGTTTCAACTTTCAACCAAAAAAAGACGTGTCAACAAAAAAAGACAGAAGTGAAGTCTCGTACAACGGCACAAATTAACTCCCTTTCACATTATCCTTTACTAGTTTAACTCCCTTTCACATTATCCTTTACTAGTTGCTGAGCCCAAAGATCTTAGATCTAGGGCAGATCTGGGTGGACTCGAACCACCATTATCCGAACCACAAGGTAACAGATACTCAACCATTTTGAGCGTTCAGATCTTGAATTGAATTTGATTCTACCCATTAATCAAGTGTTCAACCATTTCGATCAACTGATTCAATTACCAATCGTTTAAAATTTGAATTTTGGCAGTAATTGTAAATCGTTTACCACTTAAAAACACACGGCCAAGAGGAAGGCTGACAACGAAGCATGAGCTTAGAGAGAGAGAGAGAAAAAAAAGAGAGCTTTCAAATTCAAACCAGCAAGAGGCAAACCGAATACAAAACATCTGAAAATAATATGATTCCAGGTCCAAACATGGCTAATAAGAACAGTGTAACAAGCAGATCACCAAAGATTTTCAATTCATGAAAACGGAAAAAAAGTAAGGCCTACAGTTTCTAAGAAATCAGCCGACGAATTAGTGAAATTTATGTAGGCAAAGCTTTGGCTAGGAGAAAAAGACAAAGACAAACAAAATCAATGCTCCAAACACCACACAACAAAAGTGTAGATGGAAATGAGTTGCAACCAGAACCTTGTTCCCTCGCGCATATCTTTCTCATAACACGGATCTTGTAAAACATCCTTCACAAAACCAATTAAACTGAAAACAGTACCATGATACAGTTCAAGTCTAGCAAACCAGACAAATAGAAAAGGTTCCAAAGTGATTGTTCCAAATTGCCACTCACATGGATACTAAATAAACGGTGCTAGGCTAAATTGTAACAAATTCACTTAGCAGTACTTGAATATGATTAGCATGATCAACAGCAGAAGATAAACGATATCTAGTGCCAGATGATAGCTGAACACAACCAACATATAGTTTACACAGATGGGTGATTAAATTGATACAGTGAAATTAAACGTCGTACTACATAATCCTAGACATAATTGAAATGCTTGGGCAGCCATAGGGCTCAGTTTAATTGATCACCTCAGTCTTGCAGGATTCCTGACTTTATCCTTCATTCTGAGCCTCCAAGATGACAAATCCAGTCCCCAGGCAACCGTGATAGAAATTTCTTCAAACCTCCAAGTTTCTTGAGAAGTCGAAACTTCTAAATCAATGAATAGCTTCTATGTATAACAAATACAATACAGGGAGGCAGATTCAAATTCAAATTCTACAACCAACTAATACAAAAACTACAGACTTCAAATAGATTGTTATAAAAGAAAAATCAGTAAACAATAGCCAAAAATGTCGGAGAATGTATGAAGGTTATAGATAACCAGTACAGGTAAAATGAGTAATAGAACATATAGCATGGCCTCAACGCGCTGATTGTGCAGAGGATGGTATGAGAACTGGATGGCTAAACAACACCAAAGTTGCAAACTCTATACCAATTGGATTACAGGATTATTGATTTGGAAAATTTAAAACCCAATAACTCGGCCACCTTTAAAGATCAAGTTGAGCAGAATTGCGGAAAAAAATTGTATGTCTACCAACTATTAAGTTAGTCATATATATGATTGATTTAATCAAACGGAGAATATTTGCTTTCAAATTGTTATGCATGGAACGATCTCTCTTTTAAAACCAACTGTGAAATGACACTGCTATTCTATATATGTAGAGATTATTGGTGCCAGAATTAAAGGAAAATAAAGCACAGATGCAGAATATACCTTTGATGTAGCTGAAGTTGTCCAGAATCCGAGGTTGTCTGGATTGGTTTGGAAGAGCGCAGAACGAGCAAATATAAAAGTAAAGCAAGGACGCAGGACACACAGAGGGGAAGAGACCCTGGGCTAAAAAAAATCCCCATGCTGTCTCCCCCCTCGAACCAAAAAATTTCTCTTTTTTATTAATTTTTTTGACCTGCCATGCAAGCGCACCTGCCATGGCAAAGGCCGGATGACAAAGATCGGTCCAGGACTCAGCTCATCCACTGAGCCTATCGTCCCGATTTCTTATACATCCTGATTCCAAAATTCCATCTGAGCTCACAAATTACAATCGTTCCAACCCAGTAAGCAACCAACAATCGAATCTCTTGTTGAAAAAAGATTGGATCTGACATCGAAACCACAACACCTCTTCAGATTCGAAGAAAGCTCCATCGTCTCAGCTCATCACAGCTGATGAAAACAAAAACAAATAAACACGTCTCAGAATCTATCGAATCGTCAAATAAAATTAAGAACCAAACTACAGCAACAAAATTAAACGAAGCAGAAGTATATAACGAGCTAATATATCCAAATCGGAAGCATATTCTGACCTGTGAATCGATGCAGAGGCATAAGAACACCAGCTGAAGCCGTTTAGCTGAATACGATACCTTCACGTCTCAAAACCACCATCGCCATGTAGATCTCGAACCGATCTAATCGGATTCGAGATCCATAAACACAAAAAGCAATCCATACAGAACAGATCTGAAGGAATAGAGACGAAGAAGAACGACTATTGCGAAGTGGAAGAGGTCAAAGAGAGAGAACGCTAAACGCGTCTGGTATATATTTTCTCTGCAATCCCCCCTTTTATAGAAAGAGCGGCACGAAACGGACGGTGGAGATTAACACGTTATCGCTTTAGGTGGACGGCTAGAGATTTAGTATGACGAGGCGGTGGGAATAAATAAATAAATAAATAAAAGCAGGTATCTGATGCCAGAGGGGCGTGGCGTAGTTGAGGGGGCAACTTTTCATGTGGTGACCATATCAAACACGACAATAGAAATTGCCGCCTTCAGATGGGGACGCGCGAAACACGTGATTGGGGCTATAATTAGGTTTCAACTTTCAACACGTCTTCTTATTCTAGATTATTCGGGAATTTGGGCCGTTGGTTTTGTGGATATATGTTGGCCCAAGGTAAAGCTTAAAGCGGGAATTCTGCGGCCCAGACCAAATTTATATCATGAGAAGTAAAGGCGCACACAAATTTGGTCACAAACAATGGGGAAAATACAGCTAATTGTGCAGCTCAGTTCTTTTATCAACGAGCTGAAAGAGTCATGCTCATTATTTAGAAGAAGTGTCATGTTCCTCTACTAAATAAACTAATTTCGTGCACATTTGCTCACTGAAAAATTGTAGCTTTGATTTTTTGTTGTGATTGGGTTTGGTGGCAACCCATTGTTAAAAGAGAAATGAACACCCTGTAATCTTCTCGTATGCTAAAGACCATCACAACTCAAGGATTCATATAACGCTAGTAAAAATACATCAAAAAAGTATCAGATATATGCGGACTTGCAAGATTAAAAACACCTTGGACCAATGAGATCTTATTGCTCTAGTGAAAACCGGCTTGGACTCGGATACTAGTCGAGCTAGCTAGTACGGTTCATATACTGATTCTGAGGATGCAGATACGTACCCATCCCAAAAACAAATTAACAAAAACAAATACATTATTTCTTGTACATCACATAGGCACAGAGCTAGTCACATACCCATGACTGCTACATCTATATTCTAGCGTCCATCCGTTCTTCGAAAAAACATAGAACTGGAAACAAAAACGAAAGAGGTACTACTTAATTCGAAAACAACATCTTATATAGGAGGAGCCGAGGGGGTTTGGCCCCTGCTCAAGGGTGTAGCCAGCCTAATTAGTTTTGGGCTCCATCTGGTGTCGAGCTTTCTCCTTCTCCTTAACCTCACTTCCCTGAGTCTTATCATAAGCATGGTGGTTCTCATGGATGAGTTGTTCTTGATCAGCTTTGGCAACCGTCTGGTTTCCCCCATATATCCCTCCAAATCCATCATCCTCGCACCGCGTCGCGTACCCCTCCCCAAACGAATGAGACATCAAGTCCCTATAATACCAATCATATATCAAACTCAAATTAATTTATCAAATTACTCGAATACGATTGAAAGAAAGGAGACTCACCCAGATTTAATGTGTGGGTTATGAGCTGCATTCTCGTCCATTTCGGGATCGCTTTCCGGCTCAGTTGACTTAGTTGTGGCGGAGGCCTGCCTGAATCCGACCCGTGAGGCTTTCTGACCTAAGTAACTTGATGAACGCAGAGACGGTGTGATCGGCAAAGATGTTGACTGCTTTCTTATCGATCTGATTGCATTAATCATCTTCGGTGTTCTGGAACTTCCGATGCTTTCTATTTATAGCCGGAAATAAACTGATGATCGGTAAATCTATGACGGTGAAAACTGAAAAATTGTGTCTTGTTCTAGCAAGCAAGGGAAGTTGAGCTCATATTGGTTGCAGCTGCGTTATAGTACATAGCAGAGGAGTTTGGGTTCATTTAGTGACACGTAGAGATGGTCAGGACAGGTGTTGTGGCTTGGGAGAGAAAACCTTTTACGTGTCTTTCAGCTGTGCTTGCCGCACATCAGCTAGCTTAATTTGTATATCCCAGCTACCTCTGGTGTAAGAGAAGGTTCGCCTATATCTATCCTATCTATGTCTCTGGGATAAGATATTCCAGCTACCTCTGAATTATGTGACATCTGTAGTCCATTTCTTTTTTTTGGTTACAAATATCTGTAGTCCATTTCGATCAATCAAGAATTGTCGATCATGTAATTAAGAAATAATGTTATCAAAAATATAAGCAATGACATGGTGATGACCGGTGGCATAACGTACTTCACTGTCCTCTTACAAGGATCATATTATCCTAGTAACTCAAGGACTCCAAAAATGAAATGAGAAATAAAAATACAAAAACTAGCTAACTGAATCCAAGCATGGCTTCCCTTGTACTCCATAGCTAGCTTCAGTTTGCTTTGGGTTGGTGCCGAGCTTTCTCCTTCTCCTTGACTTCACTTCCCTGAGTCTTGTCATAAGCAGGATTGTTCGCATGGATCATCTGGTCCTGCTCAACTTTGTTAGGAAGCCTTTGGTTATCGCTATATATCCCTCCAAATCCTTCTTCATCGGATCGAGTTGCATACCCCTCCCCAAATGAATGAGACATCACGTCCCTAATAATCATCAAACAACAATTCAATGTGATTAGTAATGTTTCCCTAGCTCTCTATGCATGCACACGATAAAAACAAAACAACTCATTTTGAATGTAGATCAAAATGTTTTACTAAGAATTATCTCGTTGGTTAATGACATGACCAGGAAGTACTTTTGCACTATAAGTATAACCTAATCAAATTTACATACAATTACAAGAGAATGGGATGAAAAGGAAATAATGGTAAAAGTTTCTTACCCAGTCGCAGTTTTCTGGTTTGGATTCTCTGCCTTGTCCATGTTGTGTTTACTACCTGGATCACTCGACACAATTGTTCTGGCCTGCCTGATGAATCCGACCTGAGAAGCTTTCCGGCCTAAGTACGACGGTGTCTGGGTTCTGATCACTGAGCTGATTGCAGTAATCATCTTCTGCATGGTTTTCGATTGCTACCTGCTGTATATTTATACACGAAGAAAAACTGATCAGGAAAGCACCAGTAAATTATATGGCTGTGGACAAGCATGAACTCACTAAAACAACAAGTACGTCCGGTTCTTCGGGTCTTGATCCTCATTATAGTAAGTGCTACCTGGAGTTCGGGTTCATGTAATGACCCGTAGGCATCGGAATGAGCTGGTACTAATTCAGGGATTGAGGGAGAAGAGGAGACCTACGTGCATTGGGATTCAGCTGTACCATCTCCTAGCTAGCTAGATCAAACAAGTACGTTGCTAAGTTAGATAGAACGTAGGATACAGAATTCAGGCCCAAATGGCCTAAGACCGAAGTGAGGCCCAACCTTCATCTTTCATGTCATGAGAAGTATTTTTAAGGTGCTTCAGACATGTTCAATTGTTGATTAAAAATAAAAGTGTTCATTGGGACTCTGCCGGCAATGAAACTTGAACATGTATCATGTATGTTTGAGTAATACTTACCAAAAATAATGTAGGTAGAGCAGTAATTCGTATAATCTTTCAAATTAAAGAACAAAACATATATAATCTTAATTATTTTCTTAAATCACTTAGATACAATCGATATGATTGAATGCTCGTAAAGATGTCGGTGTTATAAGTTTATTTCTCCACTAAATCATTACACGTGTTTAGTTAATTAGTTACCACTTCAGTTCTCACATATTGCTTATGAGTAACTCTTATGATCATTGAAACTCAATCGTGGACTATTAGTTTCGGCTTTAGTTTTTGAAGCACCTACCATGCATACCATATAGAAGTATAAACTCAGTTGGCTAGTTCCTGAAGAACTCTTCTTGGCCTAAGGAAACACTACTAATGTTTGCACAGTACAAATTAATTTTTACTGTTTTACTCTATGTTGAAATGTAGTTCCGGAATAGTAAATTTGTACATGGTATACATCCAAGGGAAATTAGCAGTACACACAGCAAGAAACCTGATGTATACCACTCACTCTACAGAGAAAATACTATACGCCACAGTCAGCAACAGTCTTGCTGACATGTTACTGCTGTGTACAATCATCATTGTCTCGTCGTCCGGCGGGGGACCACCCGACCGGCCTTGCAGCCGTATGACGTCACCGTACGCACAGTCTTGACATGATCGGAGCTGTACTAAACTCACCGGCAAAGTCGTCAAACTGGTCAGGATTGAAGCGAAGAACGCTGAGTCACAGTACAGTGCGGTGGTACGTGTAAGCAGGTCGGAGCCTGACGTAGATAACACAGACCATTCGTACACCCCCTCTCTAGCTTACTGCCAAAAGCTAAATCTAAAAGGTCCCCCCAGTCAAGGTTGTGACTTTTACTACTGGGAACTATTCTATTACCGTTGTTAAAAAGTGGAAACTTTTAACCATTGCTTTAGATTTTGTTGATTCAATTGGGTAATAATCAATACATGATCCAAATCATGATCAGTCAAGCAATTTAACAACATGCATTTTGTGTTAAGTTGATTTTACATCAGAGTCTTTTTCTATACATTGTACCATACCATGTTGATGTTTGTGTGAGGCAATAATTTTGCTAACTTTGGTGTTCATGTATAAATTTACCAAAACAACAGTTTAACCAATTTAATCGATGCCAACTAAGTTGCATGGACACGGACATAGCGACACGACACGGCGATACAGTAAAACTCAAACACTGAGTTTCCGACACAGCTTTGACATGACAAACAAAATTATATATTTATATATTTATAATAAATAAAAAAGATACTAAAATATAATACACAAAATTTCATATAATTATGCATGAAATAATTATTTACGACACGCCATGTTATAATTATAATTTCATATAATTATGCAAGAAAATTCATATAATTATGTAGGGATCAAATGAGCGATGTTTTATTCGTCTGCGTCGTTTTCTGACTTTCGTCTCTTTGTTTGTGTGCGACTGAGCGACGAACCTCTACTACGTCCATTTATTTTTATTTTTTTATTTTCTTAAAGTGAGAAAAACAGACGCGATGTGTCGTAAATAGATGTGTCGGCCTGGTCAACGTGTCCAAAACGTGTCGGAAAAGTCAACTTTTTTAGACACGCCACGTGATGTGTCGGACACGTTTTTTGCCGTGTCGGGAGTGTTGGACACTCCGACACTCCGACACTCCACCCGTGCAACATAGGATGCTAGCCATACCTACTTCAATATTTTGATGTTCATGTATAAATTTACCAAAATAACAATTTAACCACTTTAATCATGTGAAAAGACAAGTAGTATCGATTCCTGTTGAATTAGTCCGGCCAACCAATCAAGTGAAAAGACGAGTAGTCTCAAATCGATAATGTCTCGTAATTGTACGAACTTGTCGAAAAAACACGTATATTTTTCTCTTGTTGTCTTTTTATCGGATGAACGTTCCTATTCTTCTTGTGTTATAGTGTTATATTTCTCTGGATCGTATATGACCCAAAATTTTCTGTGGCCAGTCTTGCAAGTCTCCAAATCCATGCCTCTATAGTTCCCAAATCAGGTAAATAATGATCTATCCTATTTGTAGGACATTGGTCTTCCTCTTGGGCCAGGGTGGGTTTATTAGCTTCAATAATTGGGGTCATTCTTAGAATTATTTGCTACAATGAATTGGTATGTTTTAGACATGGAAGCCCCATCATTGTGAGAACACACAATGCATCTTAAGCAAAGATATGATGAATTCAAACTCTATGGCATTTTGAGAATGACATTGGTGCAAAGCCAAGACGGAAAAATTTGTAACTTCCCTAGTAAACTTGGCAAGAGGTTGAAAGAGACTTATACCAAACCTCCAGCACATAGTAGAATTCCAAGGGGACCCAAAACCCAACCAAAGGCAAATCAAATTTCCATAAATCCTCAAACGTTCCTATTAGGATGACCCTTTTGAATGGTCTCCATCAGTTGGACCAATATAAGCAGCATTATCATCCACTGCCTTCCTTGTCATGCTTTGGCCCCTTTGAGGTTTTCGTGCACAGACCAAGAAAAGAAGACGGTTCTTCTATAGCTATTTACCTCTCTACTAAGAAACAAGCGCTAGAGATAGCGAAATTTCTTTAGTGCTTTGGAGCCAGAGTGTGATTGATCTTGGAGAGTAAGTGACAGCCATTGCAATCAACATCAAGAGCCAGCAAGTAGCAAGCATGGCCCAAATGCACACACATTTACACATCACACATAGCAAATCCAAGTCATTGTCGACAGTCGACTACACAAGGGTTTAAGGAAATTTGATTACAGAAGCCAAAGACCAAAGCAACTACACAATTTGAACATAGGAAGTCCGGCAGCAGAAGCAAGATTTTGTGCCAGTGAGATCTTTCTGGTTCATTCAATCCCGGTCCTCGTCCAGCACTAATTAGACACAGAACCTGGTAGCTATTAGGGCAATTAAAACTGTCAGATGTATCTGCTACTGGGTTTCTGCTCAAGTCTTTACATCTGAGGCCCTAATGACACAGGCACTGAAAGAAAATAAAGAGCCACAACGTCTCGATTTCGAAAACGAAAATTCTACCGTGCGAAAACGAAAATTCTACCGTGCTTCGAAGTATTGAGATGTCGGTTGATTAGTCCTTTATTGAAGTATAACCCTAAATAGTTTGCTAATCTAATCGCTCGAAAAACTGTATTACACTAGAGTATAGACAGAGCATATTGTAGCTGTGAATGAGATATTACGAGTCCTAGGGCAAGGAAAATGAAACTGAACTGAGATGAAAACTAAATCCAATAGGAAGATTCAAATTTACATACAGAATTACAGAAACCTATGGGAGACAGAACCTATCTTCCCCCATTTCAAATTCCCATTTTTACAATTAAGTCATATTTCAGATTTTCAACCCTATAAGCAAAGCCCCCACCCAACCGAAAACCAAAAAAACTAAGAACAAACTACAAAATTAACAACCAAAATGTGGCAAAATATAAGGCTTAATCAGAAACGAATACTAACTGTAAGTTCACTAATGAAGCTCCTGAGTCCCATCTCTGATGAAGAAGAAGAAGCACCAAACTAGGTATTACGTCAATGGCGTATCGAAACTGACAGGCTCACAACCAGAGATAAAAGACCTGGCGAAAACCAATCGAAACCAAAAGCCATTAACGCCATGAAGAAACAGTGAACAGAGGGACTTCCTTCCACGCCAAGGAGAGAAACCCAGGAGGCGATTCGATAAGAGAATACGATGCATTGTAACTATAATTCCACAGAAGAATCTTGGCTTGGCTGACTGCATAATGGCTGAGCGTCACTGGCTCAAAACCAGCGCTTTCCATTAAGAACTTCCACTGCTCCTTGTCCTCCAAACGCTGTCGTTTCGTTCCCGATTCCTCCGCCCCAACCACACTGGCAATTCTCCGGCCCAGCAACAGCCTCTCCACCTGCAGCCTCTCCGGCGAGTCTCGTGCCATGTTTGGCTCAAGAGACTCAAACATTGCCTTGTAATACTTCAATGCTGTCTTGAACCGGCTCATGAACCCCACCCGGTTCAATTTCGCCTCATACTCCCCCAGAGTCACAATTTTCGGGTTCAGCAATTTCGCAAGAGTTAAAGCTGCTTCAACTCCGGTGGTGGATTCGTCAAGGAGGTTGTGCAACTGGAGCATTAAGTTCACCGCCAAGAACTCATCCGGGTCGACCCGGAAACAAGACTCGTTAAGCTCCTGAATGGGAGTCAGCACCGGTTCAAACTCGAAATTTAGCTCCAGAAGCTTAGCAAACTCGCAGAGTCTATTTCCAGTAGCAAACAGCGACGCCGCCGGAGAGTTGCCGAGCGACGGAGCGGGAATACCGGAGATCCGAATTTTACTGGGCTTTCCGGTGGACCGGGTGGCCAAAGCCTGCAACAAAGCGGCCCATTGGACACCTTGAACTATGCCGAAGTCGACTATGTGAATCTTGGTGGCTCTCTCCGTCGCTTCGAGGATGGCCTGGTTCGCCGTCAAGTGAGCAAACTTGGAGTAAGGGCAAGCGTCGTTCAAGGCCTTGTAAGAGAGAGTGAAGTCTTCTTCGCAGCTGCCGTCGTACGCGGCGGAGGTTTTATCCGGCGGCGGCGAGACTCGGCTGTACAGAGCCTCCGTGAAGCGGAAGGTGACTCGCTCGGTTGGATCTCCACGCTCGGAGACGGACTCTCTGAGCCGAACTAGTGATTTGATCGCACGCTCTGGTTCGGACTCGATGACTCTGGCGCAGTCGAGTAGCGCTTTCAGTAGCGGCGGCGCCGATTCGATCTCCGGCGACCTGGAGGACACTCCGACGGCGTCGTTTTGAGGTGCAGGGTTGACTGATTTGGCGTCTTTAACAGCAATCGAGGACGGCTGCGGCGGCGGGGGCGGCAGTGGCGGTGGGGTCCATGCTGGAGGCAATTGAGGTTGGAGAGAAGTCGTTTTCTGGTTCTGAGACTCGGCGTATATGACTCGGTTGAGATCGGAGGGCGAAGAGCACGGAGCGCTGAGCCGACTCGGGCAGGGGACAAAGGGATCGGAAGCGTAGAGGCCGAAATCCGCGGCATTGCTCTGCCACGCGTCGCACACGGAGGGCAGGTTGGAACTATCCGTTGAATCCCCACCGCCTATTATGCTGTCCATCCACTCGTCCGAGTCGAACTCGGCCGCTCCACCCAAATCCGAGAATCTAAACCCGGTACTGCTCGGATTATGATGATGATGATGATGATCCAAGTTGGGGAACGGAAACCCGGGCTCCCCGACCGTCGAGTCGGAGCTCCCGGGCAGCTGAAACGGGTCGGGAAAGCCCGACCCGGCCAACCCGTACCCCAAAGTGGGCGCGTGGTGAGTGTTACCGGGCCATGGAGCGGAGAGAGAAAAGCCTGAACTGAGCTGATTGTGCTGGTCGTGTTGGTGGTGGTGGTGCTGCTGTTGCTCTTGCTGCTGCTTTTGCTTAATGACTTGCTGAGCAATCGCCATTAGGTTTCCGCTGTCAGTACACATGTACGCCATTCTCCGGCCAAATCTCGCCGGAAAACACTGCACTCACATCACACAGAAGAAGAAAAATTAAGGATGCAATAACCAGGGAGAGAGTGATGAAGTTTTATATGTACTGAGATAGAGAGATAGTGATAGTGACTGAAGCAGAAGAGTACATACAGAGAGAGAGAGAGACACTACTAGAGGCCCAGAAACAACGGGATCACAATTTGAGCTTGTAGTTCAGAGTTAGAGAGAGACCAGAGAGAAAAGAGAAGGAGAGGGTTTTAGTGTAAAAGAAATAAAACCCTTTTTATAATAATTATTTTTCGAACCTCCAAACAGTGCGGGTCCTACCTTTTCATTTTCTTTTTTAAATTATTAAAATAAGCAGGGGAAAAAACTGGAAGGAAACGAAACCCTAGTGAAGCTGAACTACTACAGCCCTCAATTTCCCCCCCACCAGCTTCTTTTTTTTTTTCTTGCTTTCGTGACGTGGCGCCAATATACAGCGGGGCCCACGAGTCTCGAGTATTGACAACAGCGTGTCACGGAGGTCCACGTGTAGAGTTTGTAAAAATTTTCCCTCCCGCCCGCTGCGTTCGGGGACCGGAGGTGGGGGCCCATGGGGACGTCATGGGTTCTGATCTTTTCGGGAAGAGCTAAAGCGGATCGTGGCCGTTGGTTGGTGCGACCTTTCACGGATGAGGAAACTGGCTGCCTTAACTTTGGGCTGGGGGTTCACTTTGTTTATACCCGATGCGTCCGAGCCGCTGACACCTGGGTCAACAGTAAAAAAAAGAGCGAGTCATGGAGTAGGTAAAAAGTTAAAGTACGAATTAGGGTGAAAAAGAGTGGGAAAGGTGAAAAATCTTGGGGTGGGCTTTAAGGGGCGGTAGGAGGGCCCGCTTGGGGACATGGGCCCGGTGTGGTAAGGACTAATGAGGTAAAGTGGGTAGGGAAGTAGGGCCCAGTGGATCGATTTTGGACCAACGAAAATGCGACAGGGGAGAAAAGCAACGGTGGAGAGGAGATTTTGACGAGGAAGAAGAAGAAGAAGAAGAAGCAACGGCAATGAAAGCCAAAAAAAAGTGTAAGGTTTAGTGACCGAGTCAACTCGGGCACTACAAGATGTTTGGGTTACGTTTTAGGGTTTTATGAAACGGGAGATGACAAAATGCACCAATGGTAGCTTGGAGAAGTAGTTAGCTTCGAAGATCTACGAAGAAGAGAAAAATAATGAACCCTTTTTGAGTCCGAGTGCGGGACATGAGGTAATGGATGGAGGGAAACAAATCGAGGAATGAATTATCGTCAATTTGACAAATGGTTGATACATGTATAAACAAATGGTTCATAAATGTTTGAGCTGAATTAAGACGTAAAGTTGCTCGTATGCAAATTTTTGCTGACTTGAAAAATGATTTTTCGGTTCAATTCGATATTAAAATACAAACCAAACTTGGTTGAATTTTATAATACATAAAATAAATTGATATGATACGTGTAAAATAACACTTTTTGTGTAATTAATATTATCAATTTATTGTTAAAAAGCCAAAGTAGAACAAATAAAGGGTCCTATTCCGCCGTCACTAGCTAGGTGGATGATTAGACAAGAAATCAAAACAATCCATTGCTAACTTATCTTTGTAATTTGTGTTGGTCCACCCTTGATTTTCATCCACCTTATCAGTTCTCTTTCTTGCTCTCATTTTCACACTTTGAATTAACTAAACCAGCTTCTCATGTTCATCATTTAAACAAATTGGCTTCTTATATCCTTATCACTCTGATTATGATTTAATGTTTGCACAATGCATACTATACTATTCGTAACTTCTTAATTTTATAAAGTAAACAACTGTTACAACTTCGTGAGTGAAACTTCGTGAATGAAACTCACAATCTCTCACTTATTAAATAAATGATATACCGGTAGACCAAATAATAATAGACTATACATAACTTATTATACATATTATGTCTAAATTTATTTCGCCATCGAGAAAGACCACTATCATACATTTCGCTTGAATAGATACATTATTAATTGCAACCTACGTACATGGACATATTATTGATCGAAAAATTAATGCAGTCAGCGGTCTCTAGCTTGAGATAGGTCCACTAAAATAGTGAAATGAGGTTGTCTTTTAGACTCTTGCAAGCTTGAGATAGTTGAAAGTTTGAAATCAAGTTGAAAATGAAAGCAACAGCCACTGTTAACATTCCTGTATTGAAAGAAATCAAATCAAATGTATTATAATTCCAATTATGTGTCTATTATTGGATGTATAGATTCATCCGTATAGTATAGTAGACCAAAACCATTCTATTTTCACTCAAGTACTTTTTGCCTAGTGGCCATGAAAGTGGGGAATATTCAAATATTGAATGAAGGCTGATCATGTACTTAAGAACATTTGGGTAATAATTTGCGGCGTGTAACACTTACGTTTTGAAGTTTTCTTACCAATTTAGACTATAAAGCTTTTAAATAATTAAATTCTATGTGTAGAACATGGTCGAAGTTTCAAATATCAAATTATTATTTTTGGATCAAATATACAATTAATATGATACAACTCGTCTCTTATGAGTTAAACTCACGACTAAATGGTATTAGGCTCTAAATATTAAAATTTGTAAATTTCTTGTTAATGTTGAGTTCGTTAGAGACATGTTTTTTTTTAGAAGATAGAGATTGGAAATACTCATGTTAGAAAAATAATTAATAAAATATAATTTTGAAGTGACTAGATAATTTTCAATTGTACCAATATCGTTTGATTTCAAACTCAATACCTAATAGGTGTTGGGTGTGTCACATTCCTTGACAATGGGGACGCTACGCTTTTCGTTTAGAAACTATTTACGCATGTCTTGAATTTTAAAGAAGATCATGTAAATTTTTTGTGTTTCGAAAATAGTAAATCAAATAGATGTTAGTTGTTTTGGAAGTATTTATAAGTTTTGTGTCCGACATTGTTTACAGATGAATCCGTGTGAAGTTGTTTGACACTGTACGTGTAGTTGGTCCAGAGTGTTGCATTGAGCTATAATATCACCAATATACGAGGACAATAGACAATAGTGACTTTTGGTTGGACTACATGTTTGATCGATGGATGATAGTGGGAGACACTGTTAGCCCTCCTACCAAAAATCAACCAACTACTCATTTCATTTCATACTCTCCCCAATTCCTGCATAATTTTCTTACTCCTCTCAATAGTTTTCCGATTAATCTCTCATCTTTGTCAACCTTTTCGTAAACAAGTACTCATTAGTCACTAAAATTACAGTGACACAATCTTAATCATATAGAAATAACGGCTACAATTATATAACCCACTTGCCCTCATGTTCATTGTCCTTTGAATATGATGCTTCCTAATCCCCTATATAAAATTAGCTGTGTTTTGTACTGGTTCCGTTTTCTGAGTTTAATAAAAAAAAAATGTAATTCATATATTAGTTTGATCATGTTGCAGTTGGACCCATAAACTGTCATAATCCGTAAGAAATTAAAAAAAACTACTGTCATGATTTTCTTGGGTTTAAATTTGTCAGATAGAATGGCTCAATGAAAAATTTATGTTCTTGTTTATTTCCCAGGTTGCAATTTAGTGGGTGGATCTAGATCAGATAGTTACTTGTTGCATATAATAAGCAGCTTCTTGCAAATCTTAATCATTTTTAAATTAGGGATTGCTCAAATTGGTAGAGATTTTTAGGGTTTTAGCTCCTCCAATTCATACCTATGCTTAATTGTTAATCAAGCAACTAGTTAGTAAGAGTGTTGTTCCTTTAGTCTAAAAACGCTGGCCGAAGGAAAATGGCTCTTGGATAAAAAGGCCAAGCATGTTCATGACTTCATGTATGAAAGTGAAAATGATGAATTTTCCGAACGGATACAACGCGATTGTCACCGATGTTTTGTCACATTTCATGCTACGGATACACAGCGATTGCCACCGATGTTTTGTCACATTTCATTTCAGAAATTGCAAAAGCTTCAACTCCACAACAGATATAATAGAGTCCAAACAGTCATGATATGAATGAATTGAATTGTCACCTTCAACATTTGATGGGACGATAACAGTGATGTCCCTGCGATCGGTCTCTATGTAATCCATAGCCTATCCCCAGTCCCCACTCAGCAAATCTAACATGTATCAAAGTCATCTTTTACAAATGAAATAGACAAGAATTGGCTTCCTATTACCACTCAGCAAATCTAACTTGTATCAAAGTCATCTTTTACAAATGAAATAGACAAGAATTGGCTTCCTATTACCACTCAGCAAATCTAACTTGTATCAAAGTCATCTTTTAATAGACAAGAATTGGCTTCCTGTTACCATGCACACCATTTCGAGTCCAACAAATTGCCTTGACAAGCTCTTAAATGAAAGAGAGATGATAATACATGAATTCGCTGGCAATTCAATATAAAACCCGTTACCAAATTAACTCTATTCAGCGAAATATTATTCTCCACGGCTGCGGATACATTTTCCAATCGATGATTGAAATTATTAGAAACCCTTTGATCACCAACACAGCACCAATTATTGGTCAAAATAATTCTTTTCTTATGAAATAACCAGATGCCTGTAAAAAGATTTCTCTGGAAGACTAGAGATGAGCAGATGCCTCAGTAGACACGAGCCTTAGGAGGGAAGGTATCGATTTCATCGTCTAATGTGTTCATGTGAACCGGTCTGTAGTCTAGTCGAACCTTCTCATTTTCCCAGTATCTGCAAAGAGAATCAACATGATTTAGAGTTAATAATTGAATTCAAAAGTACATAACTACATATTCCCCAATACATTCCCAGTTAATACGGACAGCTAAACTAAGAACATACACAATAGTCGTGATAAGAGGTGGTGATGGTGGTGTTAGCAAACAAAGTTTGTCAACCACTATCATTGACAGAAATTAACTGCGTGGTTGATTAAATTTTAAAGGCTGCTCTTATAATCCATCGATTATCAATAAAAGGTTAGTTTTGTGACTACTCGGATGCTCTTATAATCCATCGATTATCATTAAAAGTTTAGTTTTGTGACTACTCGGCTGCTCTTATATCGATTACCATTAAAAGGTTTACTTTGTGACTCTCAGTCATGTCCAATAAACTGTGAAGAAAGCAAAGAATATTTTTTAACGGAATGGCAACTTACCCCAAAGAATGTTTCATCCATTTTTCGTCATCTCTTGTCTGCAAAACCAGAACAAATCTCATTATGTACTGCAAAAGAAAGGACAATTCTAACAAAAACAAACGGAACTAACCGTGAAATCTTCACGAGCATGTGCTCCTCGGCTCTCTTTCCTGGCTTCAGCAGAATGCATGGTGATACATGCATTTATCAAAAGGTTTTCTAACTCAATAGTCTCAATCAAGTCAGAGTTCCTGACAAAACAATTGGGATTATGAGCTCATGATCTAACAATGTATATAATATGGATCCACATCCTGATGCACAACACCTCACCATATCAAAGTTCGATCCTTTACTTGAACATCATTAAAACTCTCCCATGCCTTGTCAATCAACTCAGCACCTGCAGGAGAAAGACAGAAAAAGGAGTTAATAAAGTTTAAACAGTAATCACTAATCAACCTCCAACCCAGATAAATGGTCACATGTTAATTTGAAGGAGAACAAAGCCACTTAGTGTAACCAGACGGACCAAATTGCACAATACATGATATTTCTAGATTTTTGTAAAATGAAAGAAGAAAGGTGAAACCTTCTACTAATGTCTCGTGTGTACGGAACACAGCAGCATTATTTTGCATTATTCGTTGCATATTCAACCGAATTTTTGAAGTCGGCAGTGAGCCATTTGAATTTCTCAATTTGTCCAACCAAGCAATGGTCTTCTCGCCAGCATCCTTTTCCAGAGGCTTTTGTTTCTCCCCTTCACAAGATGAAGTACAGATGTTTAAGTTCTGTACACATTTCACTATTCCTAATTTATTTATCTTCAGTTAACATGGAAATAAAGTTACCAGGTTTACTAATCTCTGCAACTCTATTTGCGCATGCTCGGCCAAAAACAACAATGTCAAGGAGTGAATTTGCACCAAGCCGATTAGCACCATGAACCGATGCACAGGCTGCCTCCCCAGCTGCCATTAACCCAGGAATTACTGCATCTGGATTATCACCTTTAATGGTAACTACCTGAAAAGACAAAAAAGCCATGTTGGTGAAGGGAAGCAGAATTTCACAGAAAAGAATTAAAATTTAGGCGCTTGAATAAATAGAAAGTGGCCCAGTAGACATGAAATATATCAACTTATACCTCTCCATGGTAATTGGTTGGAATTCCACCCATATTGTAGTGTACAGTGGGTAACACAGGAATAGGCTCTTTAGTGACATCGACTCCAGCAAAAATGGCAGCAGTTTCAGAAATACCAGGAAGCCTCTCCTTTAGTACATCTGGGGGCAAATGATTCAAGTGGAGATAGATATGGTCCTTCATAGGTCCTGATCAAAACAACGGTAACAGTTACCAACAACAGACGGACACAGAAAGAACATACAAAGCAAATAACTAACATAATATTTCATTTATGGAAAAAGAATATAGATATGACAGCAGTTCAACATGACAAAGATTGACAGTTTAGAACACATCATACCTACACCACGACCCTCCCGGATTTCCATAGTCATGGATCTTGACACAACATCTCTAGAAGCAAGATCTTTTGCTGTTGGGGCATATCGTTCCATAAATCGCTCACCTTCACTGTTTCTTAGGATACCACCTTCCCCTCGTGATCCTACAAGTTGCAAGGATAACCAGAAATTAACATTTTCCAACTTTTACTGAATTGCAATTAGAGAAGCATATATCAGCGTAAATGAAGGATAAGCTGACATAACAGAGCATCAAAACTAAAATTGGTGTTGACCTACAAATTTATCAAATAAAGAAGAGACATACCTTCAGTAATAAGGCATCCAGCGCCATATATACCAGTAGGGTGAAACTGCACAAACTCCAAATCCTGCAGAACGTGTTTACCAAGAAAATTCATAAGGGATAGAATGCAAAGTCTACGAAAGATTCAAAAGGTAGGAAGGACATAATCATACCTGAAGTGGGAGCCCAGCACGTGCCACCATGGCATTGCCATCTCCAGTGCAGGTATGTGCTGAGGTTGCAGAAAAGTATGCTCTACCATAACCCTGCAACAAACACACAAGACAGTTTTAGTATTCATTAAGCTCTCATCAATGACATCTCCAAAACGAGAAACAAAGATAAGTTAATTACCCCTGTGGCCAATATTGTCGATGAAGCTTGGAACCGATGCAAAGTCCCATCCTCCATATTTAATGCAATAACTCCTTGGCAGCTCCCTGGATACCAATTTCAATAAATTAACATAAAAGAATACACTCTGGACATACAAACAACAATCCTTTATCGTATTACACTACATAGATTTCAGCACAAGATGAGAACTTCAGAACAAGACAACACACAAGCCTTTTTCTTTCTTTCTTTTTTGCCCCCTTATTTTTCAGAAGAAAGAACAAGCATTCACTCCAGGGAATAAATGAACTGGAACCATATGCCCAAGCATCAAATGGAAAGCATGACAAGCAAGCTGAATTTCAAAAGGCTTCTCACTATCCTACTGTGTCTTGAAAAGATGCTCAAAGTTGTAACTTGTAAGGGCATTTAAAAATACAAAAACTCAATTTGCAACGTGAGCTGGTTATCTATAACTTGCAGCTTGCACTAGTTATAGAAAACCAAAATAAGCATGCAGCTTTCTAAACGTCAACTTACCATCACTGTTCATTAAAAGATCCAGAGCAAAATATTCGACAAAAAACTGTGTATTATGCCTCATAGCTTGTCCGTAGAGAGTATGCAAAAGAGCATGCCCAGTTCTGTCGGCAGCACAAGCACAACGGTACGCTTGTCCACCTGTAAATAACATAAAGTAAAGTTAGCCAATGTCAGACAGCTTTCAAAGAAATCATGAGATACGATTTACGAACTTCAAACATACAGGGATGATCATCTGACCTTTTCCAAAGTCAAGACTTTGACCACCAAATGCACGCTGATATATTTTTCCATCTTCAGTTCGAGAAAAGGGCAGACCATAATTTTCAAGTTCAATCACAGCTTTTGGAGCCTCTCTACACATATACTGGATGGCATCTTGATCACCTATGGAAACACAAAACCCACATATGTCAATATACAAACTGTAGCTGTAAAATAGTCATAAGACCACAAAATGTCTGTCTTCCTGCAAGTGCATGATGAGTTATAGGAGCAAATGTTGGCAAATGGAATGTGTCCTCTATAGGCAGCTGTTTCCCATAGAACACTACAACAGTACAACCCCAACCCTAACATCACATTTATACACATATAGAAGCGTCAAGTTTAATAATTTACATACCCAGCCAATCACTTCCCTTCACCGTGTCGTACATGTGCCACCTCCAGTCATCCTCAGTCATATTCCCTAATGCAGCATTTATACCACCCTACAAACAATTCAACAAACACAGTGAGGCATATGCATAATTTACAAAGCTACATCCAATAGAGGTATCAAATCGCAACATCTCACACCTGAGCTGCAACGGTGTGTGAACGAGTAGGGAAAAGCTTAGTAATGCATGCGGTATTAAATCCATGCTCCGAAAGCCCTATGGCTGCTCTCAGCCCTGCACCGCCAGCCCCGACCACCACGGCGTCGTAAGTGTGATCCACCACAGTATAAGACGAGCGTCCAGTAGCCTGCCAAAGCAAATAAAGAAAAACCTCATCACCAAATATGCAAATACAATCCATCACAAGCCAAATATCCAAAATTTCACCAATCTCACTCAAAAATCACAAGTTTGAGTTCGTTTCAGTAAATATACGACTTTCTATATTCCAGAAAATGATGAATTACTTACTCGCAACGGTAAAAATCCTTCATTTTACTGTGGATTCCCGACGGCCAGACACAATACCTAAACGTCTAGTATTATATACATACATCTATATATTTATATTTATATACACACACACAGAAACATGATGTATGATATAAATCTGGAACCGAATTAAATTTCAATAAGACTATCCATATCACCAATAACCGGTGAAGCTATGCAGCGAAAATACTAAAACAACGATCGGAGAAGAAGACAACTGAAAACCCTAGGATTGAGAAATGGAGAGTGATCGTACCGAATCAGAGGAGAAGAGTCTGGAGAAGTGAGATCTAAGAGAGTCATTGGCCGCGACTGATCTCGAGGGCGAAGAAACGCCGAGCCGCCGAGAAACGCACCGCCACATAATTGCTGTAGCTCCGGTGGAGGTGGTGGTTGGTTTTCCGGCTAAGCTGATCTAATCTGTTACTCTTTCTCGGGTTTTGAGAGTGAGAAAAGGATTTTTGGGGGCTGCGAGTGTTGGTTAGTGTTTTCTCGGCGTCGAAGTGGGAGACGATATGGAAGGCGCAGGCATTAAAACAAAAACAAAAGCTAGAAAGGCGAAGGTGGCTCGTGGCGAGCATGTGACTGAGTACGTATAAATATAGTTTCTAACAATTCTTTCCCAAATTACTGATTCACTTTTATCACGACGATAACTAGATAACAACATATCACAATCGTCATTATGTCATTAGTAACAAATGAAATATGACATCTCGTCGACTTTGACAATGTAGAGTCGAAACCTATAATCTAGTGGAATATTAGAGACTCTCAGCTCTCGAGTGCTTATTATAACGGTGTCGGCGAAGTGTGTGAGAGGTTTTCTAAAATTTATATGTAATTTTTGGCATTAGGGTCAACCAACTTGTGGTAATGGTATTTTTACCGTTTTTTAGATCATTTTGAAAGTTGTAGATGTTGGCATTTGAATGTGGATCACGGTTTTCACACAATGTTTTGAAGTTGGATGCAAATTTGCCGACCACCCTTTTGTGTCCACCCTCATGCCCACCCACCCATTCTAATGCCAGATGTCATTTTTCTTAACCATCTCTAACCATGGTTATTGTAATAAATGAATTCTGTTTTTCTTTTTAATTTTAACTTTAACTCTTTTTAAATTAGCCTTTATTATTTCTTTTAATAAATAATAAAACTAATTAATTTTTCTCAACAAAGTCAGTAATCTTTTCTAGATATGAAAATCTGCATCTGAATAAATTTATACATAGAATAAGAAAAATAGCACATGAGACATGAATGATCATTTATTTAAGCTGTAAAGAAATTATATATTGTGACCAATTTTTGGCAGTGGTTGTATTAAAGTTTTTTGAGGTTTTTGAGGAATGTTTATTCTGTAATATTGTGAAGTTCTGAAATACTAATTAGGCAAAATAGCATTTAACGGCTTGAAAAACTCATCCATGCGATCAAAGATTTATAATATATACATGTCCATGCGATCCTTCACCCATGAATGTAGAATTGTAGATGTATCAAAGTTGTATATCATGTTTGAAATCAACTTAAAATAAATAATAAAGGTTAAAGTTAAAAATTTTATATAGAGTTAAAGTTAAAAATTTTATAAAAAAAACCCATAATTCATTTATTACAATTTTATATGTAACCATGGTTAGAGATGGTTAAGAAAAAAAGACACTTGACATTAGAATATGTGGGTGGGCATGAGAGTGGGCACAAAAGGGTAGTCGGCAAATTTGCTTCCCTTTGAAGTTCGTAGACTTGTGGTTAAAGTAGAGAGATATAATGCACGACTTTAAAATGACTTAAATGTCATTAAGATGACAAATCTTCTACACGACTTTAAAATGGCTTGAATGTCATTGGTATTGATCCCATCATCATTTACAGCATCACTCTTAGTTAGTTTTACTAACGTCAAGTAACCATTTTTGCACTCAGTATTGCTTGTAGTGTTAACATTTCTCACTACGTATCAGCATTCCATGGGCAATCATCCTGTGATTATTCTTCTAACACGTTTCTTGTTGCAAAACCTCAAGTCTGATAACTTTCTATCTACGGAATCAATCCTAGAAAGGACCTTGAAGCCATGGGAGGGGTTTGGTTCCAAGACGGCAAGGACATTAGGGCTGGTGCCCTCTTGAGCCACGATGGACGTAGTGACAATAGCCATGTGGCATTTAGCCCACCATTGATTACAGACTTGCTATTCGATTTTGATTTGAAATAGAAGAAAGCCTTGAATAGCATAATTGGCCGACGTAACAGGTGCCTCCCGTCAAAGACTCATGAAATGTGAGGAGTTGACTGCTGCCTGTTTTCTCATCTTTTATTTTAGGGTTTTTGGCCGTCTGGTAACTTACATGCGTTATAAGTTAAAGATTAATAACCGCCAGCTACATAGTACTAAAAATTGATCGTTTCCATAAGGGTGCTTCTAAATTTATTTATTTTGATAGAAAAATAAACTATATTAAATCGTGATGCCTCTAGAGCACCCAAAGTTTCTAGATTACTGAGTGCCAAGAAGTCATCTTTAGAGCTTGTCAAAAAAAAGAAGTCATCTTTAGGGCTCCGTTGTACAATAGGATATAGACTTGTACTTGGGCTAAGAACATTTCTTTCCAAGTTCATAAGCTGGTCCAATTGAAAGGATACTCTTGAGGGTTGGGCCGAGTTAGAATGAAAAAAGAAACCAATTACAAAAAAATTCCGTTGCCGGGAATCGAACCCGGGTCTCCTGGGTGAAAGCCAGATATCCTAACCGCTGGACGACAACGGATTATTAATAAACAATTAAGAAATAGCTTATACGTACCTTAAATCCAGTTTATGGGCTGTGTTAGTGATGGCCCATTTTTCTTAAACGATGGCCATGAACAACTCAGAGAGGTCCTAGAACCAGCTCACACGATCAAACTACCACCACCTCTGTCGTTGACATAAAAAGGAGTGCAGAAGACCCTTGAATTTTTTCCCAACAATAATAGACCCTCGGAGTTGGGACGGTGGGTAGACGGGTAGTGATAATTTAGTGAGGGAAAGAGTAAGGAAATGAGTTTGAAGTGACACAAAAAAAATGATATATGAAAGTTAGAAACAAGAAGAATGAGTATACATGCAACTTTAAGAGAGTTCCGAACTTAAAATCTCATTCAAAATAACATGCTTTGTAATTTCTCATCATCACGCGGGCTACAAAACATTACGAGGTGTTAAAAGATTGAGGATGGAGTGGTGTGGTTCTCTTGTTTGAAATGGGTTCATACAAGTGCTAAGTGCTACAGTTGAGTTGTTATCGTCTAATCTTTCATTTGATTTATTTGAGAAAGAAATAAGTAGGCCATGATTATAAAAGTTATGCTTTATTTCACACTAAAAAATTATGGACACCAACGATAGACTCATATGCGTGCCCTCAAGTCTGGCTCTAATTATAAGTTCAAACCCTTTGGATCTTAATTGATCAATCAACAAAATTTTCAGTTTCTTACTTCAAAACCTTTCGCATACACCATCTCATTCATTTTTAAAAGCAACCAGTCCTCAGTCCTCACAACCTGAGATATCACTATGAGACAATATGAAATAAATTGTACCAACGTATGTCCCTTTATTTTCCCTTTTCCTAGCTAGCTAGTTCTTGATCAGTTCCTCTCCACAATATATGGTTCTTTTCATTTCACGTTTCTTTTCAATATTTTCATACGTAGCTCGATCTGGATCACTCTTAATCCATGGCCTCGGCGCCCAGCTCAGCCGGAGAGGCCTAGCCTGATCCTGATCTGAGAAATCTAACCTAGACCTAAAGAATGAAGTCCGGCCACATTTCTTGAAACCCTAACGTGCTACTTCCTAGACCGCACAGGAAGAGACAATCATCACTCATCGATCAGCATTAAGATCGAAAAAACAAGAACAATAAAACCACCATTCAATTCCCTGGCCATTGAATAATAGAACTGTAATAGCCAAAGGAACAAACAAAACCCACACGTACATTCCGAAAGCGAAAGAGAACCTAACAAAGCTACTGTTGCACTACACTGTTCTACCAGATCATGCAGTGCTGTTCATGCATTCTTTTCAAGCTTAATTTACAGGAGGCAATCCGAATGCTTCATTCTATTTTGCTCTCTATTCTGATATGGTCTTCGTCTTCATCCTCTGCCCTGTTATTTTAAGGTTTAAGAGCCACAGACGAGAATATAAAGCAGTAAAAGACAGCAGAACGAAGTAGTGCTGTAACTGTTTTTTGTGTGGCTCTTGTGGTGTCGGTTCTGGAGCAGCATGCAAATAATAGTCTTGGAATCATTTGATAATTATATATATGATCAAAGATCGATGTGTATCGAAGGGGTGACATAAGTACTGTTTTGGTGGAGATTTGGTTGATTTGGTTGTTCAAATAAAAAAAAGACATAAGTACTGTTTTGGTGGAGATTTGGTTGATGAGCAAGATTTTGGGACAGTCGATTTAAGAGTTATGTATGGTTGTTCACTTGTTCTTGCTAGCTTGCTAGCTGGTTATGAAAATGAAGTATCAAAAGATGGGGTAGGATAGGAAATAATTATGCATAGATTGTGAAAGATATTGCGGAGAAAGTAGCTAGCTTGGTATTGTGGCAAACGAAACTTTAAAACAAAATGATAAAGTTTGAAATATTAACACATGCAATCATGCACGATTCAAGATATGATACAATGTTAGACACTTGCTAATGAACTTAAAATATGAGAAATAAAGTAACTAATTGTGTATTACTTTGTTTTCTCAAACTTGGAGGATATAGAAAATTAGAAATTGAATTAGAAGAACATCTTTAGAATTGAAGAAACGATATTGATGATGAAAGTTTATAATTTTACATAAGTTAAAAAAGAAGAACTATATCATATATAAGTAGATACCTACCCTCAAATCCAAAGCTAAAGGACTATGAGGCAATTCGAATGTAATTTACAATGAGGGGCATGAGATACTTCCTCCATTTCTAATCTTTAGGTTGGTGGGTGCATATATGCAGCTAGCTTAGTTGTGGAGGTTGGAAGAACAACGTACAAGTGGTCCTTAAGCATCCTGTAGTTGCAGTAGTACCTTGAGGTCTCTATCTTCCTTTTGCATATGTACTCGTCCTGTGGAAGAAGATGCACTACTACATATTTAAAGTCAAAACCAACTTCCAGCACTACAGCAACTCGATCCCTATTCCATATTCCATTCCTGGCGAACTTCTTTGTTCTTCTCTCTGTCAAATCTAAGCTATCCCGCATGAGATTAGAGGATGATGATGATGATGAGTTCTTTGAAGCTTCCATGGGGATAATGTGTGCATGGTGTTTGGTGATTTTGATTACATGAAGTTTGTTTGGCGTCGAGCTCTGATCTGTAGTCCTTTCTGGAAGTCAACAAAAGGGAATGCGAAAGCTTGGTCATCCAAATTGGCCAAGTCCCACTGGTAGTTGAGGACCAGGTGGTGGATGAACACAGCCATTTCTAGCTTGGCCAATTCTGATCCGGCGCAAAGCCGTGGTCCTCCCCCAAATGGCATAAAGTTGCTACTTGTCATGCTCGAATAAGATTTTGATGATGAAGAAGATCGCGCGCTGTTGCTCTGCTGCAAGATCACCATCATAGACACAACAAAATGAACAAAGAATTAGCGACAATGTTAAGAGCTAGTGCTTCCTACTTAAAGAATCTAACATTAATTGCTTCGTCAAGACAATTTATCAAACACATTATCAAACCGATAATGAACTAAAACGGAAAGCGAATAAAATCAACAGAAGGGGACCAATATATAGATCCCTTTAACCGTTACCACATACTACACCGACACAAAAGTTTTATACCACATTAGCGAATCACATTGTCTAGATCTCTAAATAGACGAGACTCGCTACGAGGGTATTTGCTTTAAAAGGGTCAATAAGCATCTAGATGGAAGATTTTATCTTGCATTGTGTCACAGTGAGTGTCATTGTCTAGCTATGATCACTGTAATTTTCGTCTAGTTCCATCACCTCCATGGTGTCTAAAGGTCTAAGGGGACCTTGTATCTAAGTAGATACACCATGATGGATTTTTTCTGGACCAGTTCTGCGCTCAGGACCAGTTGGGCATTTGGCCCCCTAAGAGCAAAAGAGTACCGGATGATGCACGTGCATGTGAGAAACCCCACAGTGCACATGGGGCTCTAATCATCTCGAACCCCATTCTCTCCCTCTCCCGACACGCACACTCACTAGTGTGTGTATGTCCGTACACCCCACACCCATGTATACAACTATGCAATACACACCTAGCTTCCATGGATTTGACTCTGATTTGACCAAGACACTTCATCTGAAAAAAGCAAAGAGATCTCCCCCCCCCTACCCCCCTATTGCCCTTTGCAACCATCATCCTTATATATTGTTGCTTGTCTAATTTTGATGCCAATATATTGATATATTCCGAGTCCATAATCGACACGTAACACACGTTACACGGTTTTTTAAAAGATTTTCTAAGTCCAGAGTGCCGGTCCCCCTTGTAGTATAGTGGTTGGTTACATGATGCAACCGCTTACTAGCTCAAGAGTTCGATTGACATAAGTTTCATGACTTTTTAAGTCTAGAGACTAATATATACTAGATCAGGAAATCACATTAGAACGCTCTCCATTTTCCCTTCTGATCACTAAAAATAGATTAAAATTTAACTCCAATCAGCGGGATTCAAACCTGAGTATGAAGAATCTACACCTAAACTCTTTCCAACTCAACAACCTGTGATGATTGTTATGTGGAGAATCATTAATCAAAATTATTGATTTGAGTAAAATCATACTTAAACGTACAAGTTTTGATTCATAAACTGAGAAGACAAAGCCACAAGGATTTGGGAACCTAAATTGCAACAACTCCTTTAGTATGCCGTATTGTACCCGTAATTTGCAACCCCGTTAGTTTCCCCATTCCAAAATTCGGTTGCACACTTGCACCCATTTTGGATCGTCACTCATGTTTCTTATCCCTCCAATAATTGTCAATGGCTGAAGTCATTTTATACCTCATCTAGAAAGAATAGATTCTACCCTATTCATCCTTCTAATACTAAAGTGACATGCACATGAGACTCTAGCTCAAGTATCAAGTCGAAATGTAATAAAACAAAAGAAACACACTAATGTGACATGACATTAATCTAACACTATATGTGATATTGACTGATGCTGCCGATATTTACTAAAAATCTAAGAGCAGGATGAGGAATAGGAAGTTTTGGATCCCCTCTATCGTAAAAATGGGCAAACATTGGGAAGCATTCAATTGGGTCCCACGAGCAAGGGATGGTTTGTGAGTCCCATAAGAACCCTAAGTCCCTAAACATCATGTGCTTGGGGACCTTAGCATTTACCATCTAACAAAGAAGTTTTACATGTTAGAAAGCAAAACTATATGACACTTCTTTTTTATTTATTGTTATCTTTTTACAATTTACGTGGTTAGACAGATAAATTACTTAAAACTCCTAATCTAATAAGTTAAAATTTATAATTATTAGCTCGTTCAAACACAAAACAACCATGTTTGAACTTTCATTTTACGTTTTTAACATAAGATACAGACTACGAAATATTTGTCAAAATTGAAGCCACATGATGACGAAAGCAAACATGTTCAAACTTTCATTTTACGTTTTAAATATAAGATACAAAATGCGAAATTGAAGCCACATGATGATGAAGGGTGCGGCCGAAAAGAATAGCAAATGACCATAACTAGGAGGGCAAGGAGCAAAGCTAGCTAGGTATGAGTGTAAGGACTAAGTGACTAACCTGCCATCTCCATGGATTGAAGTGTTGAGGGTGGTCAAAAAGCAAAGGATCCAAATGCACGGCTGCAATCACCGGAAGCACTTTCCACCCACATGGAATGTCATAACCTTTCAAAGTTTTCAAACACAGAAAAGTTCAGTTCAATATATTCTAAAGCAGCCTCAGATTTTCAAATGACTTTATGGACCCAACTCCCAACTCCCAACTCTTGCACCAAATTCTTCTCAACACTCACCTTTGTACCTTACATCTTTTAGTGCCTTTCTGTGTAAAAACCTCACCACGTTTCCGAGCCTCAGTGTCTCACTAATAACCTTCACACAAAAGATTGACAGTCTTAGTCTTAGTTTACAAGAGCTAATGTCGTCTAATCTCTTAATTAAATTAAAAAAATTCTCAAATTTATATGCTTTTGATAACTTACACATTGAGTGAATTCCATTTTCTTGTAGTCGTCCCAGTTCAACTCTGTCTCTCCTGCTATCTTCTTGGCTTTGACAATTTCAATGTGCTCTTCCTGCACAACAAAATAAAAAACAAATTAAATATAAAAGAAAATTGAATCAAAAACCCAGAATTTCATTTTTCTTTGTGTAACTATGATCGAGTAATGAAATATATTCTTACCCTCAAGTGTTCAATTGCATTACGACAGCCAGGCAAGAAGTAGATGGCTAAAGCTATGGAGACTGATGAAGTTTCATGACCAGCAAAGAGCAAGCTCAATATCAAGTCAAGAATTTGCTCCTTTGAAAGATTTGAATGCTTCAAAACCCACCCAAGAAGATCATCTTCTCCTATGTTTTCACTTCCCTCCTTCAACCTTTCTTCCATTTTGCGCTCAATGAACTTCAGAATGGTTGATCGAGACTGTGATGAAGCAACGGTATAGTTATTGAAAAGAAGAAAAAAAACAAGCAGAAGAAGAAGAAGAAGAAGAAGAAAAGATTAAAGCTTTTTTGGGAGGTGAAAATCAAATGTGATAATGGTAAATTACCTGCAAGGCTTTTCTGTAAGCTGTTCCTGGTAAATTCAATGGAGCAGAAACCACACCCTTCATGAAAGTTACATACAATTTCTTGAGCTGCTCTGTTTCTGGTTCTCCAGGATCCAAGCTCATGATGTGTTTTGCCATCAAATTGAAAGTGAACTGCAATCACTTTTTCATTAACCCAATTAACCTCTTACCTTTTTTTTCTTGAATTGCAAGCATTCATTCATTAATTCACAAAATTGTTTACTCACCTTCTTAGCTTCATCCTGAGCTGAAAATACAGAATTCTCTTTCCAGCTCCCCAAAACAAGCAAAGTATGCTTCTCAACTTCTCTCAGCAAATGGGTTCTGAGTCTGGCATGGCTTAAGAAGTTGAGGGATATAGTCCTCATATCTCTATGCATGTCACCGACCAAAACCAGCATAGACCATTTTCCAAGAATCCCTCCTATGCTTCTTGGGTAGCTACATTCAAACAATCTGCCTTCATTTTGTAGTATGAATCTATTCAGCCCTGCATCAGCTGAAACTATAGTTGGCTCCCCAAACAAACTGGACTTGTAAATTTTCCCATACCTGCGTATTGAAGTAGAGGATATAAGTTTGTTTACTAAACAAAACATGGGTTTTGATATTCAAAGCCTTTTGGTTTCTGGGTTTTTGCTGATTTACCTTGAAATATGTTGCTCCATGAATTCTCCTATAGAGGTTGCACAGTAAGGCTTCAAGTAGCCTATGGTTTCTCCAAGAAAAGGCCACCCCATGTTTCCTGGTGGGAGATTGAGTCCTCTGATTTGGTACTGCTGCTTCTTTCTCGTGATGAGAATGAGGAAGAGGAACAGAGCTAGGATTGAGGGAAGAGCACAGAGGATGAGCTCTGAGTCAGGCATGGAGGTTGGCATTCCCCTTGTGATTTTCTCTGTGGGAGCTTTGGTTTGCTCAGCTGTTTTTATATATATGCAGAAGTGGAAAATCAGTAATCTGCTTTCTGAAGCCCTCTCTACATACCTGCTGAAAAGGAGGTAGCTGGCTTTAAAAAGTTGCTTAAGAATAAGCAAGGTTGGTCTTATGAATGAAACCAAACTTGTTAATGAAAAGCATGGAGGCCAATATGTCTCTTTTATAAGCTTTCTTCTTTTGTCTTTTGAGCGAAAAAAACTGAGAATGAAATTGAGTTTTGGGTTTTTACTGTGTTTTGACAGTTTTAATACTCAAGAGGACTATAAAAAAAAAAATATCATGTTCTCAAATATATAACAATTTTGGTTCCAAGAGTAATCATCATTATAGCTTCTAATTAGCCTTAGATAACAAAAAACTTTGAGCAGTATGAATATGTATTGTGAAGTAAAACCTGGATAATCATATATGACATAACCTTGCAACATTGTTTCGGCGTCATCAAGCAATGTGGCAAGAATGTATGATTAATCCGTCAATTGATTCTGTTCATCGAAAAGAAAATGGCTTGTGTAGTATGAGTCAAGGTTTTTGACCTTTAACAGTTGCATAAGGGCATCCCATCATATGAAATCTTACCGAAGCGAAGAAACTTTTCTTCATTGGATTTCTTGGTGTAATGAAAAAGTACACCCGCCCGTATATTTCATTGGGTTGCCTTCAATATCCAATTGAGGCATTTCATCGAATATCTTGGAACGAAAACATCAAAAACAATTCCAAAGTACAGAAATATCCATGCATTTTATGTCCTGTCCTCGGCATCGTGAAATTGCAGATAAACATGCTTACGCTGGGGAGAAACTAGAAAGGAAAGAAAACGCAAACAGTGATGTGAACCTTGAAGAAATAAACAGTAGTAACTGAGGCTCTCTCTCTCTCTCTCGCACAATGTGCTGCTGATTCTGAAACCTCTCTCTGCTCCCACAAACCAAAAAGTGATTTTCCTTTAGCTTCTGCGCCTCTGCTCCTGCGCAGCATCAATATCAATACAGTTTTCTGGTCAATTGATTGCTTTTGACTACTCTTCACAGGCTAGGCTCTCTCTCTCTCTATTCAATTATCACACCAGAACACAAAAATTGAAAAGAGAAATTGTGACCCCGAACTGCACATAAAAATACATATACACCTATCTGTTTAGTTGTAGACTTGTGGTAGTATTTCAAAATAGAAGATGATCAATAGTACATTTCACCAAGAGTATAACTGAAAATTAGTACAAAATCTCTCTTTCGATGAGAATACTACCTCTTTGGTACCACCTGCATCACACATTATGTAACAACTGATGTGACACAAACATAATATATAATGAAATTTTATAATAGGGCCACATATGCTGCCACACAAGTTGGGATGTAGGTGGTACCCCATAAGATAGTTCACCTATTATTACTCAAAACCGAAATTGTATGCTTATGCAAGAAAATATTTGAGTACAAGCAACTATGCTTAAACACGATGAAGTTAAAATAAATTTTACTAAAGAACTATAGACCCGCATTGATTCACACAAATCGTTCCTTTAACTTATAATTACGAAACACTTATTATATCGTCTAGTTGATGTTCCTTTAAAATTTTCACTCATGATAGATGAAACACTTGCACGAGTTTTATTGCTCGTGCAAATGCTTATGTCAAACAGCGACAAACGTGGCTTGTAAATCATTTTTGTACCGATACTGTCCCAACTTAACCATCTTTAACGTGTCGGGTTTTAATCACAAAAGGTCTCGGTACAATTAAAAATGATCCACCCATTTATAAGTTATATTTTATTTATACTTTTCCAATGTGAGATCTCTCTTCTCCAACACTCTCCCTCATGTGCAACCTAACTTTTAGGTTTACACGTGAAACTGATTAACAAATTGAACCCGGGTCCCATGACAACCGAAAGAACCCCAAACTCCCCAAAAGAACCCCAAACTCGAAAGAACCAAACCAATTAATCTTTCTTCTTCTAAAAAATAGATACACTTTGAAAAGTTTTTAAACCAAGTCATGACATCGCCGATAGTTAAACTATAGTTTACGTTCCTTGCTTCCATTACAAATAAAAATTAAACCTGCAAGAGTGTTCATTTTTTTTTATAAAGGAATGTCGTATTCGGTTCTGTATTCAGTAAAGAAGGAAATTACATGTACATGACTTACCCAAAAAAGGCCATGTAAGAATCAAGTCATGCAGGGTACCTTAAAGTAACATAATGCAATCACCAAAGGATGAAGTACAAAGAACAAATAACAAGTAGAACCCAAATCTTGCTAGCAAATCTAGATTATTGGGGCTGGGTTCCACAATAACAGATTAAAAACCTAGAAAACCCTTCCCATAAACCAGTACCATGGAAACAAAAGAGAACCAGCATCCACCAACAACCACCACCCAGTCGACCTTGTCGTCATCGGCATCACCAACTCACACCAAAAGAGAGAGAGAAGGGTGGCGCCCTTACCCCCATCAAAAGGAACGAAACCAGTGCTCCCAGACGTCGCTGTCGATCAACTTCCTCATCTTCTTCTCTAATCCCTGCATTCCCGACCTCTTTCACCATCACACAAGCCGAAGAGAAAAACAGAACATATCGGTAACATACCCGACCCACGAGGGCGGCGAAGCCCCGTCCGACGATGGCCTACGCCGCCGGACAGGGATGATCTCACCATGGTCACTCTCTCTCGGTACGGTTAGAGAGAGGAGGATCTTCGATAGCAAAAGTCAGATCTTTAATTTGGAATAAACAAAATTGCAAGCTCGTTCAGTTGATGATGCGAAATACATTAATTATGAAATTCATTTCTGAAAAAATATATAGGTACATTTTGAGGCTTTCTTAAACAAAGTCATAACATCAACTTACAGTTAAACTGTGATCTGCATGCTCCATGCTTCCTTAAAAAATAAAAGTTCAAAACCTATTTAATATAAATTATAACACATTTTCTTTGTGCACAGTTCATATAATACAAAAATTGAGAATAAGGTTGTCCTGTAGTAAATTTAAGTGTTAGATACTCAAATCATTTCATAGAAGTTATGTAATTTCCTATTTATGGACAGGACCAATATTCCTCAGATTCCAGCTAGTATGTGTTCATACGAGGACAATGTAAGTATGTAAGGTGAGGTTTAGCTTAATATATGGAGGTTAATTGGTTCATGTGTTCCGTGAATGCTATTTCATATTGCATACCTCTATAAATTGTATTGTATAGGATGACATGATTACTTAAGGGCATGGGCGGATCTACGTTAAGGACTGTTTGGGTTGAAGCCTAGACAGAAATCCTATATGTAGTAAATAAGTACCCATGAAAACAATGAGAAGCCTTGGTTCAGTTGGCAACTTGACCAAATTATTACCACCTTGTCGCAGGTTCGACTGCTCTGAAGAGCAGATTTGGATATTTTTAGTAGTTTTCCTCACTTTGGTACCAGAAACAACACAATTATTCTTCCTTCTTTCTTCAGTTACAATATTTTCTTACTCTTTTTTGCCCATTTTTTACTTTTCTCTCTTCAAATAAGAAATTCAAAAAAAATTACTCATATAGTTCTTGCACTTCTCATAGTGTTTCTTAAGAAAAAAAAATTCCTTCAATGAGTTTTTAGTGGGTTATAAACCTACAAAAAAAAAAAAAAAATAAGTGCTTCTAACTAGCCTAGACAAC